>NC_133522.1:3560000-3928333 GCF_049354715.1 Callithrix jacchus | reverse complement strand
GAGGCTTGTAGTTTTGGACTGTTTTATGAAGAGACTAGATAAAATGATGACCACAGAGCGCAGTGGCTCACGCCTGTAATCCCAGCACTTTGGAAGCCCCAGCAGATGGATCACCCGAGGTCGGGAGTTTGAGACCAGCCAGACCAACATGGAGAAACCCCATCTCTATTTTTAAAAAAGTACACAATTAGCCAGGTGTGGTGGTGCATGCCTGTAATCCTGCTACTCAAGAGGCTGAGGCAGGAGAATTCCTTGAACCCAGAAGTGGAGGTTGAGGTGAGCCGAGATCCGGCCATTGCACTCCAGCCTGGGCAACTGGGCATGGTCACAACAAATACGTGATGAATGCATTTCAGGGAAAACTGTTTTGAAAACTTACTGAAACATCTCTTTTGTGATAGGAATTCTGAACAACTATTCTGGGTATTCAGGTTTTCATCAATCTCCATAAAGACAAAGACATATAACAAGTATCACAAGCACAATGTTTCTAAGTTTCCAGGAAATAAAAATATGTATTTTAGAATGTTTTTTTAATGTCATTATTTAAAAACAAGAATGTGCTAAGAAAGAAAGTGAAGTGCCTTTTTAAAATAAGGAAGCAAGCCTTAGATTGCAAAATTAGGTTTTTTTCTTGCTTTCAACTTTCACCCTTTAATTTATGATATTAAAAAATATCATAAATTATAGAAGGGATCACCTGTGCAGCTGGAAAATTGTTTTGCTGAGATGTGTGACATTTTCATGTGACTGTTTTCCAGGGTCCACTGAAGATTAACTTGTGGTAATATGAGTCAGAATTGTTCTTGGATTAGTCATACAAGATTATCACATTTCAATAGAGCAATATTAATGGGCAATAGTACTTTATCTATTCTCAGTAGGTTCAGACACTTGAGAAGATTTTGCCTTGTCCTTATTTTTGTGTTCCTCATCTCACAGCTGTCATAGCTGTCACTCCAACTGTCTTTCACATGTGGAAGGTGCGAGGTTCTATTAGACATGATTAGTGTAAGTGCATTGCCTATTCCTGTTTCCCCGCAATTTACTGATTTGAATAATTTAAACAATACACCTCAGTTAACTTGATCTACACTTAATTATGAAACACTGTTTTTGACTAAAATAATATTGCATAAGAGAGCCTAAGCAATTCAGTAGTTAATTGTTTCCCGGGATTGTGAAGAAAAGAGTGAGGGGCAAACACCCAAAGACAAGTTATGCTCTATCTAAATTACTTTTCTCTGTGTATTCCAAAGTTATTTTTAGCAACCACATGGATTATATTCTGATATTCTACTAGGCATATGTTACTCATTCATCTATTTATTTGTTCATTATTATGCATCCATTCAATGAATATTAAGCCACATTCTGGGACACTTGTTGGAGACCAGAAATACAAAAATTCTTAAGATATAGTTTATGTTTTTATGTAAGTTATTGGCTGGCAGTAAGATATTTTAAAACAAGTAGTAAAAACTTAAAAAAAATAAAAACAAATTTATTTTCTGCTATATATCATAAATTTATTTTAAATATATGTAGAAAAAGTTTTGTAATGTGATTCTTGATAATATATTCTCAACTAATATTCAGCTTGATTTCTAATGTTATATACATATTAAGCAGATTTAGCTCTTCAAAAAATCCTTGTCTTATGCTCCTTTAGAATAGTTTTTCTTCCTTTATTCTCTCCTTTATAATCATTTTTGAACATAATCAATACATTAAGCAAATACAGCATTATATTTTATTAAAGGTGGCAAGAGCCATGTTTTTTTCTGCTTTTTCAAATAACATTTGGAATACACATTTGGGAGCAATGCCATGACAAATAGCATTAAATGTTTATTTAATAGTTTGATTGTTTATATTTTAGAAGATAGAAAATAAGCATATGCTATAACATTCATTCAAAGTTATTCACATTAAAAATTTTAACATATTATAAATTCATTTTTTCAAATCATAAATTCATATAGAAACAATTACATAAATATGTCACATTTGGATTTTAGAGTTATTTTTTATTTTGTTGTAAAAAAGGGTTAATATTTTAAACTGCCTAGATTATAGTTTTGTGTGTGTATGTGGCTGTTATTTTTTCATTTGTGATTTTTATTTTTACTTCAAATGCAAGTGTCAGAGACCTTTGTTTCTCTTGAAATAACTAGTACTAGAAATGCCCCCCGCTTATAAAATACTAAAAAATAGGGCAAAATATAAAATAAAGTATTGTCAAACATTGAACCACAGACAGAAGAGG
The DNA here is from genome assembly GCF_049354715.1 of Callithrix jacchus. NCBI lineage: Eukaryota > Metazoa > Chordata > Mammalia > Primates > Cebidae > Callithrix > Callithrix jacchus. The sequence continues at coordinate 3,926,064 of NC_133522.1, read as the reverse complement.
ATTACTATTTTAAAGGAAAGAAAACAAATTATGAGAGTTCTGCAATTCTCCCAACTCATGTCCTAGGTAGTTTCCCAAATGATAATGCATTTAGGAAACTCACTCAATATGTAGTAGACTTGCTGTGTGGATGAGCTAGAGATGAGAATTTAGGAAGGCAAGTGTCTAGACATTGTGGACAGCAGAAGAGTGCAGACGAGCAAAATAAATGGAAAAAAAGGGCTCCAGAAATCTGCATAAGACTATCTTCAAATCTCTTGATGAAATAGAAAGGGATTCCATACATAGAGTGGAATAACGTGAGCACAGAGATATAGTGTCAGAGACACTATAAGATGAACATTTGCCAGAGCTCACACAGAGGTGGAAAAGTCCTCACGGAAGCCCTGAGATTTTGGAAATCAGTACGGGTATATTTTAAGAGTAGGGTTAACATAATCCCGGAATAAAAACCTAAAATAATTTTAGACACATACTACCAAAGCTTACAGATAAGCCTTAACAGGATCAAATTAATTTGTAAATAGCTAAAATGCTTGATAAAACAAATACTAACAATCTGTAAGCAATAAAACAAAATCCACTGACACTGAATAATGTAATATTCACACTGTAATTTTAAAAACCAATGCAATTATGCAGAAATTGGAATATGTGACTTACAATCAAGAGAAGAATTATTCATTAGGAACAGACTCAGAAATGTTAGAGATGATGGATTGTAGACAAAGTTTTAACATCTATTGATAGCATTTAACTCTCTGTCCCTCCACAAAGCTCTTGTCAAATTGTAATCCTAAGTGTTGAAGGTAGGACCTGGTGGGAGGTGATTGAATCATGGGAATGAGTCCTTCATAAATGTTTAGCAACACCGCTTTGGTGTCATTCTCCTGATAGGATCTCCTCATTTAAATCTGTGTAGCACCTCACCCTCCTCTCTCTTCCTCCTGCTCTCAACATGCAAAATGCCTGATTCTACCTTGCCTTTTGCCATGATTGTGAGTTCCTGATTCCTCCCTGGAAGCTGATGCTGCCATGCTTCCTGTACAGCCTGTGGAACCATAAGCCAATTAAACATCTTTCCTTAGAAATTACTGAGTTTCAGGTATTTCTTTTTAGCAGTATGGAAATTAACTAATACTATCAACATATTCAAATACTTTAAACAAAGTATTACTTCACAAAAACTATGTGAAGATGAACAAAAAATATTCAGAAGAATCAAGAAAAACTGTTAAGCAGAAATTTAAATTTAACTATCTGAAATTCAAAGTTACTGAATAACTTTTATAACCGATTAGACCTAGTACAAAAAATAGATTATTGAGCATGAAGACATAGGAGCAGGAACTAACTAGACACACAGGAAAAAAACAACCAGAGGAAAAATGGAGATTCAGTGACCTGTGGGGCAAGAAAAAATAGCCGAGTATACATAATATTCAAGTTCAAGAAAGTTTGAATGGGCTGAAAACATATTTTAAAAATATGAACACCTTTTTTTTTTCAATTTTGATAAAAAATTTAAGGAATCTTTAAAAACCCCAAGCAGGAAAGACGTTTAAAATTGTGTGACACGTGATAATTTCGTTGCTGGAAACTATTGTTAACATGAATTAAATTTGACCTAAAGCTGCCTCCATACATAGTGAATTGTAACCTAACTCAATGTGTAAACGACTTGTAATTTTACCTAAAAGTGTACTCTTGAAACAAGTAGCCAAGTCCCAGCCAGTTGTATCAGGTGAACCTCTAGCCAATTATAGGATGAAGGTTGCCAAAATATGTCCAAATAAAACAAAAAGTAAGCAACAACCAAGAAGGTTATTTCTGAATGTCATTACTGTTTCTGTGTCTATAAACATAGCCTGTGCACTTGGGGGAGGGAGCTCCTTGAATCACCTTTAATATTGAATATCTCTTGGTCTGTGAACCTGTCGTTTTCCTACTCAATTAAACTCTGTTAAACTTAACTTGTCTAAGGCTTAAACTATTAATAAGTAAATAAATCTCAAATTTGAATTGCATACAGGAGAACAACAATAAAACGACTGGTTTTATCGTCAAAACCATGGGAATTAGAAGAAAAGTGAGAAACATTTTTAAGCTCTTAATGAAAAAGGAATATCAATTAAAAGTTTTTTAGCTAGTCTAAATATTCTCAAGGTTGCGTTAAACATCGTATTTGTAGAGGAATATGGAGTTATCAATCCTGTTAAACATTCTTGAAGGAAGTATAAGGTAGTATGGTCCCTTGTCACAAACCCAATAGTCTGAGATTTTACCATAATGTGCAAGTTATATTTTAGCCTCTTACTGTGTCTTGGATACTAGCAGAAAATGTAAGACTCCTAAGTCATGTATAAATGACATTATTACTTATGGCATAGAAGGCAACCTAAGCTTTATGTTTGTATCGGTCTCGCTTGCCCCCACATCCTATGAAAGCAACACAGAGCAGTTTGTATAGATGGGCCCAGTGAGTTACACCATGGTTAAGGAATCACAGACTTGGGTAACTACATGCTTCTGTCACAGGCACTGGGCCTGTTTGACCTCTGGCCCTGAGGAAGACATGACTTCTACATTGGATAGTCAATAAATCTGAAAGGAATTCTTCTACCTTCCAGAACTGTTCACAATAAATATGTACGGAAAAAAAAAAGTTTGAAACAGTGGCTGTCAGTTCTTTCGCTGGAAAGAAATACATAAATATAAGAAACCCAAGGAGAATTCTGTTAAACACCACTTTGGAATATCATTCATTTTTTTAAAATGTAAATTTAAATGTAAAGCTATTCTATGATCCAGCAATTCCAACTAGGCATTTAACTAAGAGAAATGAAAATACGTGTCCACAAAAAGACCTTCAACAGGATGTTCATTGCAAAACAATAAATAATATTTGTAGCTCAATATAATAATATATTATTAGAGATTGGCTTGACTAATTTTGTGAAGTGATAGAAAATAAACCAATGACATAACATATTGGTATAAAATAATAAATAATATTTATAGCTTAATAATAAATTGAACAACCTAATTAAAAAGAGGATAAAAACAAAAGACAAACGAATAGCCAGTTAGCACATGAGAAGGTACTCTAAGCCATTAGTCGTTAGGAAATTACAAGTTCACCAACTGTCAGGTACTATCAAATACCCAATAGAATAGCTAAAATAGAAAACTTTGAAAATGCTAAGAGGTGGCTCATGCCTGTAATCCCAGCACTTTGGGAGGCCAAGGCAGGCAGATCACCAACCTGATCAATAGTTGAAACCTATATCTACTAAAAAATACAAAGATGAGTCGGGCATGCTAGTGCATGCTTGGGTGACAGAGTGAGACTCCATCTCAAAAAATATATATATATATATAGAGAGAGAGAGAGTGGTTTCTTTTTCATATATATATATATCAAGCACTTATAAGAATGGTCAGCATTGAGTGAGAGATTGTGTGATTCTATATTTGCTAGTGGAATTCATACATTGCTAGTGGAAATATAGAATCACACAATCTCTTTGGGAAAGAATTTTGCAGTTTCTAGTAACATTAAACATGTACTCATCACATGTTTGTCCCTGGGCCTATTGCTGTATCACATTCAGCTTTAAGCCAGGAAGAGGAAAAGATATAGAATCAATCATGATTGTCATTTTTTTAATCTAGGAAGAAATATCAAGTAAAAAGAAAGTTTCTACTTATTATACCTGCTTTTTCAGAACTGTGCAGAGAGGTCTACCCTTATCAAGTAGAGAAGCCTGGAAAGTCAATATTCTTCTACTATAGTGGAGGAGAGAATGGTTTGGGCATTGGTGATCAAGAGCCAAAGCAGTGAGATCATGGGAAAATAATATTTTTTGCATTCAAAAGCATAAAGAATCTTACTTAACTTGCTTCCATAACCTTAAATAGAATTATCATGATTTCTAGGGAAATCCATATGGCTGGATTAAATTTCTATTTATGTATATGTTAGGAACTGGTTGCAATGAGTGGTTTATTTTTCATTAATTCACATACACACAAAAAAATCAAGCCAATTTCTACTTATCATTTTGTTAAGTTTTTAATACTAATTTTATAAACTGGCCATACATATAATGGCTCTATGAATATATTTCAACTACAATTATGGTAAAATGAGCTATTTTATATTTTATATTCTTAGAGCTCACAGAGGTCTTGAACTACATTTAACAAGAGACAAAATGAATTGTATGTATGTAACAAAAACACAGCTAATGTTCTTACCACCTACCATTCTGAACTTTTCACAGAGTATGCAATTTTAAAATTATTGAAAAAAATGCTATAAGTCTATAGACAGATGAATTGATAAAGTCTGCCTATAAAGAAAAGAGACTGTTACCGTGAAAGTAAAATGAATTCGTTTAATTATGTAATTTTCAGTAATGCTTCTAATAAGAGCAGTTGCTCTCATACTCACTGGCCCTATAATAGGGTCCATAGTAAAATAAAGGTGTATTCCATTGCTTGCTTGCCTTCTCTATTTAGATTGGTTGTCCTAATTACTCAACAAAAGAATCTTGCCAATCTTTTCACTCATAATCTAATATTGTAGAATTGCTTGCTTTTCTCAATATATGCCACATTTTTTCCTTATGAACATTCTTACTTTTATGTCTCCATTTTCTTTTCTTCTTAATTTCAATAATTCCTAGTTAGCTGTATAAGTTGACTTCAATAATTACATCCTCTAGGAAGCTTTTACTAACCAATAACCTGGATTTTATGTCTGTCTCATAGTCCCCTATAACCCCTGCATTGATCTTCTTCTATTGTTTTATTACATTCTGTGCCTTTCTCGACCATTAATCTGTAATTTCCTCGTAGGCATGCACTCTTTCCTTTATATCTGTTTCTCTAGGATTTAATGTAGCACCTAAAATATCTTACCAACACAATCAATATTTATTGAAGAGAAAGACTCTAACTTTATATCTGGATTTGTGAGTTGAATAAGATCAATAACATTTTTGATTTCTCCAGCTACCATCACATACATATTACTGGTTAAGTAAAGTAAACTTGTGATTCTCATTAAAACTTGGTAAGTCAAAATAAGAACATGAGAAAGGAATTTGATTGCAGTGCTAAGGAAGCACCAATCTTATAGAAATCATCGTTACTCTCACCGACACAGAGACAAGAAAATGAACTGCCATTCAACTAAATGTGTTAGATTTTGTCACATTAGAAATATAAGAAACAAAAGATGCAGACTATTTCCACAAAGTTCAAACCAAAAACTGAACATGTTACTTTACTCAGAAATACGTTCAATGGTTTTCCTTGCTCTTAACATACAACCCTATCATTTCTTCTTTTCCTCTTTATCTAGCATTTCTGGTTCTAACTTTCCTCTTTTATTAAGATCTTCATATATGCTTTCTCAACTTACCTAATGATTTAGAGTTTCCAATATCAACATATCAACTTGTCACATTTTCTTTTTAAAAAATCATAATTATTACTGCCTCTGATATAACCTTCTGAACCTTCTTGAGTCATGTAATAAATACAACTGTTGTATTTTGAAGATCAATAGTATCTCTAGAGAGGATGAGTTGTCTTTCCCTTGCCCGAAAACAAGTGTGAAACACAATGGTAGAAAGCAAGCAAAACAAAAATATTGTATCACTAGACTGAAATAAATGCCTTGTACTCCTCCGTTCTGTATCAACTTTGCTCTTTAAAAACTCCCGAGAAAGGTTAGAAAATTAGTGGCGAACACGAAAAATAACCTGAAATTCTATCACAAAACTGAACAACTTGAATTTGCAAATCTTTTGTTTTTTCTTTTCTCTTCCATTTCTCTCTTTACTTTGGGCTATTTTACTATGCTAAACTATGTTAAACTCTGCTCAGAAGAGGAGAAAATGGATGAGTATAGTTTTTTTTCCAAACTCATGCTTTGATTCAGGAAAAAAAGGTTAGTGATAACTGGCATCAAGCTGAAACTAAAGAGAGAAAAATGGCTACATTTTTATACTCTGTATTTCTGTCTTCACACAGAGATATACAAAAATAGTTATTCATACCTATACATATATACACATAGCTGATTATAAATATTCATACATGGATCTATATGTATGCCTATATAATAATTCATGTAACATCCAAGAATTTATTCACGTAGCTAACATATTTTTATTAATTTATGTTTTACAGATGGAAATTGTCAAATAACAAAAGTAAAGGGAATCACATGAGATTAAAATTCTTGGTGATTTGGGAAAATAAGCACTAGTGAAAGAGAAGAGGAAATTAAAATTTTAATGTCATAGATATGTCTTTAGTTTACAGATGAGCGGAGTAGACAGACAAATAAATCATATGTATATTTTAAGGCTCTGTAATGTTTAAGGACAAGAGCGATGGAGAAATTTGCCCATAACCCTAACCCAAATTTTGTTTATGTAAGGGATGAAATTTTATTGTTATATTTTGTGTGCATAACACTCCAAAAAATATATCTTGAGATGTTTTGTCTTCGAAATAAAAATTAGTTGGGAATGAAAATTTAACATGGAAAGAAATTAACTTTTATCTTGAGTAGACTAATATAGGTCATAAATGCAACTATAAGCTATTTCTAATGCTGAAATATAAATAATACTATTAAATTTTAAAATGCATAACTTTATTTACCAAAACTCAAGTCAAAATTGAACTGTACTTTAATTTGCAAAACAATTTCATAATGAAATCACTTGTTTTATTTTTTTCCATTTTATTTCCCAAAGTTTCTTGGCAATATATTTTTATAGCTATATGGGCCATTTATTAATTCACATTCTATCTTTGTAAAATGATCATAGAACATGTTATTTTGAAATAACTGTGATGACTTTATTGATTTTAAAGGACATTTCTCATAGGATTATCATTTCAAGTCCCTTATGTTTATTGCCTCAAACATCTGCTGTGCTGAGGGATGTCTGTCTCAGCTGAAGGGCAGAGAGTAGGTCTCTGTCCACTGAGAGGTCAAATCCAGTGAGGATAGGGAGTTTTGATTTTTGATTCCAGCTTTATTCCCAGAAAGTAGAACATTTGGGAAACAGTGAGCATTGGTTCAGCATGTGTTAACTGAACAAATTAATTAATGAAGGAGCACATTAGCTAATAAATTTTTATCAATGTGTATTTTTTTAAAAAATTATATTTTATTGCACTTTAGGTTCTGGGGTACATGTAAAGGACATGCAGGATTGTTGCTTATCAGTTTCAGGAGATTTTGAGCTGAGATGATGGGGTCTTCTAAATATAAAATCATGTAGTCTGAAAATAGAGACAATTTGCAAATAGGTACATACATGGCAATGTGGTTTGCTGCCCCTATGCCCATCACCTGTATCTGGTATTTCCCCCCATGTTATCCTTCCCCAACTCCCAGCCCCCTCTGTCCCTCCTCTAGTCCCTGCAAACAGATCCCAGTGTGTGATGCTCCCCTCCCTGTGTCCATGTGTTCTCATTGTTCAACACCCACCTGTGAGTCAGAACATGTGGTGTTTGATTTTCTGTTCTTGTGTCAATTTGTTGAGAATGATGGTTTCCAGCTTCATTCATGTCCCTACAAAGGATATGAACTCATTGTATTTTATGGCTGCATAGTATTTCATAGTGTATATGTGCCACCTTTTCCCTGTCAGGTCTATCATCGATGGGCATTTGGTTTGGTTCCATGTCTTTTCTATTATAAACAGTGCCACAATGAACATACGTGTGCATGTGTCTTTATAATAGAACGCTTTAAAATTCTTTGGATATATACCCAGTAATGGGATTGCTGGTCAAATGGAATTTCTATTTTTAGGTCCTTGAGGAATCACCACACTGTCTTCCACAATGGATGAACTAATTTACACTCCCACCAACAGTGTAAAAGTGTTCCTACTTCTCCACATCCTCTCCAGCATCTGTTGTCTCCAGATTTTTAATGATCGCCATTCTAACTGGCATGAGATGGTATCTCAATGTAGTTTTGATTTGCATTTCTCTAATGACCAGTGATGAAGAACTTTTTATCATAGGTCTGTTGAACTCATATATGCCTTTTTTTGAAAAGTATCTGTTCATATCCTTTGTCAATTTTTGAATGGGTTTGTTTCTTTCTTGTAAATCTGTTTTAGTTCTTTTTAGATTATGGATAGTAGCACTTTGTCAGATGGGTAGATTGCAAAAATTTTTTCCCATTCTGTTGGTTGCCAGTTCACTCTAATAACTGTTTCTTTTGCTGTGCACAAGCTCTGGAGTTTGATTAGGTCCCATTTGTCTAGTTTGGCTTTTGTTGCCAATGCTTTTGGTGTTTTAGTCATGAAGTCCTTGCCTACGGCTATGTCCTCAATGGTTTTTGCCTAGGTTTTCTTCTAGGGTTTTTATGCTGTTAGGTCTTACGTTTAAGTCTTTAATCCATCTGGAGTTAATGTTAGTATAAGGTGTCAGAAAGAGGTCCAGTTTCTGCTTTCTGCACATCACTAGCCAGTTTTCCCAACACCATTTATTAAACAGGGAATCCTTTCCCCATTGCTGGTTTTTGTCAGATTTCTCAAATTTCAGATGGTTGTAATGTGTAGCATTGCCTCCAAGGCCTCTGTTCTGTTCTATTCATCTACGTCTCTGTTTTGGTACCAGTACCATGCTGTTTTGATTACTGTAGCCTTGTAATATAGTTTGACATCATGTAGCATGATGCCTCCAGCTTTGTTCTTTTTGCTTAGAATTCACTTGGCTATGAGGGCTCTCTTTTGGTTCCATACTAAGTTTAAGGTGGTTATTTCCAGTTCTGTGAAGATGGTCATAGGTAGCTTGATGGGGATAGCATTGAATCTGTAAATTAATTTGGGCAAGTATGGCCATTTTCACGATGTTGATTCTTCCCAACCATGAGCATGGAATGTTTCTCCATCCGTTTGTGTCCTTTCTTATTTTGTTGAGCCGTGGTTTGTAGTTCTTGAAGAGGTCCTTAACATCCTTTGTAAGTTGTATTCCTAGGTATTTTATTCTCTTTGTAGCAATTTTGAATGGCAGTTCATTCTTGATTTGGCTTTCTTTAAGTCTGTTATTGTTGTATAGAAATGCTTGTGATTTCTGCACATTGATTTTGTATCCTGAGACTTTGCTGGAGCTGCAGTTTCAGGAGATTTTGGGCTGAGATGATGGGGTTTTCTAAATATACAATCATGTAGTCTGCAAATAGAGACAATTTGACTTTCTCCTTTCCTAATTGCATATCGTTTTTCTTCTTCTTGCATGATTGCTCTGCCTAGAACTTCCAACACTATATTAAATAGGAGTGGTGAGAGAGGGCATCCTTGTCTAGTGCCAGATTTCAAAGGGAATGCTTCCAGTTTTTGCCTCTTCAGTATGATATTGTGGGTTGTGGTTTTGTTGTAAATAGCTTTTACTATTTTGAGATGGGTTCCACTGATACCTAGTTTACTGAGAGTTTTTAGCATAAAGTGCTGTTGAATTTTGTCGAAGACCTTCTCTGCATCTATTGAGATAATCACGTGGTTGTCTTTGGTTCTGTTTTGTGGTGGGTTATGTTTATAGACTTGCATATGTTGAACCAGCATCCCTGGGATGAAGCCTAGTTTATCATGATGGATAAGCTTTTTGACATGCTGTTGCAATCAGTTTGCCACTATTTTATTGAAGGTTTTTGCATCTATGTGCATCATGGATATTGGCCTGAAGTATTATTTTTCTTTTTGAGTCTCTGCTGGGTTTTGGTATAAGGATCATGTTGGTCTCATGAAATGATTTAGGAAGGATTTCTTCTTTTTGGATTGTTTGGAATAGTTTCAGAAGGAGTGGTATTGGCTCCTCTTGTATCTCTGGTAGAATTCAGCTGTGAACCCATCTGAAACTGGGCTTTTTTTGGTTGGTAGGCTATTAATTGCTACCTTAACTTCAGCCCTTGTGGTCAACTTAGGGTTTCAAATTCTTCCTGGTTTAGGCTTGGGAAGGTGCAAGTGTCCAGGAATTTATTCATTTCTTCCAGGTTTACTGGTTTATGTGCATAGAGTTGTTTGTATTAATCTCTGATGGTAGTTTGTATTTCCGTGGAATCGGTTATATCCCCTTTATCATTTTTTATTGCATCTATTTGATTCTTCTCTCTTTTCATTTTTATTAATGTGGCTAGTGGTCTCTCTATTTTGTAGATGTTTGCAAAAACCAGCTCCTGGATTCATTGATTTTTTGAAGGGTTTTGTGTGTCTATGTCTCCTTCAGTTCTGTTCTGATCTTAGTTATTTCTTGTCTTCTGCTAGGTTTTGAGATTTTTTGATCTTACTCCTCTAGTTCTTTCAATTTTGATGATAGGGTGTCAATTTTAGATCTTTCCTTGCTTCTCATGTGGGGATTTGTTGCTTTAAATTTCCCTCTAGACAATGCTTTAAATGTGTCCCAGAGATTATGGTATGTTGTGTCTTCATTCTCGTTGGTTTCAAAGAACATCTTTATTTCCGCCTTCATTTCATTTTTTATCCAGTCAACATTCAAGGGCCAGGTGTTCAGTTTCCATGAAGTTGTGGAGTTCTGAGTTAGTTTCTTAATTCTGCGTTTTAATTTGATTGCACTGTAGTCTGAGAGACTATTTTTTTATGATTTCCATTCTTTTGCATTTACTGAGGAGTAATTTATGTCCAATTATGTGGTCAATTTTAGAGTGGTTGTGATGTGATACTTAGAAGAATATATGTTCTGTGGATTTGGGGTGGAGAGTTCTGTATATGTCTATTAGGTTTTCATGGTCCAGATCTAAGTTCATGTCCTGGATATCCTTGTTAATATTCTGTCTTGTTGATCTGTCTAATATTGACAGTGTAGTGTTAAAGTCTCCCACTATTAATGTGTGGGAGTCTAAGTCTCTTTGTAGGTCATTAAGAATTTGCTTTATATATCTGGGTGCTCCTGTGTTGGGTGTGTATATACTTAAGATCTCTGGCTGCTTTTCTTGTAGAATTGATCCTTTCACCATTTTGTAATGTCCTTCTTTGTCTCTTTTGATCTCTGTTGGTTTAAAGTCTATATTATCAGGAACTAGGATTGCAACTTCTGCTTTTTTTTTTTTTCTCTCCATTTGCTTGGTAAATCTTCCTTCATCCCTTTATTTGGAGCCTATGTGTATCCTTGTATGTGAGATGGGATTCCTGGATACAGCACACCAATGAGTTTTGACTTTTTATCCAATTTGCCAGTCTGTGTCTTTTCTTTTGATTGGGACATTTAGCCCATTTACATTTAAGGTTAATATTGTTATGTGTGAATTTGGTTCTGCCATTTTGATGCTAGCTGGTTGTTTTGCCCATTAGTTGACATGGTTTCTTCATTGTGTCAATGCTCTTTATATTTGGTACATTTTTGGAGTGTCTGGTACTGGTTGTTTCTTTCTATGTTGAGTGCTTCTTTCAGCTCTCATAAGGCTGCCCTGGTGGTGATGAAATCTCTCAGCAATTACTTGTTCATATAGGATTTTATTTCTCCTTCACTTGTGAAACCTGGTTTGGCTGGATATGAAATTCTAGGTTGAAAGTTTTTTTCTTTAAGGATGTTGAATATCAGCTCCCACTCTCTTCTGGCTTGTAGGGTTTCTGCTGAGAGATCCTCTGTGAGTCTAATGGGCTTCCCTTTTGGATAACACAGCCTTTCTCTCTTGCTGCCCTTAGCATTTTTTCTCATTTCAACCCTGGTGAATCTGACCATTATGTGCCTTGGGGTTGCTCTTCTGAAGGAAAATCTTTGAGGTGTTCTCTGTATTTCCTGGATTTGAATATTGGCCTGCCTTGCTAGGTTGGGGAAGTTCTCCTGGATAATATCCCGAAGAGTGTTTTCTAGTTTGGATTCATTCTCTCCATCACATTCAGGTACACCTATCAAACATAGATTAGGTCTTTTCACATAATCTCATATTTCTTGGAGGCTTTATTCATTTCTTTTCATTCTTTTCTTCTCTAATCTTGCCTTTTCATTGTATTTCATTGAGTTGATCTTCAGTCTCTGATATCCTTTCTTCTGTTTGGTCAATTTGGCTATTGAAACTTCTGTATGGTTTGTGAAGTTCTTGCATTGTGTTTTCCAGCTCCATCAATTCATTTACATTCTTCTCTAAGTTATTTATTCTCATTAGCATTCCATCAAACCTTTTTTCGAGGTTCTTAGTTTCTTTGCATTGGGTTAGAATATGTTCTTTTAGCTCAGAGAAGTTTATTACCTACTTTCTGAAACCTGTTTCTGTCAATTTCAGACTCATTCTTCATCTGGCCTTGTTCCCTTGCCGGTGAGGAGTTGTGATCCCTTGGAGGTGGAAAGGCATTCTGGTTTTGGGTGTTTTCATCCTTTTGCACTGGTTTCTTCCCATCTTTGTGGATTTATCTACCTGTGGTCTTTGTAGTTGGTGACTTTTGGATGGTGTCTCTGAGTGGGCGTCCTTTTTGTTGACGATGAAGTTATTTCTGTCTGTGTTTTAGTTTTCCTTTTGACAGTCAGGCTTCTCTGCTGTAGGACCGCTGGAGGTCCACACCAGACCTTCTTGCTGGGGTTCACCTGCAGCAGCCTCTGGGTTCTCACTGGGAACTGCACTCCAGAGCTGTTCCTAATCGGCCATATTGGATCATCTATCAATGTGCATTTTTAAATGAAGTGTGATTTTTTGATAAATCCTCACTTGGAAACAGCTTTGTGGAGGTTTTGATACCAATAGGTGCCCAGCAGAATCTCCTAAAATTTCAAATATTTGCAGTTTCACTTTAAATTAATTTACATTGTGTTATCTTATATGGACAAATTCAAAACAAAGAAGGGAGATGTTTAAGATAGGGAGAAAAGAAAACACTGAATGATGAAGAATGTTGGTGTGTGTTGTTAATTGGCAGAGATGCACCTTTGTGGAGAGAAAACTGTTGAGTGGTCAGTCTTTTGGTGGATATTTTTGTGCTTTGGCAGGTTTATTTTCATATACCGACCACTAACTGGATGTTTTTCCTGATGAATACTCTGCTAACGTGTTCGTGCCTTTACACCAAGTTCCACATATGTGTCTATATGTATACAGTTGCATGTACTAACTTGGACATAGAATATTTGTCTGTATCTCACATACTCAGGCACAGATGCCTTTTAAAAACACACAGTACTGAATTATTAGTGACATCATTTACAGTTGGATTGTTCAGTACTGTTCTTCACAACGGGCCCCGAGATGAAGACGTAACAGCTCTGCTCTTCTACCAAGTGATTGAAACTTAATGCAAGTGCTATATTAAAGTTTAGGTGGCTTGTGTTTTTCTGTGTACATATTTATTAATTTTTAAAAATATATGTTTTTAAGAAAGACTATTTATAGAAAATTTAGATTTATTTTACAAATGCCTACTTATTTATTTTGGTAGAATATTTGTCTGTATGTTTGCTTTTCAGGGCTTTACAGGACTTTTCACAGATTCCATTTCTTTCAAAATGACTCTGATTTTAAACATTCAACACATTCTTAAGACCACCACCATCCGTACTTCTGCTGAGCATCTTATTCTTTGAGATTCTAGCATCTCAGCAGTCACTCAAATGTTGCAACATTCCATTAAAGATAAATCATGTCTAAGAAGAAAAAGTGTTCCCTCAAGATTTGATCTCTAAACAAGTGTCATTGGACAGAATTTTCTGCAACTGTGGGAATGTTCTATAATCTAAGCTGCCCAGTATGGTAGCTACTAACCACATATCACTGTTGTTCATTTGAAATGTGGCTAGAGAGACGGAAAAACTAATGTCTTTAATTTTAAATTTAATAAATATAATTGATTAAAAATGTTGCAACTCTCTTGTTTCTTTTTAATATTCAGGGTGTACAATATGGTAACAAACATATACATTGTGTAATGGTTATCATAATCAAGTTAAATAACACATCTATCACCAACTATGCTGTACATCAGGTCTCACAATTCGTTCAACTTAAAACCGAAAGTTTGAAGTCTTTGATCATTACCTGATCAATTCCCCCCACCCTCTCCAGCCCTTGGCAATCACCATTCTACTCTGCCTTCTAAGTTCCAATTTTTAGAAGACCACATATGAGATCACGCAATATTTTTATTTCTGTGCCTCGCTTACTTCACTGAGCATAATGTCCTCCAGGTTCACCTATGCTGTCAAAATGCAGGATTTTCTTCTGTTTAATGGTGGAATAATGTCCTCTGTGTATACCATCATTTCTTTACTCATTCATTTGCCTATATACACTTAGGCTGTTTCCATATCTTGGCTATTGTGAACGGTGTTGCAATGAACATGAGGGTGCAGATGACTCTTACACACACTGATTGAGATTCCTGGATCACATGGTAGGTCTATTTCTTAATTTTTGGGGAACCTCCATACTCTTTCCCATCATAGCCACGACAATTAGATTTCCATCAGTAGTGTACACGGTTTCCTTTTCCCACACTTTCACTAGCACTTGCTATCTCTTGACTTTTTCATAATAGTCATTCTCACAGGTCTGAGGTGATAACTCATTGATTTGTATTTCTCTGATAATTAGTGATGATGAGCATCTTTTCATATACTGTTTGGCCATTTATATGTCTTCTTTGAAAAAATTCAATTCAGGTCCTCTACCTATTTTTAATTAGGGGATACATGTGTATGTGTTTTCTGGGGGTTTTGTTGGTTTGTTTTGCTATTGAGTTGTGTGAGTTCCTATATATTTTGTATATTAACCCAGATTAATTAAACATATAGTTTTAAAGTATTTTATTTCATTGCATAGCTTACCTTTACCTTTTGAAGTTTCCGTTGATGTGCAGAAGCCTTTTAATCTGATGCAATTCCACTTGTTTATTTTTGCTTCTGTTAACTGTGCTTTGACGTCACACCCAAACAAAGCATTGCCAAGACCAATGCCAAAGGGCCCTTCCCTTTCTTCTGGGTGTTTGGCAGTTTCAGATCTTACATTTTAGTCTTTCGTCTATTTCAAGTTAATTTTTATACATGGATTAAGACAAGGGTCCAATGTTGTTCATTTTCATGCAGATGTTCAATTTTTTTAACGTGTTTATTGAAGAGATTTTCCTTTAGCTGTTTTTTGGCACCATGGTCAAAGATTAATTGACTATATATATGTGGGCTTATTTCTGGGCTTTCTGTTCTGTTCCATTGGTTTGTGTGTGTGTTTTTATGCCAACTACAAACTGTTTGCTTTTACTACAGCTTTGTAATATAGTTTGAAATCATGGAGCATTATGCCTCCAGAATTTTTTTCTCTCAAGATTGCTTTGGCTCTTTGGGGCTTTTATAGCTCCATAAAAATTTTAGGATAGGTTTGTGTGTGTGTGTGTGTGTGTGTGTGTGTGTGAAAACTTGGAATTATGATAGTAATTACATTGAGTTTGAAGATCACTTTAGATAATATGGGCTTTCAGAAATGTTCATTAATTTACATTTAAGTCTGTATAGTCAAATGTGACTTATGGCTTCATATAGGACAACAGAGTCTACTCCAAATCTCTCTCTCTTATGTAAAAATATAGTAAGGCCAGGAACAAAATAATGGCTAATTTGTTTCATTCCTTCATTTTGATAGGAACAGGGGCAGAGGAATTCTAGGCAGAAAAGGGAGATTCATAACAGAAACTCTATCTTCAAGTCAAAAAGCCTGAAACCCACAGCCCAAAGTGAGAACTTTTCTCCTTGTCTTCCAGCTCAGGTATTGCCTTTACCTAAACTACCCATGCTCCCCTGCTGGCCTTCATTCTGTGCCTATAAAGACCCCATACTCAGCTAGCAGAGAGAAGAATCAGCTGGACATCAGGGACAATGACTGGAGGTGAGAGACAAGCGGCTTGACTTCAGAGGGACAGATTGATGGTGCAACTTGGGAGATGAATCCAGCTGGAGATGTTCGGACTTCAGGAGAGGACTCTGTATCCCCCCATGCCCTTTTCAGCTCCCCTTCTTGTTGAGAGCCACTTAATGGCAGCTGCCTTAGCTGAAAAGGCAGATGGCCCACCGAGCTGTTAACACTCAAGTTGTCCACAGATGGCAGAGCTAAAAGAGCACTGTAACACAGCCTCTATGGCATTGTCGGTGGCAGACACCCCCACCTAGATGCTTCCACCAGGCCACATGGAGGGTGTTCCTGCCAGCACTCAAAAGTGCCCAGTTGGGCACCTGCATGCTCCTTCCCACAAGGGGTAGAATGCAGCAGGTCTGAGTGGAGTTTGATCCCTCCAGTGCCAACATAGAGGGCAGTTCCAGCACTTGTGCACTCCTGCATCATTCATTCATTCGCATGATCCTTCCCATGAGTCGTTGAGAGAGGCAGGCTGAGTAAACTAGGCACTCTGTCACAAGACCAGAGAAGGGGTAAAAGAAATATTCTGCTTCAATTAGACCTGTCATTCAATATCAGTCCTTATTGTGTGCTCACCATTTTCTAGGTAATGCACTAATCTGAGGGTAATCAGTCATGAACTCATAGGTTTTGCCAAGAAGCTTATGGCATATTCCTATAGTAAGGAGTACTATCCCTCACTCTCAAACACATGCTCGGCATGAGGAAAAATGCTTATAGGAGAAATGCCAGCAAAAACAAAGATGTGTGCATGTGTATATTTGTTGTGTGTTTTTTTAAGAAATGGGCATGTCTGTATATAGGTCTGTGAGTTATTGAGTCATTGGCTGGGTTTCCTGGAAGATGACTTTAAGAGGGAGATTATCTGTAGAAAATGTATTGGGAAGTTTCTTGAGATTGGATAGAGAAAAAATTAAATTGAAATAATGTCACAGAAAATATCTCAATTGATCTTACAAGTTTCTCTGAGGCATGGAATTACTGGACCTCAAATGAAGTAGGGTGCTATCAACCAACTATTGAATTTGTGCATTTCCTTGAGAGAGTCCACAAACCACCCAGAGCTGCCAGCCTTTTGGGAAGCTGCCATACACATGCCTGTGAGACTGAGAGGTAGAGAAAGATTAGAGGAGGAAAGTTAATGTGGAAAAATGATCACTTTTTTCTTGACAGTTTTTGCTATATTAATCATCTGGACTTATCGAGTATATGAATAATTTAATATTCTCTGCTGTGTTGCACTAAAACTTCTTTAATTGGATAATCATTTTAATGATTTTTAAAATGATAGTTCTCTTTTTATTGAATGTTATGAGATTTTTCACAGAAAATGACTATCTGTAAAATGCTCTATAATTTTAAGGGCATCTGAAAACCATGAGTCACTTTCAGATTAGCCAATTTTCAGATTCAGCTTCCAGAGAGTAGAAAGCTGTCGGGCCTGCCTCTAGGTCCTCAGTCTCTAAACAGAGTAGATTCTAAAAACGAACAGTTGAAGAAATTAATATGTAAAGCTATTCTTTGATTCTATAGAGAAGTTGCCATAATTTCTGCAATATGACGAAGTGTCTCTGAAGAAGCGGATTTCTCTTCCTTTGTTTCTTCCTCTTCCACTCATCCCTGGTAAAGTGCAAGTCTCATTATGAGACTCTCTCTAACATCCTCAATCACTACAATAATAAAGTTGAAATCCCGTTTTAATTCAGGATATGAACTCCACAGCCTTGCAGAGGATTGTACCATGTCTGCCATGCAATTTGCACCCAACCGTGCTTCAGTACTTACTCTGTCTGGCTCGTTCATACCACTATATCTCAACATTGATTCTCCTCTGCTTTCAGTCACTTTTCCAAAAGCTCCATCTGGTAAATTATTATTTACTCTTTAAGAATTAGCACCGGCCAGGCCCGGTGGCTCACGCCTATAATCCCAGCACTTTGGGAGGCCAAGGCAGGTGGATCAGGGCGTCAAGAGATCGAGACCATCCTGGTCAACATGGTGAAACCCCGTCTCTACTAAAAATACAAAAATTAGCTGGGCATGATGGTGCGCGCCTGTAATCCCAGCTACTCGGGAGGCTGAGGCAGGAGAATTGCTTGAACCCAGGGGGCGGTAGCACAAATTAATGTCGCTCGGAATTGATTTTCATAATGCCTTACAACTAGAGAGAATTCATCACTCTTACTACTCCTTGAGGGTTTTTTTTTTTCTTTTTCCCATTTTTTATGAACTTCTCACCCTTTCTGTGCTCTCCCTGAGGGATGTGGTCTGCAACGCTGGTAAGTACCTTTGTGGCACTCTATTGTGACTAGCTTTTCGAATGTGATTTAGGTCTTTCCACTCAGAAGAGACTTACAAAGTGAAGGAGGCAGAGGCTTTCCTCTTGCAGCTGTGATGAATCATGAGTAAAATGTAGCTAAGTTGACTTTGCAGTGACCAGGTTCTATCTTTTCCCCTGTGGCCGCTCTGACGCTATTGGATGGCTTCGTCATCAGTCGCTTCTAACTACTTCTTGACCTCCGAGTGGAAAGTGTAATAGCTTGACCTTAGCATCTGCAAGCCTCTCTCTGGGTTCCACTTTCTCAGCCTTCTAATAATGCTGTAAGACCTTGTTCACTGAATTTAGCCATTTTTCTGCATGAAATAACTTCAGTGAGCATATTCCCTCCAATATACTCTGAAAAAATATGCATTTAGTTGGCTTCCGTGATAAACTTACGGATCAAGAATTTATAAACACACTGAAAGGATGAGAATTTCCAGTATGTTATATAAATCTGTTTTTGTTTTACCTTCTTTAAAGTAAGAAGTAAAATGTAATAGCATCTCAGGGTGACAAATGAGAATGCTCCTAAGTACAACAGTATTGTATTACAAATCTAACTCCCCTGGGGCTTAAGAAAACTTTGAATCTTCCTTTGGATAAGACAAAATAATGTAGCCTACAGAATGCATGCAAACTTTAGCATAGTTTGAAGAGTTATAAAAACCAGTCCACAACAACAAATACCAATGTTAATATATTAAGTAGAATTTTTTGCTTAAACATGTTGACAGAAGTTGCATGTAAAAATATAGATTTATATTAGCCTTACAAATATTATGTAGCCAGATATATATTATTACATTAAGAGTTGATTGTTATCATTAAAAATGGCAATTTACAAATCAAATAATTCATTGTTATGGTCTTTGGTATCCTATATTTTTCTAGTATATTTAAAATAAAATTTGAATAATCAAAACAAAATTTGTGCATAACCCTGGAATTCAATTGAAATATATGGTAAATAGCACCCATATCGTACTCAATCTTGAAACAAATATTATAATAAAATAAATAAATAATAATAATAAGGTATGTTAGGCAATAACTAAGTCTGAGAATTCATTCACTTGAACCTCTTACCTTATTCTTCAAAGACAATAGTTCTGTCAGCAGCTTAATAATATATATCAAGCTTCACGTACCCTACAGTTTGCTTCAATGAGGCTCATTACCTTAGGTTTCAATAATCATTATAAGATACTTGTTATCTCTCAGTCTAACATGTGGCAGAACTGAGTTATTCAGAAACAAACAGAAAGTCATTCCTCTCTGCCTAGATAGAGCATTTCTTATTATTCAAAATCATATTTTAGCACACAGTAATGTAATCGTCATGCTGAGACTGTCGGCAATAACCCTCACTACTCAAGTGGCTCCTTCAAACAGCTGCTCTGACACAATTCTAAATCCCATTTCTCTAAAGGATAACAAATAACGACTATGACTATAGAAACATTTGAAATCTTAATGAGATACCTCATGAAGACATTTACATGGCACCAGCGGTGTGCCAACACAGATTGCCCATTTCCTTACATCAGGCACCGTCTTTGAATCTGATGGGGACATCAAAGACATCATGTGTACTTTCTATATGAAACAAAACAATCTGAAATTTTGAGCATATAAAGTTAGAAAAATTCAGAATATTTTCCTATGAAATACATTGGATATGAGAAAAATCCATCTTTGGGTCTAAAAATTAAGTTCTTTATGCCACAGTGTTTCTGACTTAAACTGTGTTATGATATAATAAAAATTATGGAAATCTTAATAATTTAAGATTTATGAAAATTATTTTAAAACTAGTTAACATTTCTTATGATTATTCAGGGCCTAAACTATTAGAACTATTCATTTTTGCAAGAAAGAACACAGTTCATAGATTGAAAGATCTCACCAAAGTCTAAGGGAGAGGAAAAAAGAAAAAATATTGAGGGTACATATTTATGAACAGACATATATTGATGTATAATTAACTACTTTATGCCAAAACATAAACGTGGTAGAAAATAATTTCAGCTTCCCACTCAATCAATGAAAATAAGTTTTTTTTTATGTTGGTTGGATTTAATCTGATCACACCACACCTTTAAGGATTATGAATTATTGCCAACTTATACAATTAGGAGACAATTATTTCAATGTTAACCAAAATACTTGGTTTAGTCATTTTTATGTTTTTCTATTATTTGTGTATTGTGCTATACTTGTCCAGACTTCTATCAATTTTATAGTCAGAAGTTTTTGGTTAACATTCTTTTTATGTTTTAGCAAACTTTGATCATAAGAAAATTATAATACATTCTTTAAGTTTTATAAAGACCTTG
Organism: Callithrix jacchus; assembly: GCF_049354715.1. Lineage (NCBI taxonomy): Eukaryota > Metazoa > Chordata > Mammalia > Primates > Cebidae > Callithrix > Callithrix jacchus. Next base: position 3,905,513 of record NC_133522.1, on the reverse strand, counting down.
CATATGAAACTTTTTGCTAAGAAGAGTGTTATTAGATATGCTTTAATATTTAAATCATATTTTAAACTTTATGGAGTTACTGTTATACCATTAAATATCTAGCTATTTATTAATATAAATGTTTTAACTTAAATTGTTATATTGTTTCTTTCTAAAGTTATATGTCAAAGCTGAATAGTCTAGGAAATTATGATCAAAAAGAAAAATGCTCAAGATCTAACACTGTCTGATTTTAAACTATATTACAAAGCTATATTAACTAAAACAGCACAGTGCTAGTATTAAAATCGAAATTATGATCAAAAAGAAAAATGCTCAAGATCTAACACTGTCTGATTTTAAACTATATTACAAAGCTATATTAACTAAAACAGCACAGTACTAGTATTAAAATCGATACTTCAAACAATGACACAGAATAAAGAGCCCAGAAATGAACCCAAACATGGAAAGTAAATTGGCTTTTAACAAATATGTAAAGAATAAACAATGGGAAAACATATTTAATGAATAGTATTGGGAACACTGGATATCCACATGCAAAATTATAAAACTAGACCCTTATTTTACACCATGTGCAACAATCTACTCATAAAGATTTAAAGACTTAAACATAAGACCAGAAACTGTAACACTACTAAAAGAAAACATGGGGGAAAACTACGTGACATCGGGATGAACAATTATTATTTTTTTTTATTTTGATCACAAAAGCACAAGTAACAAAAGAAAAAATAGACAAATAGGATTACATCAAATCAAAAAGCTTCACCACATCAAGGAAACAACAGCGTGAAGAGACAAACTATGGAGTGACAGAAATTGCAGGCATACCTCAGAGAGATTCTAAATCAAGTTTCAGACCACTACAATATAGTACGTATTGCAACAAAGCAAGTCACATAAACTTTTGGTGTTCCTGACATATATAGAAGTCATCTTTATGCTGTACTGTAGTCTATGAAGTGTGCAATAGCATTATGTCTAAAACATAATGTGTAAACCTCAACTAAAACTACTTTATTGTGAGCCAGCACAGTGGTTCACGCCTGCAAACCCAGCATTTTGGGGAGTTGAAGCAGAAGGATTACTTGAGCTCAGGAATTCAAGACCAGCCTGGCCAACATGGAGAAACCCAGTCTACTAAAAATACAGAAGTTAGCTGGGCATAGTGGCCCACCCCTGTCATTCCAGCTGCTTGGGAGGCTCAGACACTGGAGTTGCTTGAACCCGGGAAGTGGAGGTTGCAGTGAGTCACGATTGGACCACTATGCTCCAGCCTGTGTGATGAAAACAAAAACAAAAGGAAAAAGAAAAAACAAAACTTTATTACTAAAAAATGCTAGGATCATTTTAGACTTCAGTGAGTTGTCATCTTTTTGCTGGTATTCACACCATGCTGTAACCTAGTAAGTGTCCAATATCAATGTTTAAAAAACAACATACATATTTTAATTTAAAATATTTTATTGCTAAAAAATGTTAACAATTGGCTAGGTGACATGTCTCATGCCTGTAATCCCAGCATATTGGGAGATCAAGGTGGGTGGATCATGAGGTCAAAAGATTGAGACTATCCTGGCCAACAAGGTGAAACCCCATGTCTACTAAAAATTCAAAATATTTAGCTGGACATGGTGGCACTCACCTGTGTTACCAGCTACTAGGGAGACTGAGGCAGAAGAATCACTTGAAGCCAGGAGGTGGAGGTTGCAGTGAGCTGAGAGTGTGCCATTGCACTCCAGCCTGGTGACAGAGAAAGACTCAGTCTCAAAAAATAAAAATAAATGCTAATAATTTTTGAGCCTTTAGTGAGTCATAATGTATTTTCTGGTGAAGGATCTTACCTCAGTTTTGATAGCTGCTAATTGATAGGATAGGAGTGGTAAAAGTATGAGTAGCTGTGATAATTTCTGAAAATAGAATATTGAAGTTTGTAGCACGGATAGACAGAAGATGTATTATTTTACCAGAAGATTTTTCTATTTAATGTAATATTGTTTAACAGCATTTTACCCACAGTAGAACTTCTGTCAATATGGCTATCAATCCTTTCCATCCCTACTGCTTCTTTATCAACTAAGCCTATGTAACATTCTAAACCTTTTGTCATTTCAACAAGGTTCACAGAATTTTCATCAGATAGAGTATCCATCTCAAGAAACAACTTGTTTTGCTCATCCATAAGAAGCAATTTCTTATGAATTCAAGTTTTAATACAAGATCGCAGCAATTTAGAGACATCTTCAGGCTCCTCTTCTAGTTCTAGTCCTGTTGTGTTTTCTACTATATCTGCAATTACTTCACCCAGTAGTCTTGAATCCCTAAAGTAATTCACAAGGATTCACATCAACTTCTTCCAAACTCCTGTTAATGTTGATATTTTGACCTCTTCCCATGAATCATAAACATTACTAATGGCATCTATAATAAGTCTTTGATTTTTAATGTGCTCAGTTCTGGTCCATCAGAGGGATCACTATTAGGCTGCTATAGCTTACAAAATATATTTTTTAAATAACAGGACTTGAAATTCAAAATTATTAAACTATGGTTGCAAAATAGATGCTTGGTTTACAGGCATGAAAGCAACATTAATGTTCTCATACATCCCTATCAGAACCTCCTGGGTGGCCAGGTGCATTCATTGTCAAGAGGCAGTACCATTCTGAATTTTTTTTTTTTTTTTTGAGCAGTAGGTCTCAACAGTGGACTGAAATTATTCAGTAAACTCTGCTGCAAACAGATATGCTGTCATCTAGGTTTTTTTGTTCAATTTATAAAACACAAGCAGAATAGATTTAGCAAGATACTTAAGGGGCTTAAAGTTTTTGAAATGGCACGTAAGCACTGGCTTCCACTCAAAGTCACCAGCTGTTTTAGCCCCTAACAGGAGCTTTGAAGCCAAGCACTGGTTTCTCCTCTCGAGATCCGATGGTCCTAGATGACATTTTTATCTACTGTAGAGCTATTCATCTGCGCTGAAAATGTGTATTTTATTGTAGCCGCTTTATCAATGTTCTTAGCTAGATTTTTCTGGAAAGGTGTGCAGGTTTTACAGCAGCATGTGCTGCTTTGCCTTGGACTTTTAAGTTAGAGAGATAGCTTCCTTGCTTAAACGTCAGGAGCCAACTTCCGCTTGTTTCCAACTTTTCTTCGGCAGCTTCCTCAACTCTTTCACTTTACGTAGCATTGAGTGAGGTAAGAACTTGTTCTGGATTAAGCTTTGGTTAGTGGGAGTAGTGAAGCTGGTTTTTAATCTGCTATCCAGATGACTAAAACTGACTCCATATCAGCAATAGTATTCTTTGGGTTTCTTATTATTCATGTATTTACTAAAGTAGCACTTTCAAATGCCTCAAGAACTTTCTTTGCATTCGTTACCTGGCTGTTTGACCCAAGGGGCCTAGCTTTTAGCCTATCTCAGATTTCAGCATGCCATCCTCACTAAGCTTAATTATTTCTAATGCTCGGATTAAGTGAAAGATGTGTAACTCTTCCTTTTACTCGAACAATTAGAGGTCATTGTAAGATTATTAATAGGCATAATTTTAATCAGTGGATTGGTCAGAAAACACACAACATTTATCAACGAAGTTTGCTGTCTTACATGGGTGTGGTTCACAGGTCTCCACAACAATTGCAATGGTAACATCAGAGATAACGGATCACAAATCAGCATAACATGTAATAATGATGAACATGTTTCGAATATTATAAGCAATGCCAACATGTGTCACAGACTAATGAAGTGAGTACATTGTGTTAAACAAATTGCACCACTTAGACCTGCTGGACTCAGGGTTGCCACAGGCTTTCAATTTGTAAAAAACGTGCTATCACGTACAATAAAGCAATGTGCAAGAAAACAAGGTATGCTTATATTTGCAAGCCATGCATTTTGTAAGAACTTAACGTAGCATTCAAAATACATAAGAAACAGAAGCAATTAAAATGCAAAAAAAATAATTTAAGTAACCTGATAAAAAGAATGAGAAAAGGACATCAATGGACATACAAAAGAAACATACCAAAAAAGAAGATATAAAAATGACTTATAGATACATATAAAATTGTTCAATGTCATGAATCATTATACAAATGTAAATTAAGCCTCAATGAGATATCATCTCATGTGTGTGAGAATGCCTACTCTATGTATCCACTCCAGAACACTGCACGGAGTTCAAAAAAAAAATTCAAAAATAGAATTACCACATGATCCAGAAATCCCCACTCTGCGCATTTACCTAAAAGACTTGAAATCAGCTTTTCAAAGAGATGTCTGCAGCACTCTTCACAATAGCTGGGCTATGGAATGAACCTCAGTGTTTATCAGCTGATGAGTGGATAAAGCAAACATTATGTATATATACAACAGAATATTGGTCAACATTTAAAAAGAAGGAAATACTCTCATTTGTGACAACACGGATGGAACTAGGGAACATTATGGTAAGTAAAATAAGTCAGGCACAACAAAACAAATGTTGCATGTTCTTGCATATGTATTAAAACCAAACTGGACTCCTAGAACCAGAGTAGAGTGGTGGATGCCAGAGGCTGGGAGTTTGAGTAATGGGGAAATAATGGTCAAAGGGCATAAAATCTCAGTTAGACACAGGAAATAGGTTTTCTCTAATTTTTTTTAGATCAATTGCACAGTGCGGTAAATATAATTGATACTGTACATTTTTAAATTGCTTAGCAAGTAAATTTCAGATGTTCTTCCTACAAAAATGATAAGTATTTGAGGCAATAAGTTAATTAACTTGTTTTAATTATCTCTCATTGTATTCATAAATCATACCATCACTTTATACACAGTAAATATGTATACTTATAAATTGATAACTTACAATAAAATAAGAAATATAGTTCTATTTTACCTATAAGTACAAATCTATGTTCATTTTTAATGTATTACTAGATAAATTTTTTCTGTGATTTTTCAAATATAGTTCTATTTTACCAGTTTTTTTATTAAATCAGCTTTTTGTACTCTTTTAGAGTGTTTTGTTTTCTACATGGCTATTTTAAATCTTGTGTTATTTTCTAGCTCACTCTATTTTTGGCTTTTTAAAGTTTTTTTATTTTTAATATTTTAGCAATTAATTTTGAATAATATCTTTTTTAGACTAAAAATAGTAAAGTTAGGAATTGTCATGTAAGTATATTTATAAATTTAGTATAACATTTCTTCACTGTCTCTTATAAGACCCATTGCAATTTCCTGCTGTTCACATTATTATTGAAGTGTTTCCCTTTGACACAAGCAATAATCTTTGCCTTTATTCACTTTTATTTGTTTTTGAATTCAATATGCCTGTCTGCCCTTGACACACACTTTCTTAGCACACTCTTCTGTCATTTTCTTCTGTATTGGATATGGTTTTTTTTTATTATCTGTTGTTGAGTCAGAAACCTTTTTTATAATATATAAGTTACTGCATCAGATTTATTAAAATAATAAACGTGTGGTCTTCACTTTATCACTATATTTACTATTTATGCTTTTTTCATAACTTAAAAATATTTCACAGTACAATTTGGTTTTTATTTTCTTTATATTATATACACAATTTTCTATTTATTTGGAAGGATATTAGATTCCCTAATACAAGCAAGGATACAATTGCTATATTCACATATTCTCCTAACTCCCTTTAACAATGTGACATTATATCATTACATTGTATTTCTTAGCCTATACTTTTATACATTCAAATATTCTTACGCTTCTATTGCTCGATTTTTCAGCACAATGTTCTCTTTGGTTATAAAATTGGAAAGCATTAGCGTATTCATACTCTGACTCTCTTTAAAAACTGTGTTTGTATTTTCTTTATATTTTAGTTTATTACATACATAGCCTCTTTTATCACCTTAGTTGCCCCGTTTTGGTCTTATATGCACGTAATGTTTTTCTTAGCTGAATTACACATTTAACAATTTAATATAACACAAATTTTCCATCTCACAGTTTCTGACTAAGGAGTCCCAGCTTGGCCTGGATGAGTCCTCTACTCAGAGTCTTACATATGATGGCAATGAGGGCAGAAGTGGGACTAGAGTTTCATTTGAGGCTTGGTGTCCTTTCTCGCCTTTACACTGTAGAATTTATTTTCTTGCTGCTGGATGAAGTGGCTTACTCCTTTATGGCCAAGAAAAAGAATCTGATTTCTTCTGTCTATGACACCTAGGACCTTCCATAAAGGGCTCACCTGATTTGATCAGACTCATCCAAAATAATCTTCCTTTCACTAAAGTCAACTTATTACAGGACTTAATGACATCTGCAAATTTCCTTCAACTTTGTCATTCAACAGAACAGAGGCAGATAAGTAATGTTCCTAAACTTTGCCACATTCTAATGGTTAGAAGCCAGTTTCCTGCCTGCCTAAAATGAAAAGGATAGAATTTTTCAAGGGTGTGGTCGTGGAGTCTCATGTTATTATTCTGCCTATCACAAAACATAAGGCAATTTAGTTAACACCACTGCAAAGTATTTTGCTGTCATTTCACTATTTCTTATTTAACTGAAGTTTATCTTCTAATAGTTTCTTCAAGAAATATTCTTGAAAAGGGCTTTCTTTAAGCTCCTAAATGCTTGACAGATTGATTTATTACTTTTACATTTGAATGACAGTTTGCATGCTCAAAAATTATTGATTCATACTTCCCTTTCTTGGTGACTCTGCAGGCATTGCAAAAGTCCTTTTCAGAGTTCATTGCTAATGATGGAAACTGTTAGGCTAGCCTATTGTTTTATATTGAAAGGTAGAATAATATTTTGTTTTTAGTGCCCAAGGACTTATTGATGATTATAAATCAATTGTTTCATTATGATATTTCTAATATTGATCATTCTGTTAATTTTTTTCCAAGACCCAATGTGTCTTTTTCAATTGGTGATTTCAATGGTTTTTAATGAAAGTTTTCCTGAGTTTTATGTTATTTTATGATTTTAAATTTATGTTTTAAAGCTTTTTAGTTCTCTTATTTACATATTGGATCCTTTGTGATGCCTCAAAGTAATTATTCTTTTTCTTTTGACATCATGTGATTTTTCTCTTATGATTCTTCTCAGGGGTAAACCAGTGCATAGTTTATTTATGCACTGACATCTTTTCTGAGATCTTATTTGTCTGCTTTATATTCTGATTTCTGTGATGTTTGCACATCACAGAAGTAAAACAATGCATAGATTTATTTCGTATTTAAATGTAACAGCACAATATGGGTCACCATGTTTACAGTAATCGTTAGTAATTGTTTTGCTGACTTTTTTCTTTTTTTTTTTTTTGAGACGGAGTATTGCTCTGTAGCTCAGAGTAAAATGCGATGGCAGATCTCGGCTCACTGCAACCTCCACCTCCCAGGTTCAAGCAATTCTTGCGCGTCAGCCTACCTGGGAGATGCGACTACAGGCACCCACCACCACACCCAGCTAATTTTTGTATGTTTAGTGGAGATGAGGTTTCACTATGTTGGCAAGGCTGGTCTCAAACTCCTGGCCTCAGGTGATCCACCCTCCTCGGCCTCCCAAAGTGCTGAGATTACAGGCATGAGCCACTATGCCTGGCCTGGTTTTTATTTTCTTGTGAGTGTAACCATTCTTTTTTTGTTTTCCTTTTTGTTATTTGTCTTTTTTATTTAGACCACATGTAGATCACCATTTTATATTTTAGTTGTACTTGAATGATGTAATTACTTCCTGATCCAAATTTTATCAGGTAAACAGGGTCATGAAATAGCATAGCAGGGAATTTACTTATAAAACAAGAGCACCTCTGAGGACAATCTTTGAGCCTATTATTTCTGTTAGACAAAAATAATCAACTGCTTACAAGAAGGATACAAAGAGTGCAACATAATTGCCTTCCACCAACCTACTACACTCTGACACCCTTCAATTTCCTCTTCTAAAACTTTTTTTGAGTAACTGTGTAGGTATCTCTACACCTCATAACATTGATCTTAACCTTATGCCAATGTGAACTGCTTAACATTTTGGTGGATTCATGGCAAGTTATTGAATAGTGTCCTCCAGGATGCTAAGACTTCCTTCATTTGTTATCTTACTTAGTTTCTACTATTGTGCTTCTATTTCAAGAAAAAATATATATTTTATGACCAATATTTCACATTATTTTGTCATTGTTATAAGTTCTTATTTCACTCTCTTCTATTTTGTAATGCCGTTTTTCTTTAGATTTATTTTTTTTAGTTAACTATTTGAGCATCACCAGCATACTGAATTTCAGCAAGACATTAGACCATTTTATAAAATCATTTCCATCTAGATTTCATTTACATACTACTCGATATGTTGTTTTTACTTCCTTAACATTAGTTTTTCTTTTTATTTTCTGGCATTTTGGAATTCAGTATACTATACCATAGGAAGTTTCCTTTTTAAAATTTATTCTTATTTTTTGAACTATGTTTAGATCTACTTTCATTTTCTCCTAACCAATAGTTTTCTGGTATCTGTACCTGACATACTATCTTTTTATACCAGAGGCCTTTGCTGACATTTTATAACCTCATAAATTTAACAAAATATGAGGCTTTCAACAATATGGTGGTAACTGTGGATATCCACATTGAAGCATACTTACTATCACCATCTTTTTACAGTTCCACGACTTCAAGTGATATATGTTGTTTCAAGTTGCCTTAAGAGTACAGTTGCCAAATAAAACACAAAGTGTCAAATTAAATTTGAATTTCTAATAAACAGTGAATTTCTTAAAATTATAAACATGCTCCACACACATAGACTTAAAATAAAGGGATGGAAGAAGATTTACCAGGCAAATGGAAAGCAAATAAAGTAGGGGTCACAGTCCTACTCTCTGATAAAACAGATTTTAAAACAACAAAGAGTAAAAGAGACAAAGAAGGGAATTAAATAATGGTAAAGGGATCAATGCAACAAGAAGAGATAACTATCCTAAATATATATGCACCCAATACAGGAGCACCCAGATACATAAAGCAAGTTATTAATGACCTACAAACAGACTTAGACTCCCACACATTAACAGCGGGAGACTTTAACACTCCACTGTCAATATGAGACAGATCACTGAGACAAAAAAATTTAAAAGGATATTCAGGACTTGAACATAGATGTGGACCAAGCAGACCTAATAGACATCTGCAGAACTCTCCACCCCAAATCCACAGAATATACATTCTTCTCAGCACCACATCACACCTACTCTAAAATTGACCACATAATTGGAAGTAAATTACTCCTCAGCAAATGCAAAAGAACAGAAATCATAACAACCAGTCTCTCAGACCACAGTGCAGTCAAATTAGAAGTCAGGATTAAGAAACTCACACAAAATTACACAACTACATGGAAAGTGAACAACCTGATCCATAATGCCTGCTGGATAATTAATGAAAAGAAGGCAGAAACAAAGATGTTCTTTGAAACCAATGAGAATGAAGACACAACATACCAGAATCTCTGGGACACATTTAAAGCAATGTGTAGAGAAAAATTTATAGCACTAAATGGCCACAAGAGAAACAAGGAAAGTTATAAAATTGACAACTTAATGTCATGATTAAAATAATTACAGGAGCAAGATCAAACAAATTCTAAAGCTGGCAGAAGACAAGAAATAACTAAGATCAGAGCAGAACTTAAGGAGATAAGAGACACACACACACACACACACATATACATAAACCCTTAAAAAAATCAATGAATCCAGGATCCAATTTTTTTAAAAAATCAAAACAAATAGACTGCAAGCCAGAATAATAAAGAAGAAAAGAGAGAAAAATCAAATAAATGCAGTTAAAAAAAATGATTAAGGGGATATCATCACTGATCCCACAGAAATACACCATACCCTTAGAGAATACTATAAACACCTTTATGCAAATAAATCAGTAAATCTAGAAGAAACAAAATTCTGAGACACTTACACTTTCCCAAAACTAAACCAGGAAGAAGTTGAATCCCTGAATAGATCAATAACAAGGTCTGAAATTGAGGCAGCAATAAATAGCCTACCAACCAAGAAAAGTCCAGGACCAGACAGGTTCACAGCAGAATTCTACTAGAGGTACAAAGAAGAGCTGGTACCATTTCTTCTGAAACTATTCCAAGCAATACAAAAAAAAGGAATCCTTCCTAACTAACTCATTTTATGAGACCAACATCTCCTGATACCAAAACCTGGCAGACACACAACTAAAAAAGACAATTTCAGGCCAATATCCTTGATGAAAATTGATGTGAAAATCCCCAACAAAATCCTGACAAACCATATCCAACAGCACATCAAAAAGCTTATCCATCACGATCAGGTCGGCTTCATCCCGGAGACGCAAGGCTTGTTCAACATATGCAAATCTATAAATGTAATCCATCACATAAACAGAACCAAAGTCAAAAACCATGTGATTATGCCAATAGAGGCAGAGAAGGCCTTCAACAAAATTCAACAGCCATTTGTGCTAAAAACTCTCAATAAACTAGGTATTGATGGAAAGTATCTCAAAATAATAAGAGCTATTTACGAAAAATCCACAGCCAATATCATACTGAATTGGCAAAAACTGGAAGAACTTCCTTTGAAAACAGGTACAAGACAAGAATGCCCTCTCTCACCACTCCTATTCAACATAATATTGGAAGTTCCAGCCAGGGCAATCAAACAAACAAAAAAAAATTAAGGATATTCCATTAGGGAAAGAGGAAGTCAAATTGTCTCTATTTGCAGACAATATGATTGTATATTTAGATGACCCCATTGTCTTAGCCCAAAATCTCCTTAAGCTGATAAGCAATTTCAGCAGAGACTCAGGATACAAAATCAATGTGCAAAACCCACAATATTCCTATACACCAAAAACAGACAAATAATGAGCCAAACAATGAGTGAACTGCCATTCACAATTGCTAGAAAGAGAATAAAATACCTAGGAATACAACTAACAAGGGATGCAAAGGACCTCTTCAAGGATAACTACAAACCACTGCTCAAAGAAATAAGAGAGGACACAAACAGATGGAAAAACATTCTATGCTCATGGTTAGAAAGAATCAATATTGTGAAAATGACCATACTGCCCATAAATTCAATGCTATCCCAATCAAGCTATCATTGACTTTCTTCACAGAATTGAAAAACAAACAAACAAACAAACAAAAGTTTAAATTTCATATGAATCCAAAAAAGAGCTGGCATAGCCAAGACAAATCTAAGCAGAAAAAACAAAAACAAAAACAAACAAACAAAAAAAAAAACAATGCTGGAGGCATCATAGTACCTGACTTCAAACTATACTACAAGGCTACAGTAATCAAAACAGCATGGTACTAGTACTAAAACAGAAATATAATCCAATGGAACAGAACAGAGACCTTGGAAGCAATGTCACACATCTGCAACCATTTGATCTTTGACAAACCTGACAAAAACAAGCAATCAAGAAAGGATTCCCCATTTAATAGATGGTGTTGGCAAAACTGGCTAGCCATTTGCAGAAAGTTCTAACTGGATCCCTTCTTTACACTTTATACAAAAATTAACTCCAGATGGATTAAGGATTTAAGCATAACACCTAACACCATAAGAACTCTATAAGAAAACCTAGAATTGAGGTCTCAATTTGATTCTCTGCTTGGTTACTATTGATGTAAAGAAGTTCTACTTACTTGTGTACATTGATTTGATAGCCTGAGATTTTACTGAATTTATTTCTGAAATATAGAAATCTTTTGGATTTTCTAGATTTATATGATCATATCATCAGTGAACAGTGAACGTCTGACCTCCTTTTTTCCAGTTTGGATTTGATTTATTTCTTTCTTTTGCCCAATTCCTCCATCTTGGCCCGGTGACAATAAGAGTGATAAGAATGGGCAGAGGAGTGATAAGAATGGGCATCCTTTTCTAATTCCAATTATCAGAGGGAATGCTTTCAACATTTTCCCATTTGATCTGATATTGGCAGTAGATCGGTCATTTACAGTTTTTATTATTTTGTGGTAAGTCCTTCTATGCCTAGTTTGTTTAGCGTTTTTATCTTAAAATGTTCCTAGATTTTATTGAATATTTTTTCTGCAGCTATTGAAATGAACATAAGATTTTTTTTGTTAATTCCATTCATATGATGTATCATGTTTATTGACTTGCCTGTGTGAAACCATTCCTGCATTTCAGCAATGAAACCCACTTGAACATGCTGTATGATTTCTTGATGTGCTATTTGATTTACTTAACTAGCATTTGCTAAAGAATTTTTGTATATAAGTTTATTAGGTATATTGGTTTGTAGTTTTTTGTTGTTGTTGTCATTATGCCCTTCCCTGGTTTTTGTGTCAGGGTGATATTGACTTTAAAGAAAGGATTAAGAAGGATTCTATTTTTCTCAATACATTGGAATAGTTTCAGTAGGATTGCCACCAATTCTTCTTTGAAAGTCTGGTAGAATTCAGCTGTGAATACATCCTGGCCTGAACTTTTTTGTTGTTTCTGGGCAATTTTTAAATGACCGATTTAATGTCACTGCTTGTTATTAATCTATTCAGAATTTCTATTTTATGTGTTTGACCTAGAAAGATTGTATGATTCCAGAATGTTTTCAATTTCCTCTAGATTCTGTAGTTTATGTGCAGACAGGCTTTCATGGGAGTCTTGAGTGATCTTTGGTATCTCTGTGGTCAGTTGTAATGTCTCCAGTTTCATTCGTTCTGTTTCATTTCATTTTGTTCTGCTGTGCCCATTGTTATTTCCTTTCTTCTGCTAGCTTTGGGTTTAGTTTTACCTTGTTTCTCTCGTTCCCTGATTTGTGACATTAGGTAGTCAGTTTGGGATCTTGCAGACTTTTCCACGTAAGCTTTTAGTGCTATAAACTTTCCTTTCAGCACTGCTTGTGCTATATCCAGATGTTTGATAACATATGTCTCTGTTATTACTCATATCAAGGAATTTTTAATTTCCAACCTGATTACATTGTTCATCCCAAAATGATTCAAAAGCAGTTTGTTTAGTGTTGCGGGTTTCTTTAGTAGTTGACAGCTAGTTTTATTTCATTGTAGTCTGAGAAGATACTTGATATGATTTCAACATTTTAAATTTTATTGAGACCTAAAGTTTATAGGTCTATCATTTGATCTCTTTTGGAGAATGTCCTATGTACTTATGAGAAAGAAGAATGCATATTCTTCAGTTTTTGGATAGAACATTCTGTACACATCTGTTAGTTCTATTTGTTCTTTTTTTTTTTTTTTTTGGACAGTGTCTCACTCTGTCACCAAGGCTGGAATGAGGTGGCATAATCTCATCTCACTGCAACCTTCTCCTCCTGGGTCCAAATGATTCTCCTGCCTCAGCTTCCTGAGTAGTCAGGACTACAGGTATATGCCACCATGCCAGGTAAATTTTGTATTTTTAGTAGAGACATGATTTCACCATGTTGAGCAGGCTGGTCTTGAACTCTTTGCCTCAAGCAATCTGCCTGCCACGGACTCCCAAAGCTCTGGAATTACAGGCATGAGCCACCACACCTGGCCTCCATTTGTTTTAGAGTGTAGTTTAAGTACGTTGCTTCTTTCTTGGCTTTCTGTCTCCATGATCTGTGTAGTGCTTTCAATAATAGTTTCCCACTATTATTGGGTTACTATTTCTTTTCTGATATTTGGTACTAAATGTTTTATGAATCTAGGAGTTCCAGTCTTAGGTGCACATAAATTTAGAATTATATCTTCTTGTGAGATTTATTTATTTATCATTATATAATGATCGTCTTTGTCTTTATTTTTTAATTGTTGTTGCTTTTAAGTCTGTTTTATGAGCAATAAGAATAGATACCCTGCATGCTTTTGGTTTCCATTTGCATGAAATATCTTTTTCTACTCCTTCGCGATGAGTTAAGATGAATTATTACATGCTATTCATGTCTCCTGAAGACAGCAGATATTGTGTTTGTGATTTTTTTTTCATTTATTCTGCTAATATGTGTCTTTTAAGTGGAGCATTTAGGCCATTTACAGTCAAGGTTAACATTGAGATGAAAGATAATTTTTTAGTAATCATGTTAACTGTAACTTAGATACTTATTTTCCTCATTGTGCTATTATTTTATCAACCCTGTGAGTATTATGCTTTCAAGAGGTTCTATTCTGGTGCACATAAACGTGTTGTTTCAGGATTTAGAACTCCTTTTAAAATTTTTTTGTAGGGCTGGTGCAATAGTGACAAATGACTTCAGCATTTGTTTGTCTGAAAATGACTTTATTTCTCCATGATTTATAAATATTTGTTTTGCTGGATACAAAATTCATGGCTGACAGTTGTTATGTTTCTGGAGGCTAAAGACAGAAATCCAATTCCTTCTGGCTTATAAGGTTTCTGGTGAGAAATCTGCTGTTAGCCTGAAAGGTTTCCTTTGTATGTTACCTGGTGCTTTTGTCTCCCTACTCACAGAATTGTTTACCTGACATTAACTCTAACTAGCCTGATGACTATATGCCTTGAAGAAGTCCTTTTTGTGGTGAATGACCTAGGAATTCTTTGATCTCCCTGTATTTTAAATATCTAAACCTCTAGCAAGGCCAGAGAACATTTTATTTTTCTTCAAATGAGTTTTTCAAATTTTTACTTTCTCTGCTTCATCAGAAACACCAACTATTTTTAGGTTTAGCCATTTTACATGATCCCATATTTCTTGGAAATTTGTTCAATTCTTTTGATGTTTTTTCTTTATTTGTGTCTGGTTAGCTTAATTGAAAAGCCTTGTCTTCAAGCTCTGAAATTCTTGTTTCATTTTCCTGTTAAAGTTTTTTACTACATGTTGTAACTTCCTAAATTTGTCTCTCGTTTTCAGATGTTCTGACTGCTCTTTCCTTAAAACATCTATCTCTTTTGAAAATATTTTATTCACATCCTGAATTGTTTTTTAATTTCTTTATGTTGGTTGGTGTTACCCCGAGTAGCTTAACAGTCAAACTTTTGAGTTACTTATCTGTTATTTCAAAGATTTTATCATGCTATGGATCCATTGCTGGAGAGTTAGTGTGGTCTTTTTGGGGTGTTACAGAACCCTGTTTTGTCATATTACTAGAATTATTTTTCTGGTTCATTCTCAATTGGGTCTACAATTATTTTCTAATTATTCTTGAATTTATTTTTTATTTGACTTTCAAAAAATTTTCTCTCTTAAGGATATGACTTTAATGTTTATAGTTTATTATATCTTAATTTGGCTTTCAGGAGTTGAAAACTGCATGATAGCCTTTTCAGATTCTAGTTGCAGTCACTATGTGTTTGATGTGTGGTCAAGTTCACTGTCTCCTGTGAGGTTGGAATGGCAGAGATATCGTGAAGCTTACTTTGTTCCCCTTTAGGGTTCACTTTTTAAATTTATTTATTTTTCCCCAGTATTTTATTTACGGTGTTGAATAGTTCCATTTTCATGCAAAAAGGGAGGATGTCCCTGTGTAGAAATAGTTGTGAGTAAAGCATATGGGTGACCGCAATGGCTGATGCTAAGCCAAGGTCCCAACCTTGACAGACGTGGCTGAGGGAGCTCTCAGCGAAATGCACTGAGGTCTCATCAGGGGAAGGGTGGGAGCCACTTCAGCTCCTCTGCCAGGTCAACTGGAAAGTGATCCAGCTCCTGGACACATTCTTGACCGAGTGTTTCAGCTGTTTGGATCACATAGCATCCTCTTTTCATCTGCAGGAATGCTGATATTCCACGTAGAGAGGAATTTTGACTGCCTCTCATGCAAGCCTCAACTCAGAGATTGTTCGCTTGTGGGTGTTTTTTCCAGGAGCAATAAAGTGCTGTAGAAAAGCTGTCTGTAGTTCCACCCATTCCATGGAAGAAATATCAGTTGTATCTGCAGTAGCTGACAATGGGGCAAAGAAGTTCCCTTCTTCAAGACTCTTGATAAGCACCAGAGCTCCATGTCTGTTGGGGTAGAGCTGCAGACGTTCCCTGCTAACCCAGCACTGCAGTTTTACCTGTGCTGAAATAAACTTCCTGTCCATGGAAAGATCTGAAACTCATGGCCTACCATCCAGATATTTTGTTCCATAGGGTTTGATGTGGTGCGTTCCGCCTTCCCTTAGGTGTAACAAGCCCTGAGAACCAGACTACTGTGGATGCTGCTGATCCTTGAGGTTGAGCTTCCCAGTGGAGGACACTCCAGGCTGGTGTTGGGAAATGTCTGCAAGGTGTCCCGTCATGTGACCTGTCCTCAAGTGTCTCAGCAGTGGGTACCAACACCTTTTCTGATGTGGGTGGCAGGGGAGTAAGACAGACTCTGTGAGATTCTTGGTTGTAAATAGCCACACTGTGTTGACTTTCTCAGATGCTAGTTGTAGTAGTAATGAACTGGTCACGTGGATACACTCAAGACTTTCTGGTTAGCCAGGATGATGCAGGCAAAGATAACTGAGGTCATGCACACATTTTCTCCTTCCTGGGTGCAGTTATTCTACCTGTAGATGTTGTATTGGACTACGTTGGTTGGCCTCCAGCCAGGAGGTGATGCTTGCAAAAGGGCACCAGCTGCCATAGAAGCCGTGTGGTTTGTGCTTGCCTTATGTTACTCAGGGATGTACTCTGATTGCTCTCAAAATTTTCTGACCTTTATGTAAGCTACCAGGGCGGATGAAGGGACAAAGCCAGGTGAAGGCTGGGTCAGACAGGTCTGTACCCTGAGTCTTCACATACGGGTAAGTGAGACCCTTATGGGAGTTGGGTGTGGTTCTCTGGCCACTAGGGTAATGTTCCAGGAAGGATTGTAGCTGCATCTGCTGCACAGAAGAGTTTACACAGGGAGTGGAGAGTATCAGGTGGCAGTAAGCTTCACCCAGCTCCCACACACTTGACAAGGCAGGACTCTCATCCATCACTAACATCAGCTAGCCAAATTCCAAGTCAAGCCATCAATGCTCAGAACTCAAAAGTGTCCCAGGCAATAAGCCTTTCCTTTAGAGACAGAAAGTGTGGCTTTCAGGCCATACCCTTCTTCTTCCCTGCAAAACCAGGGTACCCAGCTCCTGTGCCGTGGCTGCAGCCCACTTACCACTTTCCCCCAGTTCTGGCAAAGGGAGTTTGTCCTCACTGAAATTTCTATTACGCACTTTGGTTGGGAGTTTATTTCCACCTGCAACTACTGTCTGAGTTCGTTTGTGGACTTCCACGAGGTCCCCTGTGACGAGAATCAGGAACGGCTCTCCTCGGTCCACACTGGGGACTGGGAACGTGTGCAGGGATCTTCTTGGCGCTTCTCCTACTTTTGTATTTCTCACTGCTCTCTATATCAGTTCCAGCAATGGGCAGAGTTGAGGCCTTCCCTGGTGGGCTGGACTGTCCCACTGCCTGGTTGAGGGCTTATCTCCCCTAGTCAAAGGACTTACAGTTTTGGCCCGACTCACAATGTAGGCTGCAGCTTTCTGCTTCTTTCAAAGGGTCTGTGATTTCTTTCCATTTTCCTGTTAAATTTCTGCGTTACTTCTTGAAAAATACTTTTACAATATGACTCTCTATACATGACTTTGTCTTTCTTAGTGGGAAAGAAATGCTAACACTGACTCCAATCACTCATCCTAAGGGGGAAAAAAAAGAATCATGATATTTTCAAAAGGTATCCAGTTATCTGTAAAAATACATAATATTTTCTGTAAATATATGCAAAAAAATGTAATTCCCTAATGAAAGCTAAAATCAGTCTGATATATTATTAAAAATTCAAGTGTTAATATTTGCTATGGAATCATAAACCCAGTAAATATTTGGGAGAACTTATTTATATTCTCCTTTGTGTATAACACTGAACTTTTATGAAGTGTTTTATTATTAGGCATTAACTACAACATTACCTTTTAATGGAACCATAAATCTTTAATTACAGTTCAATATGTTGCTGACTTAAATTGCTTTTGGACTAAAACAATTCTATTACAATATACAGTATGAAGAAGCAATTTATTTTTTCCTAAAATAAATACTCTAATTTCAAAACATTAAATAGATACATGTTGTAGCACAATCATTTTGGGGAGAAAATTAGTAAGACATTATCTTTTTTGGCAAAAACATGCTCACCTCCACCTTGCATGGTTATTCACATGTTTTTACTATCAAGAGAAAATCAGAAAAGGATGAAGTCCAAAAGGAGGTAGACTTTAAAGACCAGTGATTTCAACCAAAAATAAAATCAGAATCTACTTTCATTGCATATATAGCAATTTTAACACAAGAACAAGAAGAGCAGCAGCATCTGCAACAACAAAGAAAACCTTTGAATGTACTTTATCGTTAAAAAGTACCCGAAAATATACTTAAAAATTATCTTTTTGTTTTATGTGGATGTGCACTTAACTCAGTTTATATGGAACCTCACATATGTATGCATCTGTGTATTTATGTGATTTACCATATTTTAATTTTAATAGCAAGACAATTAAGTTTAGGTAGAATAGCAGACTAATTTATCTTAATATTTTTAGAGAGGGGAACATCAAACAGAGGAGCCTGGGGGGTAGGGGGTGGGGAGGAATAGCAGGTGCGGGGATTGGGGAGGTATAGCATTAGGAGAAATACCTAATGTAGGTGACTGGGTGCTGGATGCCAGCAGACCACCACCATGGCACGTGTATACCTATGTAACAAACCTGACGATCTGCACATGCACCCCAGAACTTAAAGTATAATATAAGAAAGAAAATATATTGTAGTAAGATGCACACTAAATTTGAATATATCTTTACATTAAATTTCTTAGTTTTACAAATAACTACCCTTTCTCAGTCTCTGTATTACCTTATATAAAATTGAAAAAGTTCATATCAAACTAATAAGGATTAATTAAAATATTGACATATCTTGCTTGGTAACATAATAGTTGGGTCATGGTAAATACATAAATAATAGATTTTTTTCTTGTCTAGTTTCTATTCTAAATAATTTTCATGTAAATTTATAGTGAATACTTATTTAAAAGTATATTGTGCTAAATGTTTCTTCTATTACTCACTGGTGTTGATGTCAGGTAAATATATTAAATATGTTTTCTCTTTTGAACTAGATTCTTATACAGGAAGAGTTTTCTGGGAAAGTTTGGTTTTCTTTCTCTCTTTGACTTTTTATTTCATTCAGTGCGTCTTTTTCTTTAAAAAAGTTTCAGCTGTAATCTACTCACAGACTATTATTTGTAAAAAAGAAAACCTCATTTGATTCTGATGAATAATCAGACTCTTATTAAACATAATCAAAGATATGTTTCATGAGAAAAATAATTTAGATGGTCAATTATTTTGTGCAGTAAAATCATATCTATAAAGAAAATATTTCATAGGAAAAATTTAAATTAATTTATTTTAAAATTTGATAATGAATTTCAAATATTCCTCAGAAAACAAATAAGATCAGGAGGCTTTCCATTATTGTGCATTCAGTAAAGGCATGTACAGGAAAGCAGCTGCCATCTTGTTTTTTATTTAGCATTATAGTGTGATTTGTTTAATTTTTCTTTTTTAGGTAATAATTAAACATAGCAAATAGTCAATGTTTAAAAACAGACACACTAGGATTAGCAAAATAGTATAAACAGAGATAGTTCTATTAGCTACATAATGAATACAAATGGTGTGGTACTCAAAACAGGTAATTATGGATTACATTTGGGACAGTAAAGGAAACAAATACAACATATTTGAATTATCATCTGTATACATAAAAACAATAACTAGACAAGGGTGGTATTTTTTTCTTACTAAAGCCTGTATCAACTACTGTAAGTCTTACTAAGGAACACAAAGATCAATGAGAAATAAAGCTATTTCTCATGTGAAGAAACACACACATATTTTATTAGAAAACGTCACATACTTGAAATATGTAGATCAAGCTTGTCCAACCCACAGCCTGTGGGTCTCTTGTGGCCCAGAATGGCTTTGAATGCAGCCCAACACCACAAATTCATAAACTTTCTTAAAACATTATTAGAATAATTATTCGTGATTTTTGTTTTGTTTTGTTTTAGCTCATCAGATATTAGTATTGTTTGCGTTAGTGTATTTTTTGTGTGGTCCAAGTCAATTGTACTTGCCACGTGGCTCAGGGAAGCCACAAGATTGGACACCCCTGATGTAGATCCTTAGAAAAGGAGACAATTACTTTCTAGATCAACACATAGATATTACATAGAAGGGCTACTTTATTCACATTTGAACTCTGCCTTTAATGTACTTATAAAACAATATGTAGGGAACTCAATAATATTCAGGAATATTCTACAGCTACCTAAAAATAACTTGCATTTCCATTTAAGGGTGACAAAAACCAGGTTGCCAGTGAAATAACTACTTCTAAATAATCTCAAGTAAAAAAGCACATCCAGAAACAATATCTACTATATAATATTCAAAATTCACACACACACACGTGTGTTCATGCACATGTGTTTGCACAAGTGCACAAAACATGCATACTAATGAAACCCTAAGTAGAATGTCTTAATAATATCTGGTAAATATTTATTAAGTATTTTAAGTGTCTTATGTAGAAACATAAAATACTCTTTGGGAGTCACTGCATTTTAAAACATGACAGCACATTTATTTTTCAAAAATGGTGAGAATCTTTGCCACATTTATGTTCTGTGAAGAGGTCTATGAAAAGCGAAATTTTAGTCCATCAGCCAGACAGTTTGTCTGCAAGATGCCAATTTGCTCCCTGCTTAATGATAGTTGCATTCTTAACTGTATTTTTTTTAACTGACATTTGGCAAAATGCAGAAAGAAAACTTATTCTATGTAACTCTTTAATCTGACTTAGGGTATGCCATTCCTGAAAACAGAGAAAGTATGTTGATTTTTGAGATATGTTAAATGTCTAAGGTCAAATTGAGAGACAGTAGTAATCAGTCATTGAAACTGTGCCCCCTCAATTGGCCCCTTCCTATTTTTCGTAAAAATATATTTATTTTTATGAACAGAATACCAAAGCTCAAAATGCACGGTGTGGTGTAAGTGTTCATACCATTGGAAGAACTTTACTTTTTATTACTTCCAGAAAGTATTTTCAGATTCAGTCTTCCACCTCTGCTACTATGTTTCCATCAACGTGAAAAAATCGGAAGAACATTTACATTGAATGTTTACAGTATAGAAGTTGTACCATGTTCCTGCCAGAAATTTGTCAGAGTAACTTAGACAAGCTGTTATTTCACATCTTTGTACAAAGCTTATTACAGACTTGCACAAATATTAAGAAATTAATGACAATTTGCACTGAGTATCAACAGATTTTCATACCCCTGTAGTTTTCATAGTCGTCTGGCCATTTGACATTAAGTATGCTTATATTAGCTTATATATGCATATATTAGCATAGTTAATGTCACATGGCCAGACTACAGGGGTATTAAAATACAATAAACACAATAAAATAATTATTTTATTAATTATAAAAATTATTATATTAACATTTTATATATGATAAAAATCATAAGCACAATAAAATAAATTCTTAAAAACTAAAATATTTTTTATCATTGAGCACGATTTGTGCAGTGACACTTTATTGTTTTATTTTAATTCTTTTTATAATTTCAACTTTTAGATTCGGGGGATACATGTGCAGGTTCGTCCCTAGGAAATGGATGGATCCCAGCACGCAGGTGCTGAGCAGACACTTAGGTGTTGGTTTTTCAGCCCCTCTTCAGCCTCCTCGAGGAGTCCCCAGTGTCTGTTATTGTGATTTTCATGTCCATGATCATCCCTTCTTTAGCACCCGCTTACAAGTGAGAACATGTGGCATTTGGTTTTATGCAGACTTTTTAAATAGACAATATATAAACATGGAATTTTAAAAGTAGTCAAGTTGAATTAGGTTAAAAGATTCTTAATATTTTTATTATGAATGTATATATGAATAAATATGAATCTTCTATGCTTTTGTTTCTCTTTTACACACACAGTATTCAAATACTGTGCACAGTAATTACTGAAGGGGTTTTTGCTGCTTGACATCTATTATGTACATATTCATAAATGCTGCATGAGGTTTGCTACCTGTCAGCTTTTCCTTCCAAATAAAACATTTTAATTATTCAGAAAGGTTTATTATTAAAAACAAGGCACAGCCAGAACTTTCTCCCCTCTTCTCCCTTTTCTTCTCATGGGTAAAGTACGTTGGCTTCAGTTTCAAAAGTGGGAGTTCCAGAGGCCTGAAATGCACCATTTAAATAGTCTAAAGAATTTTGAATTACTGGACTCATATAGTATATGAATGATAAGCTGTTTTAACAAGTGATGTTGCTATTTATACATTTTGACAACCTTGCTTATAGTTCTTAAAAAATTACAACTCAAAAATATTGCCTATATTTCCTTAACCTGTTAAAACTTTCAGAACTTATATTCTGAAATCCAGACCTTTCCCAGGCTCTTTTAAACTATTTTATCAACCGACTCCTTAATTTTCTTCTCAAAACAAATTTATTTCTACATTATTTATAAGTTTTCCCACTCCGTTCAGCTAGTAGCTCAATAATGACTTTTGCTGAATTGTTACAGCTACGTTTGCTAAATGATTCTACTCAAAGTCTAACAACATTCTCTGCCTGTGTGTTAAGCTTCCATTACTACACAGAATTTTAAATCAAGGGTATTTGATCAGTATGACATGTGACTTTTTAAATAAAAATACTACTTAAAATAGAAAAGAGAATATCTTATTAGTGAGAGACATTGTAAGTGTATGTTGATCATTAATATTATTACATAAGCTTTTTTTCTTCAAAATAGTTTCTCAAACATGCCTCAAATATTTTTTGTGTAGGGGATTAAGGTGCTTAGAATTATTTCTACCTCTAGAAAAACTGAAGAGGGTAGTACCACTCTATAAAGAGACTACGGAAAGGAGAATTTTGTATGTAAATATTTTAATTCATATGTGTGTGTGCTTATATATGTTTACTATGTATTTCTATACAGAGCCATTGTATTCATCACTTTTTAAAAATTACATTTTAGAAAGTATTTGGTGTTGAATCTCCACCTTCATGGTTTATGATTTCAATGGTTGCTTGTAGAATCTTTTGCCACTTTTGGAGTCAGTGTACTTTTAAAACAGTGGTAGATAAAGCACGTCCTTTCTACACACCAGCCCTAAATGTTTAAGTAACGTTTGGTTTAAAACCGTTTTTGAGACTAGTTTCTAAGCTTTTTTCAGTGATTTTCTACACTTGGATTTGGGTTTCAACGGCAGATTTTTCTCCCCCAAACTGAGGGAGGAGACCCAGGCGTCTGGGATCAACTTCCATTTTGACTGCCACTCTGCATTTTAATAGAAGAAAAGGCTGGCCGACTGGAGCCTCCTGATTCACCTTCCTGTAGGTGGCAGGCTGGGTCTTGGGGAAACTCTCTGGAAGATGCTGTTTTTACTTAAAACAAGATCAAACCCAGAAATCTTTTCATATGTGAGTCCTAAAACTGTAAACCCAAAACCCTTTCATATGTGATTTCTAAGGCTACAAACCTAAGATTCTTCCACGTGTAATATCTAATGTATACACCTATATAAAGGCAGAACCTTCCTTTGTTAAATGAGCTGAATTTGGACAAGTCATTCCTCAGCTCCTAGCTGGAATAAACTCCTTCTTTCCCCATTTGGTGTTCCAGGGCTCTGTTTCCCACAGCCACTCCTGCTACAAAACTATATAGAAAACGTATTTTTATCTTCTGGAAGATAAAAGCAATCAATAGGCTTCAAATCCATTATAATGTTAAGAATTAGATACTGAGTATATATTTTCTTAAAATACAAGATGAGTTTCATAAAACTTTCACTACCATCCTTAGCAAGAAGTAAATCTATATTAATAATTAAGATATATAAAATAAACATGGTTCATTTAAACAGTTAATTGAAGATAAATTTGTACATCATAACAAAATCCATTTAATATTTTAATCTCTAGTAGCTTTACATTTTTGCAATGAGAGAAAATTTCATCCTTCAGATGAGTGTCATTGGGAGAAAACATTGGCAATATAATCTGGATCTAACAGAAAGGACCTGGAAGGAGTGAACTATTTCAGGGGCAGGACCTCAGAAAAAATGACATGTATCTTGCATGCATCAGATATTTTTTGAGTCTCTAAACTAAGCTGTTAGCTTTCCCAATAAGACAAAAAAAAAATCATTCTAATTTCGCAGTAAGAACAAAAAGTGATCCTACGTGCAAGTGTTGGCTTGGTTTTTAGTCAAGTACATACATTACTCAGTGTCTCAATGGTCCCTAGCCAAATTTATGCTGAAGAAGAATGCTTAGGTTTTGAGCATCTGATAATTTTGTATCTGGCTTAATAGATTAGAGTATCAGGCAGCGATAGAATGTTTTTTTCTATTGTTCACATACTCAGTGCTGCTTGCCCTTGGGATTTAGTAGAGCTTACTTCACTGAACCACTAAGGAAGGAAAAACAGTGGTCTCTCTCAAGATGAATTAATTATGTGGAAGCCACCCTAGAAAGCGATGGAATATTTTGGACATTTCATGAGGGATTTTGTTTTCTTCTAATGTATTTCATGCTAATTTAGTTTTACATCTCTCTTGAAAATAGCCATTTACTGGCACTTTTGTTACTTTTCAATTTGGATTATTTCCCTGGTGCCACTTATTTCACATTTGAATTAATTTACCACTACCTTGACTGTAAGGCCACCTCAGGAGAGGACATTTACACTGTGAGTGTTTTGTTGGCTCATATTGTCAGTACACCTAGGCAATTAATCTGCCAATTCTTGATATAAAACACAGTAGAAATAATACAAAAACATTGCTATAGGGATACTCGATACATTGCCTATATTGAGAAAATCACAGAGAAGAGTTATCAAATCCATTTTTTATCACTTTCTATGAAGTAAGTAAGCAATTCTTTTAGTATGTGGGGCCCTTGCACAGGTTTGTTATAGGGGCAAATAGTGTGTCATAGGGTTTGGGTGTACAGATTATTTCATCGCCCAGGTGATAAGCATCTTCTGATCACTAATTTTTTTTAAATCCTCATATCTACTCAATAAATAGAAGAAAATTACCAAGTTGAATTAAGTGTAACATTCCTAAATTCTTAATGATCAATAATATAATCATTAAATTGTTCAATACATTTACATAGAATAATTATTCCCTTTTGCTCATGTTTTTTCTTCCACCTATTCTCCTACATCTCCTTTCTCCCTACTTTTTTCTTCCTCATCTCTTCTCACTGTTTGCTTCGTTTTCTTTCCTTTCACTCTCCTCCACTGCTACGTTTTTCTTCCTCACTTTCCCTTCTCTACCCACTTCTGTAAGCAGCATTATTATCGTACTCATACTTCCAGGACACTGAGTTATTGTATATCACGTTATGCCATTCAAGGATCATTTCACAATGTTAATTATTTCTTATTTCTTATGGTTATGGGTTTTGATGCTATAACATAAAACCTCGAGGACATCTCGGGTTACATTTTCAAATGCTGGTATATATTTCCTACTACAGTCCCAGGAATAGGGAAGGTAAAGCTGTAGTTAGCATTTATTTAAAAGGATATTTCCGCTAGTTGTAATTTCCTCTTAGTACACGTATTTTAAGATTCTCCCCTACTTCCTTGCTAAATTGATTATCATATTATAAGAAAATAATTATTTTAAAGTTTATGGTACATTTAATAGTGACAAGTATGAGCATGAGAAACACAAATTTTCAAAAGTTAAAAATGCAAATATTTTATGTTTTTGATCCGGAAAATCTCCACACATATTTTATGTTGATTGTTCATCTTATAATAGGCCGAAGTTAAACAACCAAAGAAATCAAACAACAAAAAACCCAGAACCAAGAAAACACTGTCGAAAGTAAAATCAAGCATCCAAGCACATCTCAATCTCATTGCTCTCTTGCTACTCCTTTCTCATTTTATTAATATCAGTGTCTACACCTATCTAGAGAAAACTTCTTGATTATATAATCTAAAAAGTATATAAAATATGTTAGTTTTTGTCAGCTAATAAAGAGTGACTACTTGCTTGACACAGTCCTTCCAGAGCTTTTCGTCATCTATTTTTCAACCACATTTTACTACTACTCAGCATAAAAATTAATCAACAAATATTTAATAGTTTGCCATATATGTGTGCTATATTACTTGTTATTCAATATCGCCAATATCTCAAGTGTATCTCAATATGTATTTCTCTATGAACAGTCATACTGGGGAGAGAAAAGATATTTAAAACAAATAAACATGGATAACATTTATTTTCCTCTTAATACACAGCAGCCTAGTAATTAAGCACTTTGCTGTCATAATAAATTCTGTAAACAGATTTGGCTCAGATGATCTCCGATAATGGTGCTTCCTCTCCCTATATATTGTATCGAATAAACTCCTGCAACAGAGAAAATTTATGTTAAAACCAAAAGAAAATAAAAAATAATAGCGAGATCCTTGGCAATTCAGACCCATTTTTTCCAATATATTTCCTTTATATTTTAAACCGAATCTGATTCACATTGGGATTTTTAAAATTTAACTGAGATACTCATGAATAGCATCAAAGAATATCATTCATTTTAGATGGGATGTACTAATGGAGATCCATGAATGAACATTTATGTGGAAGTAATTTATTAAGAAGCGTACCAGCCTGACTGATATGGTGAAACCCCGTCTCTACTAAAAACACCACAAAACAATTAGCCGGGCATAGTGGCACATGCCTGTGATCCCAGCTACTCAGGAGGCTGAAGCAGGAGAACTGCTTGAACCCAGGAGGCCAAAGTTGCAGTGAGCTGAGATCACTCCACTGCACTCCAGCCTGGGTGACAGCAAAACTCTGTTTCAAATAAAAAGGAAGAAGACCTTAGAAAAATCAGAAGAGTAAGAAAATTGGGGCAAGATGCTAAAACAATCAAAGCCCTTCATGGATAACTTTAGTTTCATCTTGCAGGGGATTTCTGGGCTAACAGTAAATACTAACTCAGATTAGTAGGAAAAGAGGAACTGGAATACTAACATACCACAAACCCCTGTCAGTCACTGAGTTAAAAACAGGTGAAGAGATGCTGGCTTTCCAAGGAAGAACAGGTAAATTGTAATCAGGAAGCCTTAGAGCAAGACTTTTATAAAAAGATGCAGTCACTGACTGTTAGGAGTGGAGGCAAACCGTACCCAATGTGCATGTGAATGGTAAAGGGATCAGAAGGGATATGCATGGACTACAGCTGAGCCTCAATGTTTGCAAAGGAAGGAGTAATCTCCAATTCTGAATTATGCAAATCTTATTTTAGTTGAAGTACAGATGTCAATGATAAATTATTAAACTAGAATAAATTTCACCTTTTTATGTGTACATGCTGATGAACTCTGTCAATTAAATATAATCACTTTCACATCATTCATGATATGAAACGTCTCCAGCCAATTAAAGTGCATCTGGAGGTTTTTCTGCAGTTCTTCCTTCCTCTTTTCTCTTCTGCCATCACTGGGAAACACTGATCTTCTTTCTTCCCGATAGTTCTACATTTTTTATACTTGCGTATAAACCATATCACAACACTTATTCTTTTGTGTTTGATTTTATAAAATATTAAATATGTTTGATATTCATTCATGTTTTTCAATGTATAAATATTTTGTTTATTTTTGTTGTTGAGTAATATCCTGTGGAATGTGATTTCGCTGGTTGATGACTACAACAGTGTACATTTAAATCAGAAATCTCTGAGCATTGCATTTGTTCTACCTCTTTGCTAATATTGGGTATTGTCAAGTGTTTTGATTTGCACAAATCTGGTAACTATGTGGTATTATCCCATTATAGTTTTCATTTGCATTTTCTGGGTGATTAATAGTGCAGGACTTATTTTTATATGCCTCTTGGTCATTCATAAATACTCTTTTATGAGTAATTTATCCAAAAGCATTTGCTAATCTTGCTGAAGAAAGTACTGTTTTTCATAGAAATATTAAGTTGTCTTAGCACCGTTTATTGATATGACTATATTTGCTTTCTTTATTCACTTAGAATTTGGCTAAAATATAAATTCAGCCTATAAATCTGGATTTACTATGGTACTTTCTAGTCTCTTTCGTTGATCTGGCTTTACCACTATGCACACTGTCTTTGGTGAGTGTTACACTTTCAAATGCATTGTGTTGTTTTTCGAGTACTTAAAAATGTCAATTAATATGTTTCAAAATTTTCTCAGATATTCTACATATTTGCTAATTTATTGTCTTCTTTTGCTAACAAGTACTTATAGATGGAGCCTCTTTTGTGACTGCAAATGAATTCATTTCACTATTAGCCCTCAGTCTTTCTTCTAGTAATGACAGATACTATCTCCACACTTCAGAAAAAGATACAATCGTTATTTGGAAATCTCCCCAGTAAAAACATCAGCTTTATCTATTTCAAATTTAGATTTTCAGTTTTTACTTATCTGTCTTGAAGCTTTATTACTAGGCTTAAGATTGTCAATTCTTTTTCATGAGTTTACTCTGTCCTCATTGACGTTTTTTTCTATGTGTGTTAATTCTCCTTCGTATCCAAAGTCTCTCCTGTCTGATAACAATTAGTCAACAATATCACCGTGTTAAGTTTCTACTTGTGTTTCCTGGGTTACTATTCTTTTAGCATTTTATTTTATTACTGTCTTTTTTATGCTTGAATTGGAAGTATACGTCCATCTTGCTTTTAGATCCAGACACAAAATGTCTGCGCATTAGTAAAGTGTATAGTTCATTTAAGTGTGAAGTTATTATTGATAATATTACATTTAACTCTCCCATCATTCTTTTATATTTGTCTAATTGATTGTTACTGTTTCGTCTCTTTCTGCTTGCTTTAAGATTGGTTGAATTTGCTCTAATTATTCTATTTAATCTCCCAGTGGCTTTACCACCTTGCTTGTGTGTTTGTTTAGGAGCCGTTTTTATTGGCAGACTGGCAGTCAAATTGAAGTAAATCAAATTGCAACCCAGAGTTCTTGGATTTTTGATAAGCGCTGTGAAAAAGTAACCACTTGCAAATGTTGTAACTTGAGTTCTCATTGTTACAAAGTTCCAGGAAGAAGCTCAGCCCCAGATAAAACAGAAACTGATTGGATCCAGAGATCCCTGAGTTGTAGAGAACTCTGGCAAACTTTCCCTGTTATTTTTCTAAAATCTCTGCCCAGGGAGAAACTCATGGCCATTTTCTATACCTGGGGCTTATACAGAAACTTGGTCCATGACTGAACCTACACTGTCTTTACTCCACCTCTTCATAGAATGACTCAGCTAATCAGCCCAGCAAACCCCCTGTTTTCACCTTTGTTCAAGGTGGCATTGTTTTGAGATCTACTCCCAGTTTCCTCCTTACTTGTTGTAAGTAATAAAATCTCCTTGTTAGATCTCATTGGTTGTGGTCATTGTATTGCCAAGCGGCCAGAATCAATTTATAAATATGTAGGAGGATAAAATACAGGTGTAAATCCACTGTAAGACATTAATTAATATTAACGTACTCTGCACATACTCTGAATCATTTTTTGTTCATCTGCAGCTAAGACCAATCCTCTGCCTGGAGCCACATGCAATTCCAGCACAGGCATTTGGAGGCTTGGTAGTCCTCGTGTCCTTTTTCATTCATTTATTTTTCTCTTCTTCTGTCTCCATACTCCTCAGCTTTTACATTTTTCATAGACTACAGGAGGCTTTTCTTGAGCTCCCTAGGTTTGACGAAGTTGTCCTTCTGGCATGTTTTTGTCAGCTGTCATGGCTCATAGTGCAATTTAAGCCTCTGTTGCACACTATTATAAATCCGGGTAATGAAAGCCACAAACTTCTCACAAGCATTACAAAGCTGACATCTGTCAAGATAAATATTGTGCAGTCAGCAAGGAGGAGATGGTTAGATGGCTAGCACAATTAACCTTGATGTTTTATTTGAGAAGGTTTTAGATGCCTGATCAAAGTGGGGGAATGTTGCAAAGTTGGTATTATGAAAAATGTGTAGGTTAGGATTATGTTCTTTATAAGTAGTAGTTTAAATTTTAAGAACATGTTTCTATTGTGAAAGAATAGATATTATATTTTATTATAACATTTATACATATTATTTCAATAAAATACACATGTATGAAGTACAAATATAAGGAATTTCACAATTATTTCTTCCATTAAAAATCTAACAATGCCATTTATGATACTTACGAATTTTAAAATTTATATATTGAACAACATATGCAAATTTGTATCTTGTTTTTCAGTAAAATTTATGCCATAAACATTTTCACAGTAATCACGTAAATTTTAAATCTAAATGCTAACATAAAGTTATCCCACTGCTTTCTTTTTTGCTGACAGACTTCACAGAATACTTTACTGACAATGAATACAACAATTACAATAATATTAAAGGTGACAACCTTCTATAGGTCAGACCATGTGCTAAATGATTAATATGTGTTATCTCATTTAATCATAACACTCACCCTATCAGCTTTATCATGAGATGATATCATACATATATTATATACATGTAAATATAATGATATGGCCAATATTTTATTATTATACTTTCTAAATCTTGTAGACAATGAAGCCAAAGATTAGAGGAGTGAAGTAAAATGGTGAAGAAAACATGGTTAGTAGAAGAAATAGCTGGCACTTGAATATAGTCTTATAAACAGTTACAAAATTACTGTAATATCCCAACATATGTAGCACTATGCAAGTGGTAGTGTATTAGTCCATTCTTACATTCCTATAAAGAACTACTTGAGACTGGATAGTTTATGAAGAAAAGAGGCTTCATTGGCCCACAGTTCCATATGACTGAGAGGCTTCAGGAAACTTACAATCATGGCAGAAAGTGAAGGGAAGCAAGGCACATCATTCCATGGTACAGCAGGAGAGAGAGAATGATGGTGGAAGTGCTACCCTTTCAAACAACCAGATCTCCTAAGAATGAACTCACTATCACTAATCTGAGATGAGAGAGGGGGATGTCTGCCCCCATGATTGGATCACCTCCCAAGGGACCCCTCCATCAACACTGGGAATTAAAATTCCACATGAGATTTGTGTGGGGACACAGAGCCAAACCATATCAGATGAGAAAATGAAGATACATTTTTAGTCACAACTCACAGGTAAAAGATTTTCCTGTTTTTCATCCTAATCCCTTGATATATACAGAGATCATTGTAGAAAACAGATGAATGCTAGTCACTATGAAAAGAAAATGGTAGGGGCTGGGTGTGGTGGCTCATGCCTGTAATCCCAGCACTTTGGGAGGCTGAGGAGGGTGGATCACGAGGTCAAGAGATTGAGACCATCCTGGTCAACATGGTGAAACCCCGTCTCTACTAAAAATACAAAAAGTTAGCTGGGCATGGTGACGCGTGCCTGTAATCCCAGCTACTCAGGAGGCTGAGGCAGGAGAATTGCCTGAACCCAGGAGGCGGAGGTTGTGGTGAGCAGAGATCGCGCCATTGCACTCCAGCCTGGGTAACAAGAGCAAAACTCCATCTCAAAAAAAAAAAAAAAAAGAAAAAAGAAAAAAGAAAAAGAAATGGTTAAATATGTAAGAATAAAAATATAATCTTCAGTCATTCCCTTTGAGCACACGGAAGAAATTTAAAAATGCTAGTACCAAGGTATAAACAAAAACTTGAGAATAACATTTCCAAAAGAATGATATTTGCTTTCTCCACCAGACAGGAAAACACTGAAAATGAAGAGCAGACAGAAGGATCACTATTAATGTAAACATCCTATTATTATTATTTCATAAGAAAAACATACTGAAAACTGATTTTGGAAATCACCATATATGCTTTATAGAATATTTCCATATATCTATATACTAATTGAGGCACATATTAAATGTGTGTGCGACTTTTATGTATACTTCTGCATACGCTTTTTAGCATACTAACTAAATTAATATGTCTTAAAAATTCTGCTCATTTTTGAATAGAGGTTTGGAATAAGAGCATGCAATCAGTGGAAACTGAGGTGCTCTCATCTACACAATAAGCTATCACTCTCTTATGAGAAAAAGTAAGAAATAAGGGAACCACAAATACAGCATGCTGTCTTTTCTGCAAAAAGATATAAAGTTCACATTTTTCATAGTTACTTTTAAATGTAAACGGAATTAGCACACTACTGTCACGTTGTTTCTTTACCAGTCTTGTAGCTGAGTGTTCAAACGGTAAAAATGGCAAAAATGAACCTAAATTTACCTGTTCATTCCAAAGTCTCTAGATATAGTTACCTTATATATTTAAGGTTGATGAAAGACCAGTTAAGAATTAGATAAAAAGTTACTTTATATATTAAGAAATGTCTTTCACATGTCAGTTATTATTTGATACACTACATTGCATCTTTTTCTCTTTATTCTTTCATTCCATTCTACATTTCTTCAATGTTCTTCCATTGTCCTAAATTTTACTAATTATATTAGTATGTTAAGCCAGCACAACCACCATACTGCCTTTCCTTTAATTAATCCCCGGCTACTGGGCCAAGCTAATTTTGGAAGTCATTCAGGCCTTAGTTTAAATGATATTAGGCTCGCCCAAACTTCAACAGCTTTTGTGAAGCGAATGGGAGGGCTTCAGTCTGGGGAGAGGAGACATGCAGGACTGCTGCTAAGGTGAAGACAGAAAGGTTTGTCAGGCATTGTAAGGGTTATGAGAAGACAAGCAACTTCCCTAATTACTCCTGGAAAATCTTTTCAGGTTTTTGCCTGTGTGACACCATGGCTCCACCCCGAAGGCTCCACTTGGACCCACCAACTTAACTCTTATGGTCCCAACCCAGAAGGGATTCAGCTCACAGGAGGATGGCTCCCACCTCCTATGATTTTATCTCCAATACAACCAATCAGTAGCAAACAGCTGGCTACTGCCACCCCTTCCCCCAAACTGTCTTTAGAAAATCCCCTAACCTTTGCACTAGATGATTTGAGTCCCAACGCCATCTCCACGTGGTGTGGCTGGCCTAGTGTCTATCAAACTCTCTTTACTAAGATGCTGTGGTCTGTTTTTATGCAGAAATAATCCCTTGGGCAGTTACAATAGTCCAGATTTCTATGCAGAGTGTTAAAAATCATTCAAAAGCACGAATTGCTTAATCAACATATAGTGAACACTTATTATGTGTCATAAATTATTCTAAGCCTTTGGTACCAAAGGTAAGTAGCAGAGTCAAGATTCAAACAAGCACTTTGATTCAGAACCAGTGCTTAACAACTGCACAGTACTGCTAGCTAACATTAATTAACGAAGTCAAAATAAATTTTATGGGGCCACGCTAATCTGTGAAAATAGCATCCTTAATGGAGAAGTTTTGATCTAAATTCTGAAGAAAACAAGAAGACAAAGACAAATATAGGTTTTGCAAATCATCTTTAAAGTTTAGGAAGGTAACTTTTACAAAGCATAGGGACAACGCACACATTTATTTAAAGACAATGTGTGTCATGGGAGGTAGCTAGTAAGGCATGAGCAGGTCAGGAGAGGGCTTCCCCAGCCACCAGGAATGTCAGACGACCCATCAGCTGATGGTCAGGCAGTTGTTAGCTGTTTCTCTAGAATAATCATTGGTTATAGTCAGTGCCAGACAAAGGCAGTCTCCCTGTAGATAGAAAAAACCTGAAAATGTTGATCAGCAGCTTCCCAATAAGATCTCAGCAGTTGAGCAAGTGGGTTCAAGCATGCACTCTAAGAGGCAAAATGGCAGCGTTTAACTGGAATATAACCTCCCAGGGACATTCAGGTAGTGAGGAAGAACTCCTCATGCATACAACTCCAGCAAACACACTGCATGCTCCCCTCTCAAGTGCTAGGCAGGCACTGCACACGCAGGCAGCCCTCCCCAAGAGAAGAATCGGCAAAAAAGTAATGCAAGACCCCAGAAGAATCCCAATGTATGAACCCCAACAAAAGGTCAAACTGTGCACTCGTGCCCTCTCAAGTTGCCCATTTGGCCGTCTTCCAAGCACACTTTTCTTCCTTTCATTTCTGCTCTAAAACTTTTTAAGAAACTTTCACTCCTGCTCTAAAACTTGCCTTGGTCTGTCGCCTCCCCTATGTCCCTTAAATTCTTTCTTCTGAGAAGGCAAGAATTGTAGTTGCTACAGAGCCACTAGTAACATATTTTGGTGCGATGTAACTCAGATACCTTCCACTGCTACTAGATGGCTATTCATGATGGAGGAAGACTGATGCAGCATCTAGGAAAATAAACCAAGAGAGGAGCTCAACTTTGATTTAAAATGTTGGAATTGTCTTAAAGAAAAAAAAATTCTATAAACTTTCTGTGAGGAGAAAGATCTTTGGTTTAAGGATTGTCTAGACTAAACCTTTGTGAAATCAGGCACATTTCTTACAATCTTGGGACCTCGATTCTCACATTTATCAAATAAGTATGATAATAACACCTTCATTAATTATTTTTAAGGCTTAATAAGAAACTGCATGTAAAATGTGTACCCACTTGGTAAAAGCTAAATATACACTAATATCGATAGTCTTCATTAAAGAAAAAAAAAATCTTACACTGACATACTGAGATAGTAAAAGAATGTCATCCCGAAAAGAAATTCAAAATGTTGTTCAAAAAACAACCAAAGTTCATTTCTTTCTTATGTGACAATTCCAAGGAGAGCTGCCTTGGTCATTGAAACAGCTCTCTGCTCAACGAGTTTCTTAAGGGAGCTAAGTTATTTCGTAGATATGGCTCCACCATTCCATAGATTGTTCTGATCATCCGGGTTGTATCTTCCAGGAAAGAGAAAGAGTATATGAAAAAGATGCACCCGCTGTGTCAAGAGCCCTGGACTAAAGTGGTTTAAAGCACTTTTGCTCACTTTCAGTTGAGCAGAATTAGCTGCATGTCCTTCAGCATGTGGCTGAGTGCACAGCCACGATTCTCTGTTCTGTTTTAGCTGCGATTACGATGTGAAGTTCGTCTGGCTTACGGTCACCTCATACCACATACATGTTGTCTGGATCTTGTGCCATGCATGCCTTTTTCTGATTTTTGCCTGTGATTTCCCAGTAACACATAAACACAATTTGGAAGTGCAGGAACATTAAGAGGAACGGAGATGGCAAAATATGTCCATTCAAGCTAATGGAAAAATTCTCCAGCTGTGGTGCTCGAGAGGCACCATACTGAGAGGATTTCTGCATTTGCCTTAAAGGACCCCATGGCAGCAGCTCTAGAGCATCTTTATGTTACATCTCCTCCTAACTCATCTCACTCTTTCTCCTCCATCTCTGTGCTTCTTGGGATCACTTCTCACATAAACTGTCTGAACACAACTATTTTTCTAAGGCTCTGCTTTTGGAAAATCCCATGTCACAATTATTCACCATTTATTTATAGAGTCAACTGTATTTTCAAACCTTCTCCTAGTAAAGGCATTTATATTTAACAAGAGAAAATAAAAGATGCATTA
Organism: Callithrix jacchus; assembly: GCF_049354715.1. NCBI lineage: Eukaryota > Metazoa > Chordata > Mammalia > Primates > Cebidae > Callithrix > Callithrix jacchus. The sequence continues at coordinate 3,869,999 of NC_133522.1, read as the reverse complement.
TCTGCATCTTTCTTGATCTATTTAATTAACTTATGTGATTTTAAACCAACTTAGATTTATCATTGTCTTTTTAACTATGACACTTTATGAGAATTTATAAATTTTCATTGCTCTCCTATGCCAATAAATGAGTATGAAAACTTATCCAAGTGGGTTATTTTGCTTTTGAGTTTTTTCTTAACAGAGAAAGATGTTAAAATAAATAAATGATATATGTTCATTTTAATCACATTACATTTCTAGAGTCATTTCTAGCTTCATGTCGGAATCCACAATGACAAATATAATAATAAAAGAAAGCCATCATGCTGACACATAGTGGAGTTAAAGTGGGAAATTAAAGCACAGAATCAATACACCAAGTGTTAAAAGCTGATATTCCTAGTAGACACGACACCTCTATAAAGATGAACAGTGTGTGGTGGCAAACCCAATGGACACATGTTGAGACGCATTCTACTCATTTCAGTGCTATTGTAATATCCAAGGTAAGATGTTGTCAAAAGGGAGCTATTTTCAAGTTTGCATTTATCTATTAGATTCCTGCAAAACTACATGCATTTTCACACACACACACACAGACACACACACACACACACACACACACACAAATCAGCAACCCTTTCAATTCACCGTTCCTGGAATGTCTTAGCAGGAGTTAACGCCAATTTTCATAGCAAGACCAATTTCTGCTTTTTGAATCACTTGTCTACATTGTAAACTCTGCTAAACTATGAAAAAATAATTACTTGTGGACAGGAAATATTCAACTATAAATTACTTTGATTTCCCTTTACCTAAACTCGGTGTCCTAAATCCTTAATTCTCATTCTATTGTATTATTACTGTTTCTGTTTTAGCATCTCATGCAAGTTATAATTGTTTTGCAAAAATATTAAATAAGCAAGTGTGTAGACACACACATGCAAACTACATATTCAAACATTTGTAAACCAGTGAATCATTGGCTTTGCTTACCTTAAAAGCATTAGCTTGCAAACACAAAACAATAAAGAAAAATTCTATATTCTTTTAAAATGTGTAAAATTAAGCAGGAACATGAAGCAGACATCTACCAACTTCTTAAGGGCATAGACTTTTATTTCACCATTGCATTTGGTTGTATTTCTATTCTAAATGTAAAATTATCTGATGTGACTGGGAGCAGTGGCTCAGGCCAGGAGCGGTGGCTTATGCCTGTAATCCAGCACTTTGGGAGGCTGAGGTGAGTGGATCATTTGAAGAGGAGTTTGAGACCAGACTGGCCAACAGGGTGAAACCATATCTCTACCAAAAATACAAAATTCAGCTAGACAGGTTGGTGGGTGCCTGTAGTCCCAGCTACTTGGGAGGCTGAGACTGAAGAATTGCTTGAACCCCAGAGGTGGAGGTTGCAGTGAGCCAAGATCATGTTACTGCATGCCAGCCTGGGCGACAGAGCAGTACTGTCTCAAAAATAAATAAACAAATAAAAAAATTATCTGATGTGAATATACTTTCCACAAAATCCTATAATCCATGAACATTCCTACATCTGCATACTATATTAGCAATACTGTTCAATATTCAATATTTTAAAGGTTAATTTTGATATCACGTTCTGAAACAGTCACACAAGTGAGAAGAACAGCTTTGCATTTAAGTTTCTGAAGCAGGTGTTTCTGAAAAAGAAGTATCATTGAGAAACATTCAACTTCTCTCAGCATTGGGGAGATATTAAAGTGTAGGCTATGACTTTCATTTTCACTCTCTAAATACAGAAACAACCTCTTAAACTTTCAAAAAACAATTGCCTTCAAGCCCTTTTACTTCTATTTCAGCTCTTGCTGCGCACTGCAAAGGCTTTAGCTGGCTTTTCTCAGTTATACTCTGAATCCGCCAAATCACAAGATCCAACAGTAAGAATTTTCTTCTTTATGGACATAAAAGTATTTTTATGTAAAACCACGAGGAGAGAATTTTACATTATTAGTCCAGGTATTTATAAATAAAATTTTAGGTATGGCATCATGAACCTCAAACAGAAAATTTTAAAATCCTTTTACTATTGTTTTTACACCTTAAAAAGTATTAAAGCAGGAGCCGAGGGATCTTGCTTTTGTAAAAATCATAAAAAGAGGAATATAAGTTTTCCAGAGCTGAATGTCTTCCTTAAAATCAAAGCTTTATAGGCATCATTTACACACCCACATCTAGACTAGCTCTCTAGACTGAGCCTTGGTTTGCCTTCAAGTCGGAGAAAACTTTTAGGCCACAGGATGCTAATCTTACCATAAACTAGTACCAAATCTCTAGGCGAGGAGGGACTTTTCCTTAGAATTTCAAGAAATGTATGCTTAATCATGTTTATTTATCGTTAAAGAAATCGCTATTCTCCACCACAAACACAACCTTAGAGGCAAGGGTTGCAGTTTCACAGCTATATGGGTCCATTGATTGTCTTTCATTTGCTTAACAATTGTGTGTTGAACACTTTCTATCTTCAAAGTACTTTCTAGGTGCTTTGCATATATCAGAGAACAAAATAGGCAAGTTCCCTGCTCTCAAAGAAGTTAAAGTTTAGGGGAGAGGCAAAAATCAATGGATGAAATGAAGAAAGCAGTTCTATACCACGTAGGAAGAGGGTAGGTGATACGTGAAACAATACTTTGTACTGAAGAGGGAGACCCCGGCTTCTCAGATCAACTTACCCTGGACTATCATGCTGCATTTCAATAGAAGAAAAGGTTGAGCGGCTGGCGCCTCCGGTTTTACCCTCCTATAGGTGACATGCTGGGCCTTGGGAGACTCTCCAGAAAGAACTGTTTTTACTTAAAACAAGATCAAACTAGAAACCTTTTCACATATGAGTCCTAAAACTATAAACCGAAACCCTTTCATAGATGATTCCTGAAACTGTAAACCAAAACCTTTTCACAAGTGAGTCCTAAAACTATGAACCTAAGATTCTTTCACCTGTAATAGCTAAAGAATAAGCCTATACAGAGGCTGAACCTCCCTTTGTTAGACAATTTGGGTTTTGGACAAATTATCGCCCAGGCTCCTGGCTGTAATAATAACAATAAACGCTTCTTCCTCCTGCATTCGGTGTTTGAGAGATCCATTTCCCACGGCTGCTCCTGCTACAGTAGATCAGAGCAAATGGGTGGCTGTGTCTCTAGCAATGTTATCATTTAAATGAGACTTCTCTAAGAAGATGTCATTTGGTATGAGCAAGAAGGAGACATATCCATCAGGAAATAGAGGACTATTAAGATATTGCAAAGGTTGTAAGTAAGGAGCATGTCTATTGTGGCTGATTCTCTCTAAGAAGACGGGTGTAACTGCAAAGGAATGGGAGAAGTGTGTGGGGGTGGGGGAATGAATAGCAAGAAATAAAGTAGCCAAGTCATAAATTTACTTAGAAAATATTTTAAGAACTTTGTTATTACTTTAAGTGATTCAAGGAGACATTGCAAAGATTTATGCAAAGGGGTGATGAATATAACTTACATATTCAAAAGATTATACTGGATGCCATATGAGAATATGAGGGCAAGGATAAAATTCTTTTAAATTGTAATTTTCATAAAAGAAAAAGGAATTTTAAAAATTATTCTAAAAAGTATTTTTACTTTTCAGATAGATTTGTCTAGAATGTTGATCCCAGAATGAATAATATGAGTGAATATTTATCTGTACCTACGATTACAATGAAAAATTATGTATCTATACACATGAAGTTATAAGGTGTTTTTTTTAAATAGGCAGTTAGCTTATAGTACTGCCATTCATCTCAGTGAATGCCAAGTAAAAGCACAATCTCATATTTGGCTTTCTGTGTTATTATTTTACCTATTTTTTATTCTGTACAATTCAATCTTATTGTTGTGTAGCCTGTAAGTTTTGAAAGCGCAGTATTCAATAACCATAGATGAAATTAAGATGTAGAACACATCCTTAATTGCCCTCCCTAAAAGTTCTATGCTGTCTCTGTAGTCACTTACACTTACTCCAAATCACTCATTTATTCTCCACTGTCATACTTTTGTCTTGATGAATGTACCCAAAATGGAACCATATAATCCCTATGAGCTTGAGCCTGGCTTGTTTCACACAGTATAGTGGATCTGAGATTTGTTCATGCCGTGTGTCTGTTCATTGTGTTTATGGCTGACTAGTATTTCATTGTACGGACGTTACATAATTTGTTTATTCATTTACTTGTTAAAGAACATTTGCATGTTTTCACTTTTGAGTTATTAAAGGACCAGATTTTCCCCATTGAAGTTTATTTGAAGCTTTGTAAAAATGTATTGCCACACAGTTTTAAAAAGAAAATAATAAAGATTGCTCTCACTAGCGAAATGACCATGCCAGGGGTAGTCTGGACAAACAGGAAACTTTTGAATAATAATGATTTCACTCTAGCCAAACACCATAGAAAAATAGTTGTCTTTGCTCCATACACACAGAAAAAGGCTCAATGAGAACACTAGAAGTCCACTCTCACAAGACAGCAATGAGGCTCCACAGTACTCCCAGGGGCAATGCCAGAAGAGGCCAGACAGGGAGCCAGAACTTTCATTATCACTAGCTAATAACGGGATTAAAGATTTAAACATAAGACCTAACACCATAAAAACCCTAGAAGAAAACCTAGGCAACACCATTCATAACATAGGCATGGGAAAGGACTTCATGACTAAAACACCAAAAGCAACGGCAACGACAGCCGAAATTGACAAATGAGATCTAATTAAACTTAAGAGCTTCTGCACAGCAAAACGAACTATGATTAGAGTGAACCAGCAATCAATGTATTAGGAAAAAAATTTTCCAATCTACCCATCTGACAAAGGGCTAATATCCAGAATCTGCACAAAACTTAAACAAATTTACAAGAAAAAAAAATCAAAAAGTGAGTGATGTATATGAACAGACACTTTTCAAAAGAAGATATTTATTCAGGCAACAAACATATTTTAAAAAGCTCATCATCACTGGTCATTAGAGAAATGCAGATCAAAACCATGTTGAGGTACCATCTCACACCAGTTAGAATGGCAATCATTAAAAAGTCAGGAGACAAAAGATGCTGGAGAGGAGGTGGAAAAATAGAAATGCTTTTACACTGTTGATGGGAGTGTAAATTAGTTTAACAGTTGTGGAAGACAGTGTGGCGATTCCTCAAGGATCTAGAAATATAAATACCAATTGACTCAGCAATCCCATTACTGGGTATATACCCAAGGGATTATAAATCATTCTATTATAAAGACACATGCACACTTACATTTATTTCCACACTGTTCATAATAGCAAAGACTTGGGACCAAACCAAATGCCCATCAATGATAGACTGGATGAAGAAATGTGGCACATATATACCATGGAATATTGTGCTGCCATAAAAAAGGATGAGTTCATGTCCTTTGCAGGAACATGGATGAAGCTAGAAACCATCATTCTCAGCAAACGGACACGAGAACAGAAAACCAGACACTGCATGTTCTCACTCATAAGTGGGTGTTGGATAATGAGAACACATGGACACAGGGAGAGGAGCATCACACTGGGGCTGCCAGGGGTGTGTGGCTAAGGGAGGGATAGCAGGGAGTGGGAGGACTGAGGAGGAATAGCATTAGGAGAAATATCTAACGCAGATGATGGGGTGATGGATGCAGGTCACCACCATGGCACATGTATACCTATGGAACAAATCTGCACAATCTGCACATGTACCCAAGAACCTAAAGTATAGTAAATAAATTAATTAATTCACAAGGAAGATCACATGGCCACTTAGGAAACGTTTGGCACTGTTTTAGAAAATTGAACATGCAGCTATCACATGACCAGTGATTTGACTCTTGGGAATTTATCCCAGAAAATCTGAAGATGACAAATCAAACAAAACCAAAACTTATTTTTACACAAAAACTTTTACATGCAAACAGTCATGATAGACAAAGAAATGGAAGCAATTACAATGCCCCAAATGTGAATGGCTGACCTACCAGTGGTACATCCATATACAAAATAGTACTTTGCAACAAAAAAGAAGTAACTGCTAATAAAAGTAATCACCTAGGTAAATTTCCAGAGAATTACGTGGAGTGAAAAAAAGGCAACCCTAAATGTTTACATACAATGTGATTCTACATACATAACTTTGTAAAATGACAAACTTTAACAAGTAGAGAAATGAATAGTAGTCACGGATAGTTAAGGTGGCAGGGTGAGGACACAAGGGAAGTAGACCTCCCTACAAAGGGCAAGCCGAGGAATGCTCGTGTGGTAGAAACACTCCATATCTTGACTGCATCAAGGTTGATAATCTGGTTATATGCTGTACCACAATTTTGTATGATGTTGCCATTAGAGATAACTGGATAACAGATACACAGGCTCTCTCTGCAATACTGGTTATAATCTATATGATTTGTGAATCTACAATCACTTCAAAGTTGAAAGTGAAAAATAAATTACCTGTCCAGGCGGTGGCTCACACCTGTAATCCCAGCACTTTGGAAGGCCAAGGTGGGCAAATCACGTGAGGTCAGGCATTTGAGACCAGCCTAGCCAATGTGGTGAAACCCTCTTTCTACTAAAAATACAAAAGCTAGCCCGATGCCATGGCATGCACCTGTAGTTTCAGATACTTGGGAGGCTGAGGCTGGAGAGTCACCTGAACTCGGGGCAGAGGTTGCAGTGAGCCGAGATCACACCACTGCACTCCAGCCTGGGTGACACGACGATACTCCGTCTCAAAAAACACGTAATACAATAAAATAAAAAATAAATAAGTAAATTACAAATATATGTGGTTCTGGTTTTGGATTCTATATTCTATTTCATTGATCTACACACTTTCACCATTATCATGCTGTCTTTATAGGAAGTCCTCACTTTATCTGAATCTTTATAATAAATCAGGTAACATGAGTCCTCTTGTGTTCTTCTCTTTAACAACAAAAGCAAAGAATTTGAGATTTTATCCTATTTGCAGGCTGAATATTTTAACCTGATACATTTTCATATATGCTGGCAAAAGACACGGACCTGTGGGAAAGGGAAAATGGACTGGATTGCACAGAACACAGCAGGCAGCACGAGTTTCAGATCTGCTTCTGTTTAACTTGTCCCTAAAGTTCCATGGGGATAAGGCAGAGGCAGGCTCAGACAAATGCTCCACAGGCAGTGGGTTTGCTCCGCAGATACGGAAACTTGGCAATCTTATAAGGGTTTATTAAACTGCTAATCTTATAAGCGTTTTGGTAGTAAATCTGTCCCGTCTTAGCTCCAGAGGAGATAAAGGTTGTGGACGCTCTCTCTATCTTCTAAGACTGTGTGTTATACAAGCCACCTTGAGAAGATACTCTGGAACAACTGATACAAGTTATGCAGAAATGCAAGAAATCATGGTAAATTGTCTCCCAACAGTTATTTACATTTTTTCTACATTATCTTATCTCCTGGCAAATGTTCCTATAAATATGACCTTCTGCCAATTTTTAAAATTAATCTACTAAACAGTGCTGTGAACTAATTTATGCAATTCATCTTACACAGTATTAAACTAAAGCTACTAACAGTAAAGTTGAAGGCAGCAGGAAGAGGCCAACCTGAAGGACTGACTTGGGCCATTTGCTCAGTGTCCCGACTATCGTCCCCTAAACAGGAAGTGACTAGAATATTGGGGGCTTTCACCTTAACTTTCTGTATCAACTTACGCATTTTGTCCATGGGATTTATCCAGCTAAGACAGAATGTTCTAATGCTTAGACGTCACTTTGTCCCTTAATAAGGAAGTTAGAGCATTTCTGTCATTTTTGACAACGCTGGCCAGTAACTGAATCTGATTTGAATGCTTTTAAAGGTTGAACTGGTGTTTTCTTACACATGTAAGGTTTCTTATGACCACCTGCCAACTGCAATTGACCATATTTTCAAAAGAGAGGCAAGACAATGGTGGGCGTTCCCACAAGAAGTACAATGCCCTGAATTCAAATGATATTCCTGGAAACGAACTGTTCACAATTGCTGTGCTCTCTAAGTAAGTGAGTCCTCAGTCATAAGCAGTTCTGAAAGTCAAGATGATTACTTTTCTTTCTCTCCTCTGTATCTCCTGGAATCTAATGTATTCCCATTCCAGAAACCAAGTTACTGCCCTTGCTTTAAATCCTCAGATTTTTGGTGTGCCATTCTAGTAGCTATAATTTCAAATTTTGAAAATATTCTGTACGCATGACCAAAACTTTCTTTTGGAAATGTCAATTTACAAGAGGGTTACATCATTTTTATAAATGTAATCGTAATTGTTTGACTCCCCTTTATCACTTTGTTTCTGGATTACTATTTAGAGGTTGTATAAACAAGGGTAGCTTGAGGTTGCTGTCAGCAGGGAGAATAAAGCATTATACTCAGGACTGATAAGGAAATTGTTAATCTTCAAATTAGCTCCACATATAATTCCTGTACTCCCTATGTCATAAAGAACATAATCTTATCCAAAGAGAGGCCTGATCTTTGTTTTTGGCTTCTGGGGTCAAGTCTCTAAGCCCTTAGCGTGGCATACCCAGTAAGTGTCTGTGAGCCTTGTGTCACACTGAGTAGTCTAATGATGTGATTTAGGCTGGGGGTTTTTAATCTTGCGGTATCAGCAGACTTCTGGGGGAGCTGGAAACTTGAGACTGCGTCAGCTATGTGAACAATCAACAGTACCTGTGTGACACAGCCCAAAGGGGAGTACTGAGCACCAAGGCTCAGAAGGTTGACTGTGCTCCAGGTGCATTGACACGCAGTTATGCTGCCAAAGTAATGCTGACTCTCTTTCTCTCTCTCTCAATGGACTTTATTTTTAGAGTAGTTTTAGATGAACAACAAAGTTGAGAGGCAAGTACATAGACTTCCCATATATACTTAGCTTCCTTACATGCATAGCCTCCCCTACCATCATCCCCCTAGAGTGGGACATTTGTTACAATTGATGGATCTTCATTAATACATCATTATTACCCAACATCTGCAGTCAACATGTGGTATCTTAACATTCTATGGTTTGGACAAATGTACAATGACATGTATTCACATTATAGTATCACACAGAGTAGTTACATAGCCATAAAAATCCTCTGTGCTCTGACTGAATCAGATCCTCCATGCAGATGATGCCGTATTTTCCAGGAGATTGAGCAATCAGAGTGTTATCTGTCAAAGCAATTCTCTTCTTTTTGACTTTGCCATAACCACGTTTGTAAACCAGTTCATTTTCTGACTTCAGATTTGGGTACCCCCATGCCATATACAATCCTCAGAATTTCTTTTTTGTATGTAATTCTCTGTGTGTGTGTGTGTGTGTGTGTGTGTGTGTGTAAATATATATGCTTTTAAGATACATACATTCAATGTCTTCTTGTTTTATAGCTTTTGGAAAGAAGAAGTCCATTCTTCCTTCTTTCTTTCCTTCTTTCCTGATTATTCAACAAGCCTATTGTAAATGTATAATGTCACTGTCTGTTCTACTCCTGCATATGGAATCTCACTCAGATGCTCTTTAAATGGATCACAGAATATGACCTTGGATAAGCTTCCATTCTATTATTTTAATTTTTCCCTCATTTACAGGGTTTTTATCCCATATCCTCTCTTCTGTGTGTCATATTTGCTTCTAGAAAAGAATAATTAGATAGAAAATAATGGTTGAGTATCCACTTACTTTTCTCTTGCTTCTATTAAGTTGATGCAAAATAAATTTCACTTTTTGCATTGTTGAAATTTGCCATTTGATATTGGAATAATTTCTTAAGTAAATGTGGTTATGTTATCACATAATGCACATTTTTCACTTTATGTTTTTTTGCTAATAACTTATTACATGCTGTTTATATTTATTTTAGATTATAAAAATAATGTTAGACAAAAAGCAAATTCAAGCGAATTTCCTATTTGAGTTCAAAATGGGTCATAAAATAACAGAGACAACTCAAAACATCAACGACATTATTTGCCAAAGAACCGGTGATGAATGTAAAGTGCGGTGGTGGTTCAGAAAGTTTTGCAAAGCAGATGAGAGCCTTGAAGACAATGAGAGTAGAGACCAACAACTGAAAGCTGACAATGGCCCACTGAGAACAATCCTCCAAGTTGATCATTTTACAGCTACATGAGAAGTTGCCTAAGAACTCAGTGTGGACCATTCTATGATCATTCGCATTTGAAGCAAATTGGAAGGGTGAAAAAGCTCAATAAGAGAGTGCCCCATGAGCAGAGTGAAAAGGATCTTTTTGAAGTCTCATCTTCTATTACTCTGTGCAACAATGAACCATTTGTTTATTGGATTGTGACGTGCGACAAAAAGTGGCTTTTATACAACTGGTGACAACCAGCTCAGCGATTGGACCCAGAAGCAGCTCCAAAGCACTTCTCAAAGTGAAAGCTGCACCAAAACATGCCGTGGTCTCTGTTGGGTGGTTTGCTGCTGGTCTGATCCACTCCGGCTTTCTGAATTCTGGCCAAGCCATGACGTCTGAGAAGTGTGCTCAGCAAATTGATGAGAGGCATGAAACTACAGTCCTGCAGCCAGCATTAGTCAACAGAAAGGGCCCAATTCTTCTCCACCGCAACACTGGGTCACGTGTCATACAACCAACACTCCAACAGTTGAATGAATAGGGCTAAGAAGTTTTGCCTCATTTGTCATAGTCACATGAGGGACTGTGTTAAGGAAAAAACTTCTCTTCCCAAGTCCACAAAGGGCATGGTTTCAAAGGCAGGAGCTTCCCAGCACCACATCTCCATGCACACCCCGATCCGGGAACCTAGTGTTTGTTCTTTGTCTGACTTTCCCACCCAAGGGCTCGGTAGAGCAATCCACGTGGGCCTCTTGGTCCAAAAAGCCCACTGAAAGCTCTGGGAGGAGGAGGGCTTTCTGTTGGGGACCAAGTAGCCAATCAGGTACCAAAGTCAAAGATCAGTCACTCCAGCAGAAGTTTGAAAGAACTCCTCTCATTGGATAAGAGCATAAATGGGGTGGGAATAACTCCAGGGTTGAAATCCCAGTCCTCCTTCCTTCCTTGGATTCCCCTCCCCCAGCAATGTGGGAGCGCTCTCTCTCTCTCTCTCTCTCTCTCTCTCTCTCTCTCTCTCTCTCTCTCTCTCTCTCTCTCTCTCTCTCTCTCTCTCTCTCTCTCTCTCTCTCTCTCTCTCTCCCCCCTCTCTCTCCCTCCATCTCTCTCTCTCTCTCTCTCTCTCTCTCTCCCTCTCTCTCCCTCCCTCCCTCCCTCTCTCTCTGTCTCTCCCTCCCTCCCTCCCTCTCTCTCTCTCTCTCCCTCCCTCTCCCTCCCTCCCTCCCTCCTTCCCTCTCTCTCTCTCTCTCTCTCTCTCTCTGCCTAATAAATCACTCTTTGCTAAACTCTTGGAGTCCAGGATATTTATTTGAATGGTAAGCTCACCACACCTCCAGGGCCTTTCCCCCCATTCCTGGGGTAAGAGAGGCCAAGGACCTGGGCACACAGGAGCGGGGGACTGGGAGCATCTTCAGGATGCCCCTGCTCCCTCCTCACTCACAACATAATCTCTTCCCAACTGACTACCACTTCTTTAAGTAACTAGGCAACTTTTTGGAGGGAAAATGCTTTCACAATCAGCAGGATGCAGAAAATACTTTCCAAGAGTTTGTGGTATCCCAAAGCACAGATTTTTATACTACAGAAATAAACAAACATTTTTTCTTGGCAAAAAATGTGTTCCTGTTTTGATTAATAAACCTGTGTTTGAGCTTAGTTATAATGATTTAAAATTCATGGTCAAAAACTGCAATGACTTAACTTTAAATATGATGGGAGGAACTAGAGGCAGACAAAGACAGAAATATGTTGATGTAGGCTACATTTTATCTCCTCCCTGAAACTGAACTTTACAAGTGATGATCCACTCCGGCTACACAAATGTCTGGGCTAAACTGTATGTACCAATTCATTGTTACTTCTGGAATGGAAAATAAAATACAACAAATAACTTGTAAAATACAATGCATTGTAAATGCAATTTCTTTGTTCAATTTACAACTACAGATTTTTTACCTCAAATGCAGTGATGCAATTTTAGAGAATAATAAGTATAAATGACATTATAATATTTCAAAATACACCCGTTAAGGTAATTTTTGATGTAACTTTATCAATAAATGTATAAAGTTTGTTTTGGCTTAATATTAAAAGATTTCCCTTATTTGGCATACCTGTGTACCACAACTGTCAGGTAATAAGAAAATTGAATGAATGCCCTGGTAACTCTGTACATTATTTTGAGGTTCATGGGAGCATGGAATTTAGCCATAACATCCTCTTCTTTCTCCTCACATCACAGGAAACAAGGCTAAACATGAATGTGTGGGTTTCTTTTACAAATCTGAAGTATATTTAGGAGAGACTACCAAATAGTTCAGGTGGATAGGGCAATTCTCTGATATCTGTTTAAATGCATTTACTATTCCTGGATCAAATATTAAGTCAGACATTTGGTCAATAAGACCAAATAGTATTTTGGATATAATAACCCATCTATCCATGTTGGATCAGTTGCTTCTTTTAAACCTACTCTCTCTAACTGAACATTGTTTGGTGTTCTGCTTCCCATATTTACAGACTGCTTTTAAAATAAGATGTCACCTGTTCTCCTGCATTTACATTTCTTCTTTCACAATACTGTACATCACTTTTTATTATGAAATGTTTGTTGATGAATACACAGCATGAAGAAGTTTGAGAGAATGGTCTTTGTCATTCAGATGTCCTTAAATTGGTATTCAACCATCACAATTTTACTGAGGCTTAGAAAGTTAACATTTTTTTCATATTCTTTAAAATATGTGAATGATACTATCTCTATTTCAGAGTTGGCATAAGAATTAAATGAGTTTCTATTACTTCCAGAACGTTTATTAGTTTGATCACCATCTTCTAAAACACCATGCCTGCACTGTGGGTGATAAGTGAACATCATTAATATGCATTTGTTTTTGCAATGAGTTTATATTAATGAATTTTAAGATATGTAAGACATTTCAGCGGCTCCATACTGTTGGCTTGTTCAGCTTAAAATAAATTAAATATCAAATCTGAGTGAAACGCATGCTTCAAATGCTGCAGTCACATATATATTTTATTTCCCAACAAACAGGTTATTTGTTAGAATTGCAGTTATACAAATTGTTATGGGGAACAATTTTGTGCTCTAAATTTAATCAGGTAAAGCTGTAAACATATCAAAGTGCACAAGCTGCTGTCACTTTACCGTGATTTGTTTACTACAATTTTTCATGCACATGTAAGTGAAATTGGAGTTATATCTATATTCCCTCTGAAACTTAGTCTGTTATCAAAATAAAATTATATAAAATTATATGCAGGTATATGTATGTGTGTAGGTGTGTATATATATATACAGATTTTTACTTGATAGATAGTACTTAAAATCTTATACTACTCGCAGGGCGTGGTGGCTCACATCTGTAATCCCAGCACTTTGGGAGGCCAAGGCGGTGGATCACGAGGTTGAGATCAAGAACATCCTAGCCAACGTGGTGAAACCCCGTCTCTACTAAAAATACAAAAATTAGCTGGATGTGGTGGTGTGTGCTTGTAGTCCTAGCTACTTGGGAGGCTGAGGCAGGAGAATTGCTTGAACCCGAGAGGCAGAGGTTGCAGTGAGCCGAAATCGTGCCACTGCACTTCAGCCTGGTGACAGCGGGAGACTCTGTCTCAAAAAAAAAAAAAAAAACCACTTGTTCTACTTATAGAGGTGGAGTTTATTTGTAAAAATATCACTGACACCTTTCAAACATAATTGTGAATTTCTTAGCTTAAGACCAAATTACTCTACTCAGTACATTCCTCTGAACACCTGATTCCTTGTGATTCTCCCGTCCCACTGAAAACTCCAAAAAAAAAAAGAAAAGAAAAGAAAAGAAAAAATCAAAACATCCCAGTTACAGTGCCAGACAATTCTAGGCATTATATATTTTTCAAATAGTTTAATAAGCTCCACGATACTATGAAATAATTGCCATAGCAGAAATTGACTAGCAGTTAATGAAATCCATCTCCTCTCTTTCTTACACACAGACATGGATGAGATTTCCTATGCATACCCCTCTTTTACTTAAGTGTGTCAGTCATAAGCTGGACCTAAATTCTGGTGAGTGGAATGTGGATAGAAATAATGTGTATCACTTCCATACTGGCACCTAAAGATTCTTCATTATCTTGCAATTCTCCCTTATCTTGTAAAAAAAAAAAAAAACCAAATTAGAGATGATAGAATTTATAGCAAAGACAAAATATATAGAATTGCAGTTCTGATCTTTCAAATTTTTTCATACTTAAGAATAAAAATAAATATAAAATAACAAGGTAATGTGACCAACAAAAGCTTGTATTCAGGTTATTGTAGATGGAATTTTTCCAGAACAGCCTACATATTTTTCTTATTCACCTCTGTATCCTTGGAGCCCAATAGACTGGTGCTTAATACACTTGGGAAATATTTAAAGAGAAAATAAGTGAACTAAAAGATAAATGATGACTTAATAAAGATATGTCAGACATTTTAAATAAAACTTTTAAATAAAAATCCACCTATTTTGTTTAAAAATATTTCAATAAGTATTATTTATTAAGAATTTTTATTCTTATAGAGAAAATATTTATTGAGCACTTGATAAATATAACATATCATATCAAGGGTTAAAGAAAAGAGTAGACACTGTGTCTGCTTTTATATACTTTATCACCTTAAAAAGAGCACATGGCTACTATATAAAAATAATGTGAAATCCGATGTTAGTGCAATAAACAAATTCGGGAGAAACGGGGATCAGCTTTACTTTATAATAAAAAGTTTTAACATTGAAATATAATTTACGTGTGCTAATATCTGAAGATGTTAAATGTTTATTTATACAAATTCTGATAATCGTATAACCTGCATAGTTACCAGGCAAAACAAGATATATAATATCTCTTTGACCTAGGTTGCTTTTTCTTGACTTTTACATGCCCCACAGACAGCCACTTTTATTTCTACATCATTGCTTACTTTTGCCAATTCTTGGACTTCATATAGATAAAAATATACATGAGTTATCCTGGATTATTTGGCATAACATAATGTTTTTTGTGGTAAAACAATGTTTAATATCATAAATATGTATATGCTTAAATATCTAAAATATTGGCCGGGCGCAGTGGCTCAAGCCTGTAATTTCAGCACTTTGGGAGGCCAAGGCGGGTGGATCACGAGGTCAAGAGATCGAGACCATCCCGGTCAACATGGTGAAACCCCGTCTCTACTAAAAATACAAAAAATTAGCTGGGCATGGTGGCACATGCCTGTAATCCCAGCTACTGAAGAGACTGAGGCAGGAGAATTGCCTGAACCCAGGAGGCGGAGGTTGCGGTGAGCCGAGATCACGCCATTGCACTCCAGCCTGGGTAACAAAAGCAAAACTCCATCCCCACCCCCCAAAAAAAGTCTGAAATATTGTATATCGAAAGCAAAATAGGATGTGCTTCCTTCCCTAACATCCTGAGAGACCCACCCATCTTCTTGCTTAATGGTCTATCTGGTGTTTGCTGGAAGAATCTAGAGGGATACATTCTGGAGATCCTGAAATATTTGTGGAGAGAAACCTGCTTTTCATAATATTAGACCCATATAAACAATGTGTACCTTTGTTTTTTGATACCATTGAGATTTTAGAGTTGTTATCACAGTAGTGCACCCTAACAAATAAGATGTTTTGCTTATTGACATTTTAAAAACTAATATAAATTAAAAATTAACAAATCAGAAGGTTAATTATCCTTGCTGAAAATAAGGGAAGAGATCACTTTCTGCACACAACTACGGTCCTTGTCTTTTCTTAAAACATTTACTCATAGAAAACCTGTAATGGTGAATTTTTATCTGTCTCTTTAAAATATGTACTAATCCTCTTTAAAGCTAAATAAGAGTCTTGCCAGGTTTCTGATCCAGAAACATATTTTTCAAGGACTTGGAAGCCATATCTTTGAAATGTAATTATCAAGGAAGACAAGAATCCCTCTCTGCCAGTTTCTGTAATAGGCTAGGGGTGGAGCTTAGCTTTTGTGGGCACTTAACTCCAAGTTTCAAACTACCTCTTCTCATAAAAATATGAGTTTATTGTTTCTTTGAATAATGCCAGTTAGCAAAGATGGCCACCTCGGTTACAAGGTGAATTTTGGATAAACCATGTAAGACGAATGGTGCTATCAATCTCTTTCTCTCTCTTGTGGAACGGTTATTACTTATTTTGAGAACCTGTGTGCACTGAGTTGTATCTGCTTTGTTATATCAAAGGGTGAGATTTTGTCCTGTCTTTGCAATCTCATTAGTGAATTCCCTGTGATGCATATCACATTCTGGCTTTAGTGCTTATTCAACAATAAAATTGTTTTTCTTTCTCTTCTGTCGTTGCACAGAGGCTTTATGGGTTGAGAGAAGATTTTGTTTTTAATTACATTTCAATAAAAATTCTGCTGATAATGTCAAGTAGCCCCTGAATTGAGGAGACCAGCTGAAGATCTGTCTCTAGCCACACAAGTCAGATAAGAGACTCTGAATTACCAACAGTGTCTCTTTTTTTTTCTTTTTGGAATGCTGCCTAATGACCTACTCTCTGCAAGTTCAAGATTTTACTTAATAAGCATAGGAAATATGTGTTCTAAAATCCCAATAGGATTATTATATGGTTAGAAAATAAATAAAATACCTAGAAATAAGCCTAATCAAAAAGTAAAATGCCTCTAAAATGAAATTTATAAAATATTAATCTACAAATTAAAGAGGACAAAAAATATGGAAATATATTCCATGTTCATGGATTAGAGAAATCAATATTGTTAAAATATCCATACCACTCAAAACAGTCTATGAATTAAATGCAATTCCAATAAAAATACCAAGGACATTCTTCACAATAATAAAAAAAATCCTAAAATTTGTATAGAATCACAAAAGACCCAGAATAGCCAAAGCCGTTCTCAGCAAGGATAATAATACTGGAGGAATCACATTACCTAACTTTAAACTATATCACACCTAACTTTAAATTATAGTAACCAGAACAGCGTGGTATTAGCATAAAAACAGGTACATAGACCAACAGAACAGATTAGAGAACCCGAAAACAAATCCATACATCTACAGCAAACCCATTTTCAACAAAGGAACCAAGAACACACATTGGGAAAAGGACAGTTTCTTCAACAAATGGTGCTGGGAATACTGGATATCCATATGCAAAAGAATGAAACTAGAACCCTGTCTCTTTCCACATACAAAACTCAAGTCAAAATGGATTAAAGACTTAAAACTAAGAGAAACTATGAACTACTAAAAATAATAAAAAATGTAGAAGATGCAACATGTTGAAAATCTAGCTAAGATCATTGATAAATTTGGCTACACTAAACAGCAGCCTTTGATATAGACAAAGACATTCTTATACTGGAAGAAGTCGCCCTGTCCAATCCTCATAGCTAAAAACGCTTGTCTTCAGAGTTGCAAAAGACAGGTTTATTCCTGTTAGGATCGAATGCAACTGGTGACATTAAGTGGAAGCCAAGGTTCATCTATCATTTTAACAAATGGTTTATAGGACCTTTAGAATTATGCTAAATCTACTTAGTCTGTGATCTATAAAGGTAGCAGCAAAGGCTGGATGATAGTAAATCTGTTTGAATATTTTAAGTAGGTTGAGACCTACCGCTCAGAAATTAAAAAAAAAAAAATCCTTTCAAAATATTTCTGTTCATGGACAATGCACCTGTTCACCCAAGTATTGTAATGCAGATGTGCAAGGAGATTAAGGTTGCTTTCATGCCTGCTAACACAACATCTATTCTGCAGTTTAGGCATCAAAGAGTAATTTTGCCTTTTAAGTCTTATTATTTAAGCAATGCATCTTCAGGGCTATACCTGCCATAGAGAGCAATTTCTCTGATGGATTTTGGCAAAGTAAAGGTGGCAATCTTTTGGAAAAGATTCACCATTCTAGATGTCATTAAGAACATGCATGACACATGGGCGGAGGTCAATATATTAACATTAACAGGACTTTGGAAGAAGTTGATTCTAATCTTCACCGAAGATTTTGAGGATTTCAAGACTCCAGTGGAGTAAGTGATATATAATGTGCTGGAAAGAACAAAAGAATCAGAATTAGAAATGCAGCCTGAAGTTGTAACTGAATTGTTTCAATCTTCTGATAGCCCTTGAATGGATGAGAAGTAGCTTTTGATGAATGAGAAAGTAAATTGGTTTTTTGAGATGGAATCCACTCCTGGTGAGGATGCTATGGACCTTGCAGAAAGGACAACACAGGATTGAGAGTATCATATCAACTTATTAAATAAAGCAGACACAGCTTTGAGAAGATCAACTCCTATTTTGAAAAAAAAAAAATGTATGTTGTAAGTAAAATGCTATAAGACAGCATTGCATTCTATTTCATGAAAGGAAGAGAGAAGCTATACAGCAAAGTTCACTGTTGCTTATTTTAAGAAATTGCCATAGCAACCCCAACGTTCAGCAAGTGACAACTTTATCAGTAAGCAGCCATCAACATCAAAACAAGACCCTCCACCAGAAAAAAAAAAAGAAAAGAAAAAAGAAATCACAACTTACTGGAGGCTAAAATGATCATTAGTAATTTTTATCAATAAAGTATCTGAAAATTAAAGCATGCCCACTTTTTAGGCATAATGCTATTGCATACTTAATATAGTGTAAATATAATTCTTATATGTACTGGGAAAACAAAAACAGATGTGATAATTGCTTTATTGCAATATTTACTTGATTGCAGTTTTGTGGAACTGACTTCACATATCTCTGTGTTATGCCTGTATAATTAGATATTTGTGATTTCCTTGCAGTTATTAATAAAGATTAGATAAACTGGTCTTAAAATATTAAACTATCATTGCATACCTGAGAAAACCCTCCGTGATCTTTATTATCTTTATTATCTATTTATATGGTGTTGGATTTTGTTCTAGTTTTCTATTGTCATGTAAAGAATCACAAACGTAGCAACTTAAAACTATGTGTGTTCATTCTTTCCCTTTTTCTTTGAGTTTAGACTCAGTGTAACTGTTTCTTGATAAAGTGTCTCACAAATTTGGAATCTAGGTGTCAGTCAGACCACATTTCTTTCTGTAGCTAGGCTTCTCCTTCATGCTTATTTTGCTATTGGCAGCATTCAGTTCCCTATGGTTAAGCCTAAGGTTTTCACATTTTTGCTAGCTGTCAGAAAGAGGACCGTCGGTTCCTGGCTATCTCCATACTTCCTTGCAACATGGATCTCTCACAGGTCATCTCAGAATACAGCGGTTTGAGCCGGGTGCGGTGGCTCAGGCCTGTAATCCCAGCACTTGGGGAGGCTGAGGCGGGTGGATCACGAGGTCAAGAGATCGAGACCATCCCGGTCAACATGGTGAAACCCCGTCTCTACTAAAAATACAAAAATTAGCTGGGCATGGTGGCGCGTGCCTTTAGTCCCAGCTACTCAGGAGGCTGAGGCAGGAGAATTGCCTGAGCCCAGGAGGCGGAGGTTGCGGTGAGCCGAGATCGCGCCATTGCACTCCAGCCTGGGGAACAAGAGTGAAACTCTGTCTCAAAAAAGAAAAAAAAAAAAAAAAAAAAAAAAATACAGCGGTTTGCTTCTTTTAGCACATTTTTACTTGTATATGATAGGCCCATTCAGTATAATTCTTTTCTTCCATTATACATTTTTACTTGTGTAAGACAGGCACATTCAGTATATATTTTTTTCCTTTTTCTTTCTTTTATATTGTATAAACGATTCAAAGTCAACTGCTTTCAAACCAATTCATCTGCAAAATCCCTATGTCATGCAAGTTATTATTCTCTAGTTTACTCCTATTACAATGTCTTCACTTTTGGTAGCAATGTAATATTGGCCTTACATAATGAATTATGACATAATACCCACTGTTCAGTGTTTGGTATATATTGTAGTGTTGATATTATTTTTTAAATTAATCATTTGGTAGAAATCACCACTGAAGCTATCAGAGGCTGGACTGTTAGTGCAAGTTTTAAGTACAGTTTCAATTAATTTAATTGCTATAAAGCTATTAAAAACTATCAGTTTGCTTTTGAGTAATCTTTCATAATTTCACAATTTTAAATGAAGTTTTTAAATTTTTCGGAATTATTTAATTTAGCACAGAGTTAACAATATTTCCATAATTTTAATATATATAGAGTCTAGGAATGGGATGCCTTTAATTTCTGATTTTGATAATTTGCTTTTCTATATTTTTTCTTACTTTGTCTTTCTTATTTTAGGTACACTGATTTCACCATTTTGTTTTGTGTTTTCAACAAACCAGCTTAAGTTTCATTGATTTTCTCTACTTTCGTTTTTCTGTTTTCCATTTTATGCATTTCTACTTTGATTTCTTAAACTTATATTTCTTGTACGCTCAATATGTATCTAATATGCTCTTCTTTCTTACATTACAACTGGAGGTTCCTGATTTAAAGTTTTTTTTTCAAATATTAGGGTTCAATGTTACAAATTTCTCCACTAAATATTACTTTAATGGCATGCCGCAAAGTTTGCTGTTCAATTCAATTCAAAAGACTTTCTGTCATCCCTTGTGATTTTCTTTTGACTCGTAGATTCTTTAGAAATGTGTTAGTTAATTTTCAAATATTTGGAGCTTTGATTTCTAAATACTATTTTCTGTTATTCATATATAATCTAATTCCTTTGCACTCAGAGAATAGACCTTTTACTAGTTTAACACTTAAAATATATTGAGGCTTATTTTGTGGCTAGAAAATGGGGTACATCACTAAGTATTTCATGACTACTTTAATAAAATACACTTTCTGTTGTGGTTTGATGGAATGTTCTATAAATGGCAACTAAGTCATCATGGTTGATCGACTTAATTAAATCTCTATTCTTCCTCATTTTTATTCTAATTGTTTTGTCAGTTGTTAAAAAAGAATATTGAATTTTCTGACAATAGATGTAGAATTTTTATTGTCGCTTTCAGTTTTTCTTCTTCTATTTTGAATACATCTTATTGGGCATACAATTTTTTATTTTGTATTTTTAATGACCTATTCTCTGTCATTATGACATTAATTTCTTTATCTTGGTAATAACCTTTTTTCCAAAATTGACATCCTCTGATATTAATAGAACCACATCATTTAATTCACTTAAATCGTGTTTTATATCCTTTAAAAAATTATATGTGCTTTTCCATTCTTTTTATTTTTATTTCTTTTCATTAGTTTTTTATTAATTATATTTGAAGCATTTTTCTTGCTGGCGACATCCAGTTGGTTACTGTTTTATATTCAATCTGATAACTTCTACTTTTTAATTGTGGTAATTATACCATTTTTATTGTGATTACTGTTTTAATTTGGTTTAAATCTTTCATCGTACTGTTTGTTGCTGTGTCTCACATGTTCTTGCTTCTTCATGGCCTTTTTATAGTCCATCATTTGGGTAATTTGAGAATTTTTTTATCACTTATTACTAGAATATTTCCTTATGCATTAGCTGTAACTTTTTGCTTTAGTAGTTGTATCATTTATAGCATGCATCTTTAATTGATCACAGTCTATTTTAAAATAATATAGAACGTTGCATGTAGGTAAAGTTTGCAGTACATTATTTTTGAGTCCTCTCTGATTTTTGTGTTATTGTCATGTTTATACGTTTTTGGTAACTATAAACTATATTATCATTATCTTTCTTTAAATAATACATTATATTTTTCAATACAAAATGAGCAAATTGAATAAAATATTAATTTACCTGCTTAGTTTCTATTTCACAGTTTTATTCTTTCACAAAAGTCTGTTTTCATCAGTTTTTTTAAATTTTCCTTGTATGTGAAGGATATCTGGTAAATTCTTTTATAGTCTGCTCTGCTAGTGATGAATCCAAAAACAAGATATTTATTTTGCTTTACACTTGAAAGATATTTTCCCTCCATAAAACATAGATGATAGTTTTATTATATTTTTTCAGTTCATGAAAGGCATTTCAACATGTTCTTACATGCATTATTTCCAATAAGAAATTTACTGCCATTTATATTTTTATTTCTCTATATGTAACATTTCTTTATTCTCTGGCTATATTAAGACATTCTACGTGTCACTGATTTTTATGAATTTTATTAGGATACACCTTGGTATGATTTTCTTCACATGTCTTGTGCTGGTTTGTATTTGATTTTCTTGGAGTAAGTCATAATTTTTATCGATTTTATGAAATGTGCCTGTAGTTCTTTCTTTATTCTTTTTTTTCTGTTTTTCCTTCTCTCTCCTCCTTTATTACAACATTAACTACACATACATTAAGACTCTTGGTGTGGTCCTGTAACTCACTGATGCTGTGTTCAATTTTATTATTTTTTTTCTTTTTCTGTTAATTATGAAAACTTTCTATACAATGCATTATATGTTAAATCCACTAATCTTGCTTTCTGCAAAGTCTAAAACGTTCTTATTTTCATTGAACGTTTTTTCTTTCAGATGCAAATTATAATTTCATATCTCAATGTTCAATTTGGAAATTTTTAAATCTTCATTTTTTTGACTAGACTTTTTTTTCCCTGAGATATATACTTTACATGCAATAAATATGCATCATAAGTGGGCAGTTTAGTAGAGAATCAAGAGGTAGCATTTTTTGGAATTTCATTTTTTTTTAATACATGAAATCAAGAAGAGAATCATTGGAAAGGGGAATTTCATTTTTTAACTCTTTGTTTTCATTCTATATGAATCTTACATCTAAATGAGTCTCTTGTTACAGTAGAGTGCTGAGTTATATTTGTTAAAAAATTTATTCTATCACTCTATAAGTTTTCATTGGGAAATTTAAGGTAATGACAGGTGAGGAATTCATTGCAATTGTGTTGTTTTCTGTGTGTTTTGTAGTTCTTTTGTTTCTATTCTTTTTAATCTTTTGAGTATCAGTTATACGTTTTTATTTTTATTTTATTTTATTTCTTGAACCAGGGTCATGCTCTGTCATAGTAGCGTGATCTCGACTCACTGCAACTTCTACCTCCCAGGCTCCAGCAATCCACCCAGCCTCCCATAACCTGTTTGTGAGTTTGCTGGTTGAAGCTCTCTATTCTATTTTTATTTATTATATTCTTCAGCTCCAGAATTACTTACTAGTTTTCATTTTTTTTGTCTCTTTGTTAAACTTCTCATCTTCTTTATGTACTGTTTTCCCTAATTTCACTGAAGTGTTTGTAACACTCTAATAGTTTGCTAAGCTTCTTTAAAATAATTTTTTGAGTGTAATTCATAGAGTTCTATTTCTCTATGATTGATAACTGGAAATTTACTATGCTCTTTTTATGGCGTCTCATTCCCCTGTCTTTTCTTATTATAGTCATTCATTTGTGTTTGTGTATTTGAGGAAAAAGTCCCAAACTTAACAGTCTGGCTTTGGTGGGGAAGAATCATAACCGGGTTTTTTCTTGGGTGCTGGTGACACACATCTCCCACTAGAGAATGCTGTGGGTTCTTGGCCTCCAATCTCTTAAAGAATAAGCAATGGGACCACTGCAGCTCTGCTGTAAAAGTAAATATCGGTCTGTAATCCCAGCACTTTGGGAGGCCGAGGCGGGTGGATCACGAGGTCAAGGGATCGAGACCATCCTGGTCAACATGGTGAAACCCCGTCTCTACTAAAAAATACAAAAAATTAGCTGGGCACGGTGACGCGTGCCTGTCATCCCGGCTACTCGGGAGGCTGAGGCAGGAGAATTGCCTGAACCCAGGAGGCGGAGGTTGCGGTGAGCCGAGATCGCGCCATTGCACTCCAGCCTGGGTAACAAGAGCGAAACTCCTTCTCAAAAGAAAAGTAAATATCGGACCCAAGAAATGTTGCAGAAATGTAATTTTATTTAGGCAGAGAAAAGGAAAGGAAAGGAGAAGAGAAACACTTCCATGAGGAGTGTGGACTGGGATTCCAGAGGGGAAATCTGGAGGGGGAAAGGGAGCTCCCACCATGTGGGAGGGGATTCCAGAGAGCTGGAAGTCTGGTGCGGGTGAAGGAGCAGGGGAATGTATCCTGGGAGAAATTCCCACCTTCCCAGTTCCTTTGGCCAGTGAAAGGAGTCCTTTAAACTTCCGTTGGGGTGACTGACTTCAAGTTTCTTTCTGTGCCCACAAAATTCACACATAAACCGTTAAATCTCCTGTATGGAGAGAATTGGGAGGGGGACATGGTGCTGGGCAATTCTTGCCCTTAAAACTATGCCCCGTCATGGACCCGGAAAGAGAACACATTCCTTTAGAACCTTCACCTTCAGTTGGGCATGAGAGGACCAGGTTCCAAGGGCTTATGGCAGTGACAGGTCCAGTGGCTGCACAGGGGCTTGTCATCTGAGGGCTGTGTGGCTGCATCAGGGCTGGGAGGCGCCGTGGTTTCGGTTCCAGGGGAGTGCAGTTCCATGGTCTTTATGCAGATCTACTAGTTAGGGTTTGCCATGGCCAAAATTATGGGATGCTCTGTGGCAGTGGCTGTGTTGGTCTACAGTGGTTGCAAGAGCTGGTGGGGCTTTTCCACTCTCTTTTTCTCCCATAAAGGAGGTCATGGCGGAGGGGATTCTCTTTGGCATTGAGCTGTGCCAGTCTGGCAGACAGGGTGATGTGGGTTAAATTGTTACTACACTTTTCTATGCGGGTATCCTCAGTCCCTTATTTTCCTGGGTTACTGCGGCTTTTCAATTGCACTCTGGAGCACTCCCAGAGCTATTTTTGCCCACAAATAGTTGCTAACTCATTGTTTTTAGTAGGGGAATGGGGGTGGTTGAGGCCTGGAACCTTGTAGTCTGCCAACTTGCGTATATCACTCCCCTGTTTTCTATTCACTGTGATGAAGGGATAGGGACTGC
This sequence comes from Callithrix jacchus, assembly GCF_049354715.1. Classification (NCBI taxonomy): domain Eukaryota; kingdom Metazoa; phylum Chordata; class Mammalia; order Primates; family Cebidae; genus Callithrix; species Callithrix jacchus. The sequence continues at coordinate 3,845,013 of NC_133522.1, read as the reverse complement.
GACTCCAGGCTGCCATGAGCACAGTGCTGGGAAGATAAAGGTTGGTGAGGAGCAGCCCTGGGGCAGATGAAAGCCACATGGTAAGGCACCCTTCTGTGCCCCAGGTCTAGGCTCTTGCTCCAGCATTTTTGCTCAATACAAATGGAAACATGGGCACCATTGTCATTTGTGAACCCCTCTTTCTTGTCCACATCATTTTATAATTGGACATATGAAAATCAGTTTTAATAACTCTTTTTGTATCCTTGTGTGTTAAATCTAACATTTATGCCAAGTCTGAGTCAGTTTCTATTGATTTGTTTATTGCTCCGTTATAGGTCACAGGCTTTTGTTTCTTAGAACTTTTGATAGGATGGTAGATACCATGAATTTTGCTTTGTTGCCTCATAGACATGTTTTATTTCTCTATTCTTGAGCTTTAAACTGGGATGTGGTAAGGTTACCTGGAGCAAGATCAAAAGTTGAATCTTGCCTTTAGGGTTTTATGGATCCTAGTGGAATAGTCCCGAATCTAGAGCTTATTATTTCCTACTGCTGAGAAAACATCCCATGAATCTTGAGCTTTTCCTGTCTGACTTATAGGAATAAGCACTATTTCCAACTCTACATCAGCAATGAACACAGCTACCACCAATCCGTTTGGGTAGTGTAGGCCCAAATCAGGAGTAGTTTTCCCCCAGGTATGTCCAGATCTGCACTCATTTAATGCTCCAGGGAAACTTCTGCAGATCTTCAAATGTTTCTCATTGTGCTTCAATGACCTGATCGCTCTGGACTTTCGATTTTATTTCCTCAAATCAGGAAAACTGTGAGTCTCCTCCTGGAATTTTCCTTCTTGTGTTGTTTCCTAGGGAAAAAAACAAACAAACAAACAAACATTTAAAGGCAAAAAGTCAAGGTAATTGCTGGACTTAATTCAGTCGTTTCCCTTCTTTCAGGAATTGCTTTTTTCACTGTCTGATAAAGTTATTTGTAAGTTGTTTCATACATTTTGTGCTTTTGTTTGTTTTTCAAATCATTTTAATGGTTTAATTATCTCCACAAATAAACATGTAGAGCACCACAATAGAATAAATCAACTAGTTTTCCAATTAGTTACAAATATAAATTCATTAATTTATTTAAGAAATTAATCTTAAATACATAATTTCTTGTTAAAATATTATTTACAAATGTCTCATTTTTATATACCTATTTTAATTTAATAGAAAATTTGTAATCACAAAAGAAATATCAAGTCATAATTACTTTCCTAGAAATATTAGAATATTATTAATTTGTTGTTATGTCTATTTTCCAATTATAGTCAAAATGTAGTGAAAGAATCTCAGTATAATTAAGCCGACTCAGGTTCACACATGTAGATTGCCAAGGGTAGGAATACTCAAAAACTATACAGTGTAATTAGATTTTCTTTGTACTTTATATGTAATGTGGATTTCATTTAGTATTTTCTAAACTTAATCATTTTAAGAAAATATTATTTTATCATTTTGATTGCTTTCAGAAATCATACCAGTAATCTCAATATATCTTCTTTGGAAATAATTTTGAAATTATACATATGAATCCTAAATAATTAGAGATGGAAATGAACACGGAGGAGGTCCCACATTTTTATGCTGACATTACAATAATACCTGGGCCATCGAATATTTTAGTATGTTCTAAGCAGCGAAATCATCCCATGGACTGTATAAATCACTTTCAAGGAAAGCAAATTCAAAAGTTCAATCACACATATCACAAATGACTGAGCAGTGAGTATTCCTTTTTCCCACACTAAAATGTGAATGACTTGAGGAAGATGCTTGCAGTTGGACTGTAGAGCTATGTACTGCTCTTCCACTTCTCCACTCTTGACAAGCTACTGAGGATAGTAATGATACACAGGCCAGCCAGCATCTCAGTACTCAGATGATTTTGCCTTTTTGTCAGCCAATCCATTTCATAATATATTTATCACCTTGATTTATCACAAGCAATCTTATGCTGAAACATCCTTTTTTACTTTTGTGATGTCTCTTTCTCTTGAGCTACAGTGAGTATTTGGTGTCAGCCGAATATTTAAAGGGAGTTTATAGATATATTTCAGGGCTTCCCTTGCTACATGGTGTCCCCCTTCCTGGGACCTCTCTCTTCAATTTCCAGCTATGTTTGCAGCATTGAATGACATCTTATGATATGTCTAGTCAATAAAACAGTGGCCTTTCTGCTTGAGTTTACATTTAAAACATATACATGTAAATCTTACTCAATGAGATGAGGTTTCTTTTTCCAAGGATTAAATCACCTACAAGTTTTGGTCCTCTATCGGGAAATTAAATATTTTTTGTAGTAATATACAGTTTTTGTTAGCTTGTAATTGCTGCCACAGTGTTAATCGATTATCAGGCACTCCGTTATCACCTTCCCTGGAACTCTTAGAATTATTTCTATTTAATTATTTTACATGGAATATTTTGTTTCTTTAGGCCTGAAATAACATATTGTAAGGAATTTTTATGAGGCTTTTTGTTTGCAGCATTTTAGTAAACCAATATCACTCATAATAGCATATACATGTCTTAAAATAAATCCATAAAAATTGTGCAAATGTTTTGCACAGTACACTAGAATGTAGGGCTAAGAAAACATTAAACAATATTTAAATAAAAGTAGATATATAATGCATTCAGAAATAATAAGACAGTATTTTTATGATACTCATTCTGCATAAATTAATACACAGATTCAACCCAACCACAATCAAACTACAGGCAAGATTTTGAAAAACAGAACAGGCAGTCTCCAAGCTCTCATGGAATGCAAAACATCTAGAAATACCAAGACTTATGATTATTATACTTTAAGTTCTAGGGTGCATGTGCAGATCGTGCAGGATTGTTACACAGGTACACACATGCCATGGTGGTTTGCTGCCTCCGTCCCCCGTCAGCTACGTTAAGTATTTCTCCTAATGTTACCCCTTTCCAATCTCCCCACCCCTGCTCTCCCTCCCCTATCCCCCAACCCCCAAAAGGCCCCTCTCCAATCTCCCCACCCCTATTATCCCCCCCTAGCCCCCAACCCCCAAAAGACCCCAGTGTGTGATGTTCCCCTCCCTGTGCACATGTGTTCTCATTGTTTAATACCCACTGATGAGTGAGAACATGCAGTGTTTGGTTTTCTATCCTTTTGCCATTTTGCTGAGAATGACGGTTTCCAGGTTCATCCATGTCCTGCAAAGGTTCGTCCAGTAAAGGACATGGATGAACCTGGAAACTGTCAATCTTTTTTGTGGCTGCATAGTGTTCCATGGTGTATATGTGCCACGTTTTCTTTATCCAGTCTATCATTGATGGGCATTTGGATTGGTTCCAAGTCTTTGCTATTGTGAACAGTGTGGAATTAAACATGTGTGCATGTGTCTTTATAATAGAATGATTTATCACCCTTTGGGTATATATATACCCAGTAATGGGATTGCTGGCTCAAATGGTATTTCTATTTTTAGATGCATGAGGATATACCAAGAATTTTAAGAAAAGAGTAACAAAGTGAAAAGACCTAAAATTACTGTTGTCTTGTTGTTCTTTAAAGATAACACAGTCAAGATACTGTTGGATTGACGTGGGATTAACAAATAGAACAAGTAGAACATAATCAATAATGCAGGATTAGACCCAGGCATATGCATGGAGCTGAGTTTTTACATGCATTTTTCTTTTTGATTGACAGCTTTTACCTGTTTTCCATGTCATATAAATGTTAAAAAAATATTTTGAACAATTGGTAAATATTTTCATAGAAAAGTGAAACATGCCACTCACCTCTCTTTATATTAAATATTTTGGCATAAAACATAAAAATATCTTAATGACTTTAGGTTAAAGTTTTTTAAAAAAATCATTTTTTAAAAAGACAAATTTAACATCAAATGTAATTTACTATTAAAAATATATATGTAAGAAATTGATTAGGCAAGTCACAGACTTTACAAAAATAATATTTGCAATACATATATCTATTAAAGAACTAACACTCAGATTTTAAAATTTTCATACACATCTGCCACAGAAGAAAAAATAATAAAAATTGGCAGAAATATGAACACACAGTTTGCAAAAAAAGTAAGAATGTCCGATAAACACAGGAAAATACATTGATATTATTATTCATTCTGAAAATGCAAATTAAACCTGCAAAAAGAGATCATATCATACACTCTAAAATAGCTACAACCAAAAGTAGTTATGTTACCACTGCTGGCAAATATTGACATATAGAACTCTTATACATTGCTGCTGGGAGAATGGTTATATAACCACTTTTTAGAGAACTGTTTTAATTAATGCTAACTATACATCTAACTTATAACATTGCAAATTAATATTTAGGTACTTAACTATATAAATTACCAAAAGGTCACAAAAATATTTGTACATATGTGTTCATGAGAATCCATAGTTGGACAAAGTCCAAATGTTCACAACAAAAAGTGTGATCACATTATAATTTATCCCTGGTGTTGAGTAATATTTCGCTATGAAAAAGTAAATTGCTAAAACATCATGGATGAATCCAAAAGACAAAATTTTGAACAAAAGGAAACACAAACACTGACAATTTATTCACATTAGCAGGCAAATCCAATCAAGAAAGAAAGCAACCAGAAAGCAGCTGGCTCAGAAAGAGGCAAAATTGAGTGATGGGGAACTTGTGTGAATTTTTTTGAGTGATAGAAATGTTGTTCTACGTGTAATTTTTGGCTGTAGACTTATGGGGGCATACAATTGTCTAAACTCATCACATTAACCATTTCTATATAGTATATTGTATACATTACTACAGTTTCATTAAAAACTATCAAAGAACTGTTTGGAAACCTAAGTTTGCACCAAAATTATTGAAGCATACAAAAATCTTACACCAGTTTGCTCAGGTTTTTTTCTTAAATAAGTAGATGGTTTACATTCGGCATTATTTCTTTTCCGTAGAATGTTTGGGGTAGTAAATGAGACTTGGTTATTCTTAAGAAAACAGCAAGCGTGTGCTAGAACTTCAAAGGTCTGAGTATCTGAGACTCAGTGTGGTGTTTTTGTTATTCAGTTTTAGGGTTTTCTCCCCCCAACAAAGGAAAGCTTAAGGTAAAAAAAAAAAAGTGCCTGATACTCAGTGGAGAGGTGTCCTTTGCGTTCTCTGTTCAGTTTGCAAAGTCACGTATCCACACTTGTTGAGTTTCTTTTATTTTCCATAACTGGCAACTTTTTCTGGAAAAAAAATCACTGATGCTTTGAATGAAAGATGGCGTTTACATTATACCCATCATTTGTTAAATGTCTTTGTCTTTCCTGGACACTGCATCAAGCTGTCAAGTAAAAAAGCAATCAGTATTGTTTCTATCCTTTCACACAGGTAAAAACTGAACAGCAATAATATTTGGCCCTACTTTCTATTATTTTAGCTAAGATGATCTCTTTCTGGCTCACTTACTAACTATATTTTTTATTCCTTCATCAGTTTCAAACATATTCACTTTTCATCTTAAAAACTGACTACATTGTCTTGTTTGCACTTGAATTCCCATCAAATAATTAAACATAATAGCCTGTATATCTTCTTGGTGAGTCTACCTCATTTTTGTTCTCTGGGCATATTTCCACTTAACTTTCTATTTCATTCTCTGTACCTGAAGCATTTCTTTCTCTATCCATCTGTTTAGATCTCTAAGTCTTCTCTCCAGGATTGATCCTACCAGAAAATTAAACAGTACCACCATCTGTTTCTCGTAGGTAAACAATACAACATATAACATTGAGTATACCACCAAATGTCTATTAGTTATTCTAATTTTATAAGACCACATAGAGAAAACCCCCACAACAAAACTGTCAATTCTCATATCATTAATTGCATATTAATATTAATTTATATTAATTAATTTATACTTTTAAATATGCACAGTTTTCCCAATCATAGCGTGTTTTGTTCAGGTTATAGAAGGTCTGACTTCATGTTATAAAGGTATAATCATTTTCTAAGAAATGACACAATTATCACTAAAACTGCTTTAAAATTAAATTTTGAGTCATTTAATAAAACACTATTTTGAGTTAGTGTTCTTATTTCCAAGAAAACTATGCATGCACACAATTTGTCCTAATTGCCAGAATTGCATCTAATCTGGTAAGATTTATACTTTATTAAAGTTCACGATATGAGATTAATAACACTAAATCACTTTAGAATTAGTCATACAAATATGCAGCTAAGTAAGTACACAGGACATATGATATCCTGTATCTTCAAAATACAAAATACACCAATATGAGGAAACTAGGTTCAAAATCAGAAGTAAACATCATTTTGTTTGCTATTTTTCAAGGAGTCAATCATTTCCAAATTAAAAACAAACATGTATGACAGCTCTGAATAATCTTTTAAATCTTTTTTATCATATGCATAAAAATGTATATACCACCACCAAATATCTACGCATATTTACCACCATCAACATTATAGTTATATACAATCTAAATGTAGAAAGAAAATTACAAATTGTTATGATTTATGCTGAATAAGTTTTTTCTTCTTAATGTGATTTTTTTCTTCTTTCTGAAATAAGCTCAGTTTTTTTACCTTGTTTCCAATTGATAGATTTGTATGATTTTCATAATAAAGAAAGCCGATTTGGTCTTCTAGTAATACATTCAATTGATCTCTATTATTATATTTTCATCATATAATAAGACATTTGGCGCGCAATATTTAACATGTTCCTTGCCCTGACTGGAACTTACAATATAGAGCTCATTCACCAGTTTGAGCACTTACATTAAGTAAAAAATGTGTTAGGCATTAGGGGCATAGTCATAAACAATTGACTTTGTCTTTGTTTTTAGATATTAAAAAAACATCAGATGTATACTGTAAAAGTGAAAGCATTAAAGGTTAGATAAATATATATCATATCATTGTAGGGAATAGGAAAGGCCATATAAATAAAATTTATTATTGAGGGATGAATACTGCCTACTTTAAATATTTTAAAAATAGGTGAAGGAGCTAGGTAGAACAAAAAACAGAGAGAAAGAAGAAAGAAAGAGCCTGGAATATTACAAAATTTAGAATTAATTCCATATAGTTTTGGAGCAAAGATAGTTATTAACTTCTGATTTTTGAACCAATTCTCCTCTGTTATTTCCTTCATAGACTAGATTCTGGTGCTGCAAGCACGGATCATGCGGACTCGAGGGAAAACCCGTCTCTTGTTTATCCTGGTCCTTTTCATTGTTTTCCAATTATATCCATCATGCTTAGCTTGGCATTTGATAGTATAAGAATAATTATTATTAAGTGATATGTAAAAAGCAATGTATTACATTATATATTGATATAATTTAATTAATATGATTTGCATTAAATTATAAAAAGTTAACAAGCAAACCCAAATATTTTAGTAGATATAAACTCATACTTTTGAAGTTTCAATATGCAAACCCTAAAAAACACAAAATAAAAGACAGGCAACATAAAATGAAAATTCTAAAGGAGAACCTGAAATATACTCTGCAAGGAAAGTTCTGACAAAGTGAAAATTAGACTATTTAGAAAATACTCATGCATAGTTTAATTTTCACCAATCCCCTTTCATAGTTGTTTTTAATATTAAGAGTTGGTGCAAATAATAATGTGTGCTTTTTAATGTGATTGTATTAACTTTTTATTACTGTAAATTAGGATGTGAGCTAAAGCTCTAAACAGCCTTTGCATGATTTATTGTAAAACAGCTTTCCCACTGCTGCAGGCACTGCAATGCGAGCCTTTTTACTCGGGCATTGGCTAAGCAAGCTGAAAACTCACACGAAATACATATTTCAGAATACCTGGAGACCAAAACAAGTTGTTTATAAAACCTTTCTTTTAAATGAAGGAATAAATGAATTTGAAATGTTTGTTGATCTTCTCCAATGTGATTTTTCTTGACTGATCATGTTATATCAGCAAGAACAGTCGGTGTTATTCAGTAGCTGCACTTACAGAATATTTACTGCTTCAGAATATGCAGATATAGCATAGGCAACAGGGTAAAACTGACTTCAAAACAGGTAACTTACCGTATCTCATGGGACTATTGTGATCCAAGTTCTGTGAAGTGAGGAATGGGAGTGTTTGATTTAGATCTTTGTATCCGGGAAACATCTCCCAGAAGTATAGGCAGATGAGCATTCTAAGCATAAACACGTTTTCAAGATGTGAAAACACCTGTATTAAAAGGAAAAAAATCATATTTTGTTGACAAAGCTAATGAATGTCTACATATAACTGCAAGTTTAATTTTTGAAAAGCATTTTATTAATATCCACCATTAGTTCTTAAAAATTAAATTTTGAATCCTCTTTTTGAATCTGATCAAAGCTATAGACCTCTCTGAGCTGAACCTGAACTTCAGCCTTTCCACATAACACACGGTGGCTCACGCCTGTAATCCCAGCACTTTGGGAGGCCGAGGCGGGTGAATCACGAGGTCAAGATATCGAGACCATCCTGGTCAACATGGTGAAACCCCGTCTCTACTAAAAATACAAAAAATTAGCCGGGCATGGAGGCGCGTGCCTGTAATCCCAGCTACTCGGGAGGCTGAGGCAGGAGAATTGCCTGAACCCAGGAGGCGGAGGTTGCGGTGAGCCGAGATCGCGCCATTGCACTCCAGCCTGGGTAACAAGAGCGAAACTCCGTCTCAAAAAAAAAAAAAAAAAAAGATAATACCTGTTGGTTCAAGCCATGGTGCAAGACGAAAATTCCCAGTTCACAGTCTTTTCCTGTTCAAATAAGAACCTCAAGAGCCCCACCAACCCGACTTACTTATTCAGAGTATTTGTTAGTAGCTTTTGTCTGTTTTAATTTTATAATAAGTTTTCATCATAAATGATTTAGTTTCATAATTTACATATTTTTCCTTTGATATGTTAGGCAACTTAACTTTCTCTACACATTCATTGCTGTAGGCCATTGTTCAATATACTAGTGTTTAATCTCTACATTATTGTTTAGTCCCTTATGTGTGTACCTACCCGTTGGAAGCTCAGCTCAGCTGGAAACAGAGCTGAGCTGCCAAGTGTCAGAGTAGTCACTTACAGCAAAAACGAGCCAGTATGATGGTTGACAATTAAGCCTTTGATTGCTTACCTTGCTAGTAAAAGCAAGAAGCCAAAACAAGAGAAAGGGCCTTTTCCATTTTGCCCCACGGAACGTGCACTGGTTCAAGGATCAGGAGGATTGTCGCAGATGTGGTGGTCCTCTCATTGCTGAGGCAGCCCCAGACAAGAGGAGGCTGTAGTTTTATTGACACTGGGGCACGGGGAAAGGGGGGGGGATGAGTCAGGATAACAATGAGTACTGAGGTCGTAGAGAAGATTCTTCAAGGTTTCCTCTTCCTCCTTCCCGTAAGGAACCTCAAAAGGAGAATTAGGAATGAAGGCAGCAGAGCTAAGAATGAAAGTATGTGTAAGAGCTTTGGCTGTGGCCGGAAGGAACAGAGCCCTGGACTGTGGCTCCCTTAGGAGGCTGCAGGGCATTGGCACCACATCCGATGTAGGGATGGCAGCTTCCTCTTGCGAGGAACTTCCAGGTGAAGGCTTAATAATCTCCTTACATTAGGTCTGAAAGTTTACACATAGGTGTAAGCAGGAACCACACGTTTGTGACCAGGAGTCACACTTTTCATCTCCACTCCTTGATTTTTCGGGAGTTGAGCAAGATAATAGGCCGGTTTACCACAGAACTAAATGGGCCTGACTTCGGGGGCCTGTCAGTAATTTCTCCAATGCAACAGAAGATCACAGCTATGATTAAAATTATTTCTAGCGGGATGATCAGGCTCTTCTTGAATATAACCATGAGGCTCAATCATTGCCAAAACAGGAAAAAAAAAAAATGTCCTATAGCCCCTCTGCGTCTACTTTAGAGAACTAGGAAGCTTAAAAAAAAGTTATTGAATGAATCATGAATCTTTCTCTCTCTCTCTCTTTTTTAACCTGGCCTTAGTAATAAATTTACTCAGAACAATTCTGTCCAGTAAGTTGAGGCTAACCTAAGTATCTTTTTATTTTTTTATTTCATTTTAGGTTTTGGGGTACATGTGCAGAACATGCAAGATAGTTGTATAGGTACACACGTGGCAGTGTGTTTTGCTGTCTTCCTCCCCTTCACCCACATTTGGCATTTCTCCCCAGGCTATCCCTCCCCAGCTCCCCCTACCCCTGCTGTCCCTCCCCTATTCCCCCCAATAGACCCCAGTGTATAGTTCTCCCTTCCCTGTGTCCATGTGTTCTCATTTTTCCTCACCTGCCTATGACTATCAATGAAAAAGTGAGAGCAGACTCAGGAAACATTAGTTAACCAGAATTTACGGAGCTTGATTTCTAACTGGGCATAACTATTTTATGGGAGCAAACAGTTTCTGGGATTCCCAGGTATTTGACTTAAGTAACTGGGTGGATGCTGATGATAGTGTCATTTTTTGAAACAAAAAATCACTTAAACCAGTTAATTTTTTACAGAGGAATTGGGTGTTATTGTTAGAGAAAGAGTGAAACACTGCAGGGCAATGTCCTAATTTTCTTCTTTTTAGTGTTAGTTGTAGTATTACTGCAGAAGACCAAGACATTTTCTCTGATTCTCTTCCTCAGAACCATATTTGGTAATATTTTCAGCAATAAAACTCCGCAATTATTGATTCTTCTGCTTTAATTATTACTTCAAAAATGATTGCTTGGTAACCCGATCCTATAAATGGAGTCTGACCCTGTGGAACTGCCAATAATTGATACATATTCATATCCCTACTTTGCCTCCCATCAATGTTCTTTTCAAGTTTTATTTTTCAAGGTATTTTTTGGTTCTTGGACTTTTTGCCAGATTGTCTCTTACATAATGTATTCTCTTTGTGTAGCCACATTAACATTAATTATAGTAACAAGCTCTGGCCTGTTTCGTTCACTGATTAAGTCATTAATTTAGTCCCTAGGTAATTAATGAACTCTACCATTATTTAGTACTATGCTAAGATGGGGAACACGAATGTGAAAACGAGATGTGTGGCCACTGACATAAACACATTCTTTTCAGAGGTGAATGAAAACGAAACATTTGGCGATATGATAATAGACCAAAAAAATGGCTGATTGTGATCATTACTGTGGCAAAAATAAGCAAGTTCAGACAGAAAACAGTAGAATTTAGAAATACCGCAACTAAAATGTTCTTCATCTAAGTGGGTTGTTTAGGAAATTTGGTATATTATGCACACCAACTCAGAAAAAATTAGCTTTCCTAAACCTGCCAGTTATAGCAATACAGCAAAAAGAAATGCATTCATTCTAAACTCTAATACTCACATGAGTGTCCCCATTCTTTTTTTGTTTTCGTTTTGAGATGGAGTCTTGCTCTGTCGCCCAGGGTGGAGTGCACTGGTGTGATCTCAGCTCTCTGCAACCTCCTTCTGTGTTCAAGAGATTCTCCCGTCTCAGCCTCCTGAGTAGCTGGGATTACAAGTATCAGCCACCATACCCAGCTAGTTTTTGTATTTTTAGTAGAGACAGGGTTTCACCATGTTGGCCAGGCTGGTCTCCAACTCCTGACCTCAGGTGATCCACTCACCACAGCCTCCCAAAGTGCTGAGATTGCAGGTGTGAGCCACCGAGCTGAGTCTTATATTGAAGGTATGTTACAACACACCTTCCATTACTTTCCAGTTGTTTTTTGCAACATGGAAGGATAATGAAGCAATTCCAAATATCTTTGTTTTCCAAAATTTTGCTAAAAGTTTAAAATAATTATTATAAAGGACACCCGAACTTTGGAAGAGGAATTTACATTTTGCAAAGTTTTAAACTGTCTCTAATCCAGTGATTTGGCAAAATGATATAAGCAGCTATATGCTAAGCACATTCACATGACCTTGAACATCATTGTATCTTTAATAAGAGCTTCTTATCCCCCTCCCTTCTCAACTTAATGCATTGTCCTGAAAATGAATTACTGAATTTGCGTTAATATATGACCTTTCTGCTAATAAACAGTTAGATCTTTCAAGGCCTGCCACCAATGTGACAGTTGTCTGAGGGTTATATACTCTAAGACTTCATTATCTGATACCATAATTTTCCAATACTTAAATGCTACTATTGGCAATATTTCTGCCAAAGCATCATTCATCGCTAGTTTGAATTTGCAAGATTGCTTCCTCAGGGACAATTCTTCAATGTATGATTGGCCATATTAATATACAAAATCGATCACTCAAGATCATTTTAAAATCACAATGTAATACTGCTCATGTCAGCTCTTGTGAATACAAGAGAAAATTAAAGTGACTTCCATATCAGGTTGAGTGTATTTTGGTAAATTGCCATGACTTCAAATAACTAAACTTGAGAATTTATTTTATGAAAGTGTAAATATAAAATATTTCATATGTGCAGTGACAGAGACTAACATAAGAGAAATTTACATACCTGCAGTATGATTAAACATACTTTATACAGTTCTATTTAAAGTATAAACATACTTTAAGCAACTAACATCTTGTCCAACAACACAATACCCTTATCTTCTGAAATGTAAACACTATTCCAGATTTTGAAAATCTTGTGCCTATGGATGTTTTGCCTACAAAAAATAATACTAATAATGTCTAAGACCTCATTTTGATTACTGTTTTAATTTACTAGCTTTCTGCAATTGAATGTGTGTGTTTGTGTGTGTGTGTGTGTGAGAGAGAGAGAGAGAAAGATGGGTGCTCACACATCTCTGTGTCTGAACTTTATCCCTCAATTGCATTGTTTCATAACAGGTTGGTCACAAGCCATATTAGATAAGAGAAAAAGAAAGAGTATGATGCCTTAGTACAACAGATATTCTCTTTTAAGTTTTTTTAACCTGTGTCCAGTAATCAAAATCTCAAAACCCCTGCTTGGCTAATATAGGCATGATTTCTAAAGGAAAAAAAAATCTGTAATCCAACTTTGCTCTTCCCTTCTGTTACTATTGTCTTCACCATTGTACTCAATACACACACACACACACACACACACACACTACACTGAAGAAATATATTCACAGAAACATTCCTCGTCACTATATTTAGAGCTTCACACAGTCCTGACTTGTTCTTGGTCCTTGTCCTTGTTAAGTTGTACAATCTGATAGGGATTCATTGAAGACACGTAGTAAGTCATGAGTGTCCTTCCTGCCCACATTCCTGAAAGTGTCTTCTCAAATTCAAAACATAAAAAATATTTTGAAGAAATACATAAAAATGCAAAATTTGAAGTCTTATCAGCTTTCCTATCGCAGAGATTTGATTTAGTCTATTTGCAATACAGCTAAAATAAATAATTACTTAAAGCATATTTAAAGCATTTTCTCCACGCAAATGGAAATGAGAAAAAAGATTGACCCTGAGTTGCGAAGGTGTAGACGGCTCAGTGCCAACTACAAGCAGAGTGGTAGAGAGCACTGTGTCCGCTTAACCAACTATATCTGTAGAAGATGGAAGCAAGGGAAGAGAGCACAATTTTTAAAAAGTAATTTTTTAAATGTGAAATGAAGAATTTTCCTGAAACCAGTTTATAAGGGATTTTCTAATACCTCCAGCACACTCAAAATTCCATCACTAATAATATAACGAGTCACAATTTTTGAAATTAATTTCTTTTATTTCGTTAATGAAGGAGCAGGTTTTGAGGGTGGAAGGGGAAGTTTGAAGAAGACAAGGTAGATCTGACCTTTCTTTATAAACAGTAATTTATGTAGATATTAGCTACTTCTGCAAAAATGAAATCCAAATGATTTCACGTTGCAGAGATTTCATAGAAATATGCTTATATAAAAAGGTTGAAGTGTTATTCATCACATAATTTTTATTCTGCAATAATATTTGACAATTTTATACAAATGGTTTCCTATGTAATATGCCAAAATGATTCATCATATTAATATTTTAGAGTTCTAGTGTCCATATAAATATATGAAAACTTCAAAAGGTAATGCATTTAAATGATACCAAATTTTAAGCACTTTAAGAAAATTTTCTAAATTCTTAGATTATGAAATTCATTTATTTATGTATTGTAATTTATCCATTAATATATTTTATATACATGATACATATAATTTTCATGAAAATCTATGTGCACTGTAAAATGTAACTCAGACTATGATATATGTCAAATCCTCTTAATATTCAGTAGGAATTTAGGTAAAAGCTATGTTTCTTAAAGAGATATTTTAATCTTCACCTCTAATTATGCCCCTATATGAATTTGAGTGTATTTTCCTTTTGACTTTATAAAATATAATATCCTAACAGAGTTTCTTCTAACATCATTCTTTATGGAGATCTTGAAAATCTTAAATAATAATACTTGAAAAAATAATATTTGCCACTTCTTGAGATGAAAGGTGTACACATATGTACAGACTCACACCAACAGACACATAAAATTAAAGGTAATACTATAATAGCATTTGCTTTTTAGAATCTTGAGAAATATTTATATAAAAGCTCTAAGACCTCATGTGGATCACATATAAACAAAACAAGCCTTGCTAACATGAAGAAACATAGTATCAATGGCAGTTCATTATTTATTGACCATTAACTACTTATCCGTTTTTGGTTTAGGTAAATCCCATTTTATATTTAAGTTATTGTAACAATATTATGATAACATTATTATTCTCGTTTTACAATAAATAAACGAGACTCAAAAGGATACAGTCTTTATAAGTTAATATGCATAGATGGAATACATCTGAAAAAACTGAATTTTGTTGTTGAATCTTGTTTGTTTTCCCCTAGGTATGAGTTCCTGTAGTAATTTAATTTTCCCATTGTAATTTAAATATTCTCTAAAATATGGTAAATTATTTAAATTATGTAATTTTATTTTATTTTTTCCAATAATTCTCCACAAATAATTTCCCCCAAATAAACATTAACATGTATTTCAAAAAAAGGAAAGTGATAATTTATGAAATATATCTTTTCTTCATTCGTTCAAGCTCATAGAGATGAAAGATTACTTCTGTCCCAGGCAAAAATAAATGTTTCTCTTCTTCTTTGTTATGTAACTACTTAATTTACTAAAAAAGAACTCTAAATAAAACATTCCAATTACTTGAGTATAGATATTCTTGTGCTTTTATTTCTTTGGAAGATTATACATATTTTAAACTGATTAAAATGTACTTTGAGTAGGGCGCAGGGACTCATGCCTGTAATCCCAGCACTTTGCGTGGCCAAGGTGGGAAGATCATGAGATCAGGAGATCGAGACCATCTTGACCATCATGGTGAAACCTGGTCTCTACTAAAAAATATATAAATTAGTTGGGCGTGGTGGTGCACACCTGCGATCCCAGCTACTCGGGAAGCTGAGGCAGGAGAATTGCTTGAACCAGGGAGATGGAGGTTGCAGTGAGCCGAGATCCTGCCAGTGCACTCCAGCCTGGTGCCTGGTGACCAAGCAAAACTCTGTCTCAAAAAAAGAAAAAAATGTGCTTTGTAGCATATGCACATGAAAAAATAAACAATAGCCTGCACTTTATAATTTTCCTAGATTACAAACATAAGCCAAGGGACTCGATATAACTTTCCAGTTAAAGCAATACACAAAAATGAATTATAATTCTTTGTCTCTTATATTCCGTTCTTTATTTGCTTTTGTTTTGTTCCCAACTTATATTTAGAATGTCTCAAGAAATACAGAGAAGGTGAAAACATTAAAATAAGTTGCCACAAGTGTAGCTTCCTCCTTGATACATCAGGTTTCAACATTGACCACAATAATTTAGCTCCCTTTCTTTCTAATATAGCTTTGGATAGAATATAAACGCGGATTTGTTGTGGATGAATCATTTGAAATTTAGTGGCAAACATCCTGACATACCATCCCAATTTGCTATAACATGTATCTCTAAACAAAAAATAGGTATGATTTTACTTAAGTAAAATACCATTATCACACTCAGGAATTTTAATTCAAATAATAAAACTTACTAATAAACAACTATACATATATAATTTTCAAATTGGCCCATTAATTCCCTTTATACCTCATTACTGTTTATTTTTAAACACAAGGATCCAACCAAAAACCATGCATTGCATTCAGTAGGTATTTTTTAAATTTTCCTTTAGAATGGAAGAGTGCCTTTGCCTTTGTATGTTTCTGTCATGGATATTTTGAAAAGATCAGGTTTTTGTGAGTGCAGGTCGTATATGCCCCAAGTTGAATTTGTCTGCTTATTATCTACCTATTCAGAATAAACATCTTTATCAAGAATACTATGCAACTAACATTGTGTCATTTATTGTTTGAGTAAGGCTGTAAGGTCAGTTTGTAATATTATTGTGGATGTTGTTTGATCATATTAATTATTCAGTGTCCTCCAAATCTCTTCATGTAAAAATTGTATATTTTGATGTAGTTAATTGGTAATCAATGAATGTAATGTTCTGATATATCATGGGGTGTTTTTTATTTTATAGAAAAATTTTCTCCAGTACCGTGTATGTGTGCGTGTGCATATGCTTGTATCAAGTAGACTTATTACTTTTTTTATATGTTATACTTATTGCCATAATTATTATTTTTTCACTAATTGTCCCAAATTTGGATAGTGGAATTCCTTCAAGATGGTTTGAATTTCCTTTAGGGTGATCTTCTTAGTTTTCAACAATACTAATAACAAAAATGTCATCATTTGGAATATTACAGTGTTTACGAATAAAATTCTGGGCAACTCGATCTACTGAATATATTGTGGTATCATTGTTTCTGGGCCTTTTCAGTAGACAGGACAGGACTAACGGAGATTTAAAATGAAGGAATGAACAGTATGTTCCATGTAACCCAAAGAGAGCAAGAGTGGCTATACTTACATCAAACAAACACACTAATATTAGACAAAAGATTTAAATTAAACTTTAAATTAAAACAGATTAAAAGATATACAACTGTGATAGATCCAGGAGGCAGATAATGGGGAGGGTCCCCCACCTGTGCCCTGGAAGAAAGGGGTGGAGCCACCAGAAGTCTGTGCCTTGTGCAGGGAGTGAGGAGCCTGGTCTCATCAGCTCCTGTGTGAGTGGCCTGTCATTCGTTCTATGAGTTGGGAGCCCGCTGCCAGGATGCCCTCTCACTTTGCTGAGAGATTTCTTTACTTTTCTCCTTGTCACCCAATATATTCCGCTGTAGTCACCTTCAGTGTGTCCATGTGCCTTATCTTTCCTGGTCATGTGATAGAACCTGGCTTTAACTGAATGAAGGAGCATCAGGAAGGAGTTCCTGAATGAAGGAACTGAATGAAGTTCTGCGTCATTTTGCTGCCCGTACATGGGGCATGAGGAAAGATGGGTAATATGTGGCCCAAAAGATCAGTTTCCCCTTTGCTTCGAAGGCTTTTTGTCCTTGGACTTCCAATGAGGGTAGAGGAAACTGGGCACCAGCCCACCCCAACAGCTACAGGTACCCACCGGTGAAGGGGTGAATGGCAGCTATAGCCCAAAGCCCCATGCGGCACTGGCCAGCGTTCCCCGCCTTATGTCTGTCCCTGCTGGAGGAACCTATTTGCATAAGAATGAGAGATTCTTCCTCAGAAATCTTTTCCTTCTGTCCAACCTGTCCGCAGCTAACACAGCTCTTTATTTAAGCTGTGGGTTTTTTTTTTGTTTTTTTTTTGTTTTTTTCTCCACCAGGTCAGGAGTTAACTTTAAAATGAAGCTTTTTTTGTTTGTTTGTTTAAAGATGTTTTAATATGCTAGGGATGATAAGGATCACTGTTTATATTCTCTTAAAGTTCTAATTAGGAAAAGGGCCTTGTGAGGTTGGTCTTAAGCTGGAGCCAATCTTGTGCGCTTTGCATGTCTTTCTGTAAGGTCAGTAGCAAACTTCGTTGCAGGCCTCCCTCTTGCCTTACATCCTTGGAACTGGGACCTGTAACCACGTGGAAATGCTGTGTTCTAGCCTCTGTCATTGCACAATGACAGCGCAGGTTAAATCCTGACTTGGGGAATGAGGCTTCTCTGGTTTGATATCTGCATGACCTTTTAACACATGTTGCTTCTCTTCCCCGCCACAAAACACCTTGGATTTTACTTTCTCTGAGACTTTAGTGAGATTCAAAAGCTGGAAATATTAACCACTTGATATGGCTAAAGCCAGATAACAAGGGATTTAAAAGGATTTTCTTAAAGAGTTCTCAGCTAATTAAGGGTAGATATACAAGTTATAGGTATATTTAAAAGGCCTTTTACTCTTCCTGGATTGTATTTTGCTGAGAAAAGTTTTTTTCTCAGTCAACTACATTCTTTTGCTCCATTTGTATTGCCATTGTTGATGCACGCATGAGAGGCTCTAAGATAAGTCCTGGGGATGTGGAACTCAGGAAAAACAGGGAAGGCGCCACTGACCCTGTTTTTGGAGAAAGCTGTTTTATTCACGGAACCCCAGGAATTAAAAGTAGATATAGCCCTCTCAGAATCTGTTTTTGCCTCCCACCTATGCCTGTTTTTTTAAGCCTTAGAGTGTGCATGTTTTCCTAACCCTGTCTCGTCAAGGGCTCTACCCAGAGGCCTTAAAGATTACAGGTAAAATGCAGATGTTGTCAAACTGCAATTCTTTAACTAGGGTTAAATACTTGTTTTGAAATACATAAAATAAAGCTAAAAGTTTAAACATCTTGTGAAAGGTTGTAAAAATTATTCTTGCAGAAGAAACTTTGCATGAACATATTGACGAACGTCAAAACGTTATTATACGGTTTTTCTGTAAATTGAGCATTGGAATACAAGCGCAAGGTAATCTTAAGGCACTAATCCACTCTTTAGCAAAATCTGTAAAGAATTATAAAAGGGTTTTTCTTTTTTTAAATTTCCGAGTTCTTATTTTGGCCTTATCTACCATAAATGGCTTATGGCAGTCTGAAATTCTATTTCATAATATTACATGTTTTAAATCTCTAACATTTGATAGGCTTCCCAAAATCAAACTTTGGGTTCAAAATTGTCTTCCTGACACTTAGCTTTTTGATACAGAGGGCCCCTGATGAATCCAGAAGACAGATAAACAGGATTACCTGACATATTTTGCTTATGTGGTATTGCCAAAATACTATTCAATCTTGTTTAGGTTATATTTTAATGAATTATATTAATGTACATTCCAAAATTATATGAGATTTCCAGACTTCTAATGTCTAAGTATATGCTATTTTTCAGAGTCAAGGTTGTTATGTTAAATTATTGTAAATCACAGATGTAATCAAATTTCTTTGACAATCACGTTTCTGTGTGTACGATACTGGACATTTGCTACCCTGACAACTGTTGCCTTGTTTTTATCCTCTTCGAATCATGGTTTATAATCACCTATAGAAGGTTGACAGTGCTTTAAAACACAGGTTTCTGATAACTTTGGAGATTGTGACAATAGATTAAAGGGAGAACGTATAGGACTCATGAAGAGCTGAAATGTTCATGAATATCTAGCAAAACAAGAATAAACTAAAGGGACTGAAATAATACACAACTAAAGTAATCTTTGCAAACACTGTTGACTCTTGTTTTGTTTTTCAGAGTCAAGGAAACTTACTGTGAGCCATGTGCAGCCTTTAATAGTTGAGTAAGGTATACACCTGTGAACAAAATTTGGAGCATATTTATCTCTCTATATATAGCTTCCTCAGAATGTGGAACTTAGTTATGAGTATTTTTTTTCTTTAATATTCTTATACTTTAAGTCTGGAATACATGTGCAGGTCTTGCAGGATTGTTACATAGGTATACACGTGCCATGGTGGTTTGCTGCATCCATCCCCCGTCATCTACATGAGGTATTTCTCCTAATGTTACCTCTCTCTAATCCCCCAACCCTTGCTGTCCCTCCCCTAACTCCCGCGCCCTCTAACAGGCCCCGATCTGTGACGTTCCCTTCCCTGTGTCCATGTTTTCTCATTGTTTAATGCCCACTTATTAGTGAGAACATGCAGCATCTGGTTTTCTGTCTTTGTGTTAGTTTGCTGAGAATGATGGCTTCCAGCTTCATCCATGTCTCTGCAAAAAACATGAACTCATCCTTTTTTTTTGTGGCTGCGCAGTATTCCATGGTGTATATGTGCCACATTTTCTTCATACAGTCTATCATTGATGGGAGTTTGGGTTGGTTCCAAGTCTTTGCTATTGTAAGCAGTGTCTCATTGAACATAGGTGTGCATGTGTCTTTATAATAGAATGATTTATAATCCTTTGGGTATATACCCAGTAATGGGATTGCTGAGTCAAATGATATTTCTATTTCTAGATCCTTGAGGAACAGCCACACTTCTTCCACAATGGTTGAATTAATTTACACTCCCACCAACAGTGTAAAACTGTTCCTATTTCTTCACATCCTCTCCAGCATCTGTTGTCTCCAGAGTTTTAATGATCGCCATTCTAATTGACGTGAGATGGTGTCTCAATATGGTTTTGATTTGCATTTCTCTGGTGACCAGTGATAATGAGCATTTTTTATTTATTTGTTGGCTGTATAAATGCCTTCTTTGAAAAAATGTCTGTTCATATCTTTGCCCACTTTTTGACAGGGTTGTTGCTTTTTTTCTTGTAAATAGCCAGATTCTGGCTATTAGCTGTTTGTCAGATGGGTAGCTTGCAAAAATGTTTTCCCCATTCTGTTGGTCTCTGGTTCACTCTAATGATAGTTTCTTTTGCTGTGCAGAAGCTCTTAAGTTTAATTAGATCCCATTTGTCTATTTCAGCGTTTGTTAGTTATGCGTATTTTTAACTTATGGCAATATCGTTTTTTGTATCAGCACAATAAGAATCTATTTTCTTTTGCCACAGGACGCAATGAAGAAACTGGCTGTGTACCGAGGCTTTGACTGGATGGCTACCTGCCCGCTAAGGAGTCCAGCTTGACTGGCAGAGCTGACAAAAGTCCCTCGAGAAAACTGGCCTCATGCCTTTTTTACACAATCCTTCTGCAGGTTTTCTCACCTGTGGAAAGTAAAGAATGTCACTTTCTGACAGGCCCAGGGGCTCCAAGTTTAGCTTGTGACCTTAAGGGGAGAGGATCACCCAACTCACAGGTATTTGAGGATATAAACCCACGGTAAGTTCAGCCTTAAAAAGTCCTATCTGAGATTCCTTGTGGAACAGAGTCCCATGAAAGCCAATCTAAAAGACCTATGAAAAGAAAATTATTCTTGCTGTACTTTATGCAGATAATCAGCCCAAGTATAAGACTAAATTCTATTTTGCAAACAGTTCAGTCATATAATTATTTGTTTTTAACAAAAGTGAGTACGAGAGAGAGAAAAATTATGTTTCAAAACTGACACATTCATCAATAAATTCTAGACTCATTAGTTGTTTTGGGTTCCCTGCCTACATTTTAGACTGACCCTGCTTGTGCCTGTGAATGCTCCAGTAATCTCCAACGGCAGTTCAGAGAGAAGAGAAGGGGATGGATAATGTAAAAATCTAGATCAATATTCTAGTTCTGAGTAATTATTCTGCAAATCCTGTCAGGTGATGGGAATAAATAGGGTGGCCGTCACCTGAAGGTTTCCTTTTTGGGAAAGCAGGACCAAGGGAGCTAACCAAAGCCAAGCTCCATGAATTCAAATCTTAGCAGGCTTAAATACTGCCAACAGTTATCTGGGCGTGTCACAATACATACTTTTCTCTTATTGGTTGGAGGAGAACTCAATTTGACAGTTTCACCTTAGCATTTGGCTTATAATAGAGTCCATGCAACCTTCCCAAGACACATTTTTGTTCCAACCTCAATTTCAAGCTTCAGGTTGAAGCCCTAGGACAGAAAACTGGATCTGAGGTATCCAGAGACAAATGACAATGAAAGGTGAAAGGCGCAGTGCAGGTGAGCATGATCAAGCTCCTGCCAGTTAAGCCAAGCTTCCTATTTCATGAATAAAGGTCATGCTAGTATCCATGGCATAAACGGGTTAGGGAATTCAAAGGCTACTGACAGCAGGAAATAGGCTGTACGTGGGTAAGAGGAGATATTCCATCCTCTACGCCCCCCTGTAAAATGAATCAAGTCCACTTTGACACCTGTCAGTAACACCTTTTGCAGTCTCTGGGATTCATGGAAACAAGGAGGAAAAACAGAACACTTCACTTTATCTCACTCATGTATCTTGGTTATTTGCTAAGAAAAGTGGTGAATTGGGGACACCTTACTTCCCTCTAGTTTCTAGATGAGTAGCCATTTATCTTCAGTCTATGCCCCTTTCACAGACATCCTGAACCCCTGGGATGCCTTTGAAAAAATGCCTCCTTTTTTCCTTCTTCCTCCTCTGTCCTCTCTTCACTGATAGGTAATTGTGTTTTATACTGTGGGTCACTCCCCTCAGATGCCTCCTCCTAACTAAGAAAAGTTAATTCGCAAACCTTAAACTGGTTGGCTTAGAGTTGGACTCAGAGGAAGGTAATCCAGAAACCTGACATGCAGGCAAATGAGTAGACATTTTTGTGTGTATATGTTTTCTTTCTTTTTTTTTTTCTAATTGGGCTTTTGACCTCTCACTGTGTGAACGGGTAAAAGGCCTTGAGAGTTTTGAGCTGTCCTTACCCCTCACTTGTTTTGTTTTGACACATGTTTTCTGATAACCTGGTTTGTCTCTTCTCACCTTCAGGCCACCAAACTCTAAATGGTCATGCGACTGGAACCTCAGATGATGGTCCCTTTTTCCAGGGACACTTAAAAAGGCCTCTGAGGGAGATTGGACTGCTTTTTTTCCCTAAACAGCACTCCCTGCCATAAGGAAGCAGTTAAGATCAGTCTTCATCCCTAGCTTTATCCTTATTCCAATGGCAGTTAGATGTACTTTGTTAGAGTAGGGTGATGATGCATGCAGGAGGCAGGTAAGCGGAGGGTCCCCAGATAATCTCCAGCCCACCTGCACACTGGGAGATTGGGGTGGAGCCATGGAAAGTTTGTGCCTTGCACAGTGGGGAGAAGCCTCACCCTTCAGCTCATGTGTGGTGGCCTGGAATTCATTCTGTGAGATGGGAGCCTGCTGGCAAGATCCCCTCTTGCTTTACTGAAAGAATTTTTTGTTTATTTTTTTCCTTTTTGCCGAATAAATTATCTTCTACTCACCCTTCAATATGTCCGTGTGCCTAATCTATCCTGGCCATGTGGCAAGAACCCAGCAAGGCGCAAAGTTCTGTATCAACTGGACATTACTACTAAGAAAAGTTTCAAGGTAACTGGAATATAGAATAATTATAAACATTTAGACAACTAAGAATAGACCATTAATGTGCATGAAGCCAATAGAGAGAAATAGACACATTTTTGTTCCAATCTCAATTTCAAGCTTATGTTACAAGTTGAAGACTTCAATACCTATCTTCAATATCTATCTCTAGTACTATCTCTAAACAACTGATGGAATAAAATAGACAGAAAAAAAGTGAGGAAACAGAGAACTTTAACAACAAAATAAACCAACTAGATATAACAGATGTATATAGAACACTCTATTCAATAACAACAGCATACACATTTTCTCAAAGGCACAAGGAACATTTTCCAATATAGACTATATGTTTAGGTCACAAATTAAGTTCCAAGATATTTAAAATACATTGATTTTATGCAAAGTATTTTTTGTCACAATGGGATAAATTTATACGTCAGTAACAAAATTAAAACTGGAAAATTCACAATTTTGTAGAAATTAATATACTCAAACAATAGATAAAAGAATTATAGACTATATTAGAAAATACTTAACAATGAATATGAAAGCAGAACATGGCAAATGGGATAAGCAAAAGCAGTGCTAAGGAAGAATTAGTAGCTATAAATAGTTACATGACAAAACAAGAATAATTTCAAATAAACGATCTAGA
The DNA here is from genome assembly GCF_049354715.1 of Callithrix jacchus. Taxonomy (NCBI): domain Eukaryota; kingdom Metazoa; phylum Chordata; class Mammalia; order Primates; family Cebidae; genus Callithrix; species Callithrix jacchus. The sequence goes on along the minus strand of NC_133522.1, from coordinate 3,821,079 downwards.
TTTACAACTAAAACTTTTTTTTTTTTTTTTTTTTTTGGGATGGAGTTTCGCTCTTGTTACCCAGGCTGGAGTGCAATGGTGCGATCTCGGCTCACTGCAACCGCCGCCTCCTGGGTTCAGGCAATTCTCCTGCCTCAGCCTCCTGAGTAGCTGGGATTACAGGCATGCGCCACCATGCCCAGCTAATTTTTTGTATTTTTAGTAGAGATGGGGTTTCACCACATTGACCAGGATGGTCTCGATCTCTTGACCTCGTGATCCACCCACCTCGGCCTCCCAAAGTGCTGGGATTACAGGCGTGACTAAAACTTATTTTTAAAAGAACAAACCAAACACAAAGCTAGGAAAAAATAGGAAGTAATAAAAATCAGAGCAGAGACAAATGACATAGGGAATAGCAAAACAATAGAGAAAAAAATAATTCAAGCAAAAGTTACTTCTCTAAAAAGATCAAATTGACAAAATTTTAGCTAATTGGATTAAGAATGTAAAGATAGAAGATTAATCACTAAAATCAGAATTGAAAATGGGTACATTACTACTGATTCTACAGAAAATTGAAACTATTGTAACAGAGGCTTGTGAATAAATACACACCAACAGAATAGATAACCTAGAAGAAATGGAAACATTTTTAGAAACACAAAACCTAACAGAAGAAACTCACTAAGAAATAAAACAAATCTAAATAGAACTATAGTAAAGTGACTGAATCAGTAATTTAAAATCTCCTAGCAACGAAAAGACCAGGAGCTGGTGACCTCACTGGTAAATTTTCCCAAACATTAAGAGAGAAGTAAAAACTGCTCTAATAGGAAGGTGCAGACGGCCAGCTATGGTGGTGGGCACTGGCAAGTTGAAGCTGGTCTGCAAGTGAGTGCGGGTAGGGAGGGGACCCGGGAGAGGGTGGCAGACATCAGGGCACTTAGATCCAGCTGGCCCCATCCCTCAGGCAAGACGGCACTGCCCTGTGAAGTTCAGCAGGAAACAAAGGCCAAAGCTTCCTCGGGGAGAACGGCCAGCATTGGGGAATAGATGTTCCTGGCTATACTATAGGCCAGTTGTTCCCAGGCCAAACTTCATGGACTCTGCACAGGCTGGAGTTCTGTCTAACCCGTTTTCCATGCAGTTTGCCTGTCATCTCAGGTGTCCGTGGGGCTGTAGAGTCCCCTGCATCTAGGCTCCTGCGGGTCTGTGGTGATACTGGGCCACTACATTTCCAATTCAGTTGCCCTTCCCCGGAGGCACTCAGGGCTCAGCAACCTTGCGTAGGGGTCCCAGCTTCCTCTTCTTTCAGCCCAGGTTCTGTGTCCTCTCTCTTTTCACTCTCATTTCCTTCTTTCTGAAGGTCTGTCCAGGGTGTGCTGGTCTACTCGTCGGTCTGGTCTCTCTCAGTGTATGAAGCTCTTCCTGGCTGTTTCTAGTTCGCCATCCTGCCTCTTTCCCCACATAGAATTTTACAAATGATACATTTATAGAAATTTGCTATTTGATAAATCAGCATCCCCAAACTCAATATATTTGCATGGAAATTTTTATATTTAAACATTTTCAGATTATTTTCTGAATTAAATTTTCAAATCACTAAAAGAAAGTACCTTACATTTAATTGAATTGCATATATACTATTGTGAAAAGCAAACATTTTAAATTATATTTTGCCATTACAAAAATTTATGTTAAAGTTAATTATTCTTTTTTATGTTACTCATATATTTTGAACATAAGTCTCTAAATGTACGTAAAATATTTTATTCTATTCACTGCTGTGTTTTTATGCCTCTCCTGTCGGCCTCTAAGTGGGTTTATCAAGAAGGTTTTATTCTGTTTATTAATGTTAGTAATTTCAGAATTAGCTCAGTTCTTGCAATATCAATAGGTATTTGAAAACGATTACACAAATGAATGACAGAATGAAGAATGAGTAAAATATTTTTATATGCTAGAATTTCTCAGAGAAAAATAAGATAATACCAAGCATAATATTATAAATGTATGAATAATTTAATATAGCGTGTGGTGAATAGTTTCCTTATCATCCAGCTACATATCTGAAGTTACATGGTTTAATACCAGTAGCATTAAGAAATTTAATTTGGGAGAACATTTCAAGCAGATACATGCCCTAATTAGTTTTAGATATTTTTACTATTTTGCAATTATAACTCACTTTTCACAAGAAGAGAATTTTTAATATCACTTGAACTATAAATTTAGTTTTTTATGTATATATTGTAGGAGATTTCCTGATTCTCTGAAGAAAAGTAGTCTTCTTCAATGAAACATATAATAGTCTTAAATTTTATGATGAGGATAAATAAAATAAAAATGAATCAATAGTAATTGAAAATAAGAGATTCAATTAATGTTTCATAGAAAAAAGTGTCATTGGAAATGATAAAGTTTTTAGACACATATCAAAATGAATTAAATTATATGGGTTTAGTTTGAACAATTTCTACATAAAAAGTAAAAGCTATAATTCTAATATGATTTTTAAAGCTTAATATTAGTTTGGCATATCAAAGGGATCTTTATTCTGACTATATCCTTCTGTCATTGAGAAACAAGAACAAGTCATTGAATGATACAATTTCAGAATTATAAAGATGTTTTGGATGTTATATATCTGTCCACTTTCATTCCAAAGCTAAACTATGAAGTGAATAACCTACCGAAGTTTACACAGCACCATGTGGCAAGGCTCCAGCTGGTGTACAGATTCTGTAACAAATCCTTTTCCGTTAACCCAGCTGCCACTCTCAACTTAAACACACAAAGTGTTTGGATTATTGCTTTGTTCTATACCGTGTGGGGCTGTTGAATTGTCTGGTATTTTGGGTCAGATATAAAATATTTTTAAAGATTTTATATTATTGCCATCTAAATATTAACATGTTTCTCCTTCACTTTAAATACTTAAAATTAGTCTAAAAAGAAAAACATAAATTTATATTTCCCCTTTTGTTTATTTTTGTCCATGTTTTCCATTGTGCTATGCTTGTAAATATTGAAAGACTTTGGTAACTTACATAATGTATTTACAAGTTAAAAAAAGTTGAAGGGAGACTAATTTTAGCTATCTGATTATATGAGTATACACACATAATTGTTGTATATAATTATCAACATTTTAAATGAAACTAGATTTTGAGGTCCTTGAGGATTATGGTGTCTTTCAGTTCAGTGAATTACAATTTTCTTACATTTAATATTAATTTAGATTTAACTGTACACCTTTTATCGCCATCTAAGATGATGAGAAACATGTTTGCAAATATGTGCATAAAAATGGTTCATATTCTAAATAAGAAAAAATTGAAATTTACTTATATAAGTCATCATATATGGCAATTACATTTCTTTTCAACTATAATGGCTTTCAAAGGATCTCTTCTTCATAAGAACAAAAAAGGCATCATAAACTTCCAATGATAAACATATTGAAAGATCGGTTTCTCTCCTGATTACCACTCCCTTTGTTCTCAAATATTACTGAATATGTTTTATCTGAGTAAAAACAAGTCGGACAAAAGAATGATTTTTAAAAAGTCATTGTAACTCTACATTATGCTCTAGGCGAATACAAGTCTTGACAATTTTCAAGAAAAGCCAAGTTTCTTGAAACACCTTTAGTGCAAAAACATTATGCACAAGATGAAAGAATGTCATTATAAACAAACTCATTTTATTTCAAGATTATAATAATAATTAGGGAAATGTCTTGATTCTAACTTTTCACCTGTAAACCCAGAGAATACTTTACTACTCTTCACACGGAATCATAAAATCAAGCTGTTATTATAGTTTTAATTTAGTATTTAAACTGTGGAATAAATAACGAATGTAGCCTAACAAAATAACTTGAAAAGGAATATTCTGGAATTAACTAAACAAATATATGTAGGTTTATTCTTATGCTTGTACTTATTTTGCCAATTATGCTCTCAAACAAAATTCTTACTTGATAAAAATTATATGAAAAATCACAACTGTATAGCAATTTCAACTAAATTTAAAAAAGAAAAGCCTGTCCTATTTATCTCACAAAATGATAATTTTACATTTTATAATATATGTAAATAATTTTAAAATTCACTGAAACCTTAGTTTAAATAGCATTTAAAAACTTTTATTTTTGGAAAAAATATAGCTTTTGCCAAAAATGTTCATGTTGGAATATTAATTATAGAATATGATTTTTAATTTGATTCAGACACGTAATGCATTATTAGTATTAGTATTGGAAAGACTTATATTTTATAAAATAATATTATGTGTATTACAATGGCCCCTTTATTTCTGCTAAAGACTGTGTTGACACTAAATTCTGAACACTGAAAATAGTTCAGACATTACCATGTTTCTAATATCCCACATTATGTTGTTTATATTGATACATTTTAAATATTATTTAAATTATACTGTGATATCTAATGTAAATATTAGCATTATTTAACATATGATATGCAAATATACTATTATTAGTGTACTTAACCCAGACTTTTAAAAAAATAGACATCATTACTGATTATTGCATCACAGAAAATTAAAATTTTACTATATTACAGCATAAAATATTAGATGTTCTTAGACCTAGGCAAAAGCAGAATTACACTTTAATGTGTTTGAAGAATTTGGAAACGAGTATCTTTATTTTTCAAGAATTTTTCTCTAGAATTACATCTACTATTTTCAAAGTCTGCAAAAACTTACAATCTGAGAAAATGGTTTCAGTTTTGCATGAGATCAACTAGAAATTTCTAGAAATGGTTACTAACGGCTCACACGACAACATCTCTTGCAAACATACAGCCACAAAATATGGCAGCAAATGCGCTGTATTAGATATACTAGTTTGTGTTTGATAAATATTTTAATATCATTAAGTATTCATTCCATTATAACATAATTGTATCTGTTTATTACTCATTAAAAATACAATTACTTTGCCCTTAGTTGATTTAGAATGAAGAAAACATAATTTAGCTGGAAGATTATCAAACAGAATTACTGAAGTAGTATGCTGAGTATTTTCCCTGTATCTTTGGCACTAGTTTGCTCTCACAATGCTATAAAGAAAGACCTGAGGCTGGGTAATTTAAAAAGAAAAGAAGTTTAATTGGCTCACAGTTTCATAGGCTGCACGGGAAGCATAGCTGAAGAGGCCTCAGGAAGGTTTTACTCGTAATGGAAGGCAAAGCCAGAACAGGCATCTTCCACAGAAGAACCAAGAAGAGAGAGAAAGGGGAAGCAGCACACACTTTTAAACAACCAGGTGTTGTGAGAACTCACTCACTAGACAGTCCTAAGGGGAATGGCGCTAAATAAGGGTTCACTCACATGATCCAGGCACCTGCCAACAGGCCGCACCTCCAACAGTGGGGATCACAGATGGACATGAGATTTGGGTGGGGGATAGAGATGCAAACTGTGTGCCCTTTCAAATTCATGTACTCTAGTTTTCTACATGTTCTCTAGCCTGAGATGCAGACTTTTAGGAACTGCCTTCTTCACCCTGCAGATTCAGATTCAGTTCAGGCAATAAGGAATAGAGCAGATTTGAGGGTGAGAAGACAGAGAGGTTGAGGTTTCATTTGCCAGATCTCTGGCAGTAGATATTTTTTTTCTAGTAGTTCAAGTATCCATTATATGCCCCACTCCTATGCATGTAGCTCTCATTTGCAGATTCCAGGTATTTCTATCACACCTTACCTCTTTATGCATAGGCATGGCAATAATTTTCCTTCATTGTTAGTTATTTAGCTTTCCTCACACTATTATAAATCATTTTTACTAATATCTCTTCATAGTCTTCAGGGTTCTGTTTCTGTATCACTGAAAATGTATGACTCTTCTTTGCAAGGTGCCAGAATCAGATTAGGACTTTGTTCCAGGACCAAAATTTGGAATATTACAAATCTCTGCTACTTTGTTTTTCCCAGAGTTTCAGTGTGTTAGTCCATTTTCACACTGCTATAAAGAACTGCCAGAGACTGGGTAATTTGTAAAATAAATAAATAAATAAAAGGTTTAAGTGACTTACAGTTCTGTATGGCTGGGGAGGCCTCAGGAAATGTACAATATGATAGAAGGGGAAGCATGCATGTCTTACATTGCAGCAGGTGAAAAAAAGAGTGTGTCAGAATGAGGAAGTGCCACACTTTAAAACCATCCGCTCTTGTGACAACTCACTCATTATCACAAGAACAGCATGGGGGAAACTGCCCCCAAGCTCCAGTCACCTGCCATGAGGTCCATCCCTTGACACATGGGGATTGATTACAATTAAAGAGAAATGTAGGTGGGAACAAAGAACCAAGCCATATTATTCCACCTCTAGGCCCTCCCAAATCTTACTTCTTTCTCAGTTTTCAAAACACAACCATGACTTTATAACAGTCCCTCAAAGCCTTAACTCATTCCAGCATTAACTCAGAAGTCTATGTCCAAAAGCCTTTTGATTTTACAGGCTCATATGTGGAAAGGACTTGCTGAGAGAAGGCAAGTTCTTTCCACATATGAGCCTGTAAAATCAAAAGCAAGTTAGTTACTTCCAAGGTACAATGGGGTACAGGCACTGGATCAATGTTCCTATACCAAATGGAAGGAATTAGCCAAAACAACAGCGCTACAGGCCCCATGCAAGTCTGAAATCCAGCGGGGCAGTCATGCCAGACCTTAATTCTTAAAGCTCCAAAATAATCCTTTGACTCCATGTCTCAAATCCAGGTCACACTGTTGCAAAAACAATGAGCTCCCAAGGCCTTGCGCAGCCTTACATCTTTGGCTTTGCAGGGCACAGCTCCCCATCACCTACTTCTCTGGCTGCTTTCATGGCTGATGTTGAGTGTCTGCAGCTTTTCCAGGCACATTGTATGAGCCGTTCATGAATCTTCCATTCTGGGGTCTGGAAAACAGTGGCCCTCTTGTCACAGCTCCACTAGGCAATGTCCCAGTGAGGAGTCTCTGTGGAAGCTCCATCCTGCATTTCCCTTCTGCACTGACCTAGCATATGTTATCCATGAGGGCTCCATCCCTGCAGCAGGCTTCTGCCTGTACATCCAGGTGTTTTCATACATCCTCTGAAATCTGGGCACAGGTTCCCAAACCTCAATTCTTGACTTCTGTGCACCCACAGGACCAACACCACATGGAAGCTACCAAAGCTTGGTTTCTGCCCCTTCTGAAGCAATGACCAGAGCTGTACCTTGGCCCCTTTTAGCCACGACTAAAACCAGAGTGGATAAAAATATATATATATATAGTTTTATATATATATGTACTATATGTATATAGTTATATATATACTATATTTATATAGTATATATATACTATATGTATATAGTTATATATATATATACTATATGTATATAGTTATATATATATATACTATATGTATATAGTTAATATATATATACTATATGTATATAGTTAATATATATATACTATATGTATATAGTTATATATATATACTATATGTATATAGTTAATATATATATACTATATGTATATATTTATATATATATATAAACTATTATATATATATATATATACACACATATATATAGACATATATATATAGTTCTTCCTGTGTGCACTTTCTAAGCTGTACCACAGAAAAGTTCACCACCAACAGCAAGTAGTTTTTTCACTGACTGGAGGAACTAAAGATCAGAATTCCAATTTGCAAGCTGAATGAGATTGTGATGTCGATTACATTTTGGAGAGAACCACAAATGAAGTACCAACAAATATGTACGAACTTCTCCTTGGTCTTAAATAACTCTAAAGCTGTGTAGACAAAGAGTGAGAATCCAGAAAGTCTAGCTTAGGCATCAACTTTGGATATATGCTTAACAGAAGATATACCACACCTTGACCCTGAATTTCATTCCTGAAAGTGTGTGTATTTTCAGAGTGCCATCGATTATCAAGAGATAGTTACAAGAGTGCTCATAACTGTTTCATTCATGATGGTGGTAACTGGAAATAAGCCACATGTCTACCTCAGTAGAATGATAATCATGCTGTCATATTAATACAATTGAACATTACAGACTCATACAACATTAATCTTACAAACATAGTATTTGGAAAATAAAATGAATAAAAAGTATCAACTGTATTATGTAATCTAACTGATGTACAAGAACAGCTAATGCTCTTAGCGATAGATAGAATAGTGCTTACTCTTACCAGAAAAGAAAGTAAGAAAAACCTCTAGGGATCAATTTAGGTGCCGGTTGCAGGAATGTATATAATTAAATATTGTGTTATTTTTATGTGAGTTAAATCTTAACAACATTTGGCAAAAGAATATATATTTGTTGTTATTTTAGTTATATTTATATAGATACAAACACATATACACACATTATTATTAGGGACATATACATACAGATGTACATGCATGTATGTAAATCTGATATATAATATTAGATTACTATACAGCTTAGATAACTTACATTTCATTAGATATTATTTCATACATGTAAGATATTTCATAACATATAAAATCTTATAAATAATTACATACTGAACAACTCTATGAGAATGTTTAAGTTCTCACACCTAAATAGTGAAATTGCACATTGTATTTCCATTGCCTAATTTCCTGTACCTTTATTTTTTTCTCATAATAAATAATAAATGTTTCTCATAATAAATGTTATCTAAGAAGAAACATACTAGATCTTTCTTAATGTCATTTCATTGTGAATGACATTTGATGAAATATGCTTAGATAACCCTTTCTTCCTAACTTCCACTCCTACTCCCCCAGTCCCTTCCGTGTGGCAGTTGTGAATCCTGTTGTGAGCTATCTCCCTGCCTCCATTCTTTTCCCTTCCTAACTTTTCCTGTATACAACCATAAATAAGCTTATATATTAATATTCTGTCAGAAAACTTCAGTAACTCTTATCTCTTTTGACCATGTTCAAATACTGCTGAGTAAATTTTAAACTTCAAGTAAACTTGCAGTGTGTTACCTTAATAGGTATACATCCTGCTACTTCATAACAGAAATCTGTCAGTCAAGTCATCCAGTCTTCAAGTAACCCAGACAACCCTAACCAACGAAGATTAGATTTTTTTTCTTCTAACCCTCTTCAACCTTTTTTGCTGTGAAACCTAAATCTGAATCTATGGTATTATGACTTAACTGGTTATATATTCATCTCATCTTGTTAATAAACTTGGAAAATCTTATGCTCAAAGGAACCAACATATTTACTCTCTGCTATTGTAGAAAGCTTGGCATTTAGCTATCTCTTTAATACTTAGATATACTAGAATTTAGCTTTCCGTAATACTATTTTTCAAAATGTAGATTGAGAAAATATTCCAGGATTATACATGTGTCCCCTCAGTTTGTGTCTTAAATGCCAAATAGAATCAAGTGGTTGCATAGATGATCAGTGACCATGACAATTCATTCACCAGAGCTAGGCTGATTTTCTCTTCTTTGAACATGCATTGGCAAAGGTTTATGTAAGACAGAATGACCAGTATGAGAAAGATGTCTGCTTAAAATAGAATACATTTTATGACATTCTAAGATTCTGAAACACTCATTCCTTGATATAGATTTTTAGAGGACATGGTCTTGTGGAATATTATCTATATCTCTAAGGTACTTTAATACCTGTGAGACATATCTTTACTTCTACTAAAGATAGACATATATTCTTTACATAAGTTGGTATGCTTCTGCATTTTTAAAAATTATCTTATTATTGCTATTTTATTTCTTTCTCCAAAACAATGAGTTTATTTTAAATTTTTCTTCTCAAACATTTTTGATGTAGTCTTGATAGAGGCATCTCACTTACAGAACAGAGTGTTTCATGGAAGAAAACTGAAACTTTCTGGGATACTTTGTCAAAGATTTCACAATTTGGTAGTGTCTGTTATTACAACTATAAATTATTTTTGTGACAAATGAAGAAAATGTGTCACGATGTGTTTTCTGTTTTTAAAATATGGAGAAAAATGTGCTAAAATTTTGTTTCTGCTCTCTTAGAAAAGCAGCCGTTTATAGGGAGCCCTTTCCTTTTTCCGTGACTGATTTTCATATTAGCCATGCTCTTGAACATGCACATCAACGTCCATATACCAGTTTTTTAATAACTGATTTAATTTTTACCATCAGCTGATTAAGTATTTTAAGAGATTACTTGCTGGTACTGCCTACTAGTTGTATTCTTTTCTCATTAGTTCTATTTAATAGTCAAAATTTTAACCTTTGACAATTTTGCATAAGAAAAAGTAGTTATCCTATAGAATGTTTTATGTTTAACAAATACTTACAAGAACATAAAATTATTTGTGTTTAAAATAATGATTATGTCATTCTTTAGAAACATAGTAAGTTTATATAAAACAGCTCTAAGAAGTAACATGTGAAGGATAACACATCACCTATCTATCATCTATCTATATCTAACTGTCTATCTATCTATCTATCTATCTATCATCTATCTATGTCTATATAATTTAGCAGGTGATATGGTGTGGTTTTGTGTCCTCACCCAAATCTCACCATGAATTGTAATAATCGCTACATGTCAAGGGCAGGACCCGGTGAAAATAATTGAATCATGGGGGCAGTTTCCCCCATACTGTTCTCATGGTAGCTAGTGAGTTCTCATGAGATCTGATGGTTTTCTAAGGGACTGTCCCTTTTGCTTCATTCTCATTCTTCTCCGTCCTCCTGCCCTGTGAAGAGAGACGTGTTTGCTTCTGCTTCTGCCATGATTGTAAGTTTCCTGAGGCCTCTCCAGATGTGATGAACTGTGACTCAATTAAGCCTGTTTCCTTTGTAAATTACCCAGTCTCCAATATGTCCTTATAGTAGCAGGATAACAGACTAATACGGCAGGATTGGATAGAATTCCAAAGACATGTATACACAGTTTCAACTTATTGAATCCCTTAATTAACTTCCGGTACACTGATATCAGCCATAGGTATCCCTACAATGGCTTTTCTAAAGTATTTTTTGTTATTACTATTACTACTTATCAGTATTAATAAAGATGCAATTTGATACAGCTTAAAAATAAATATTCAGGATTCAGAACAATTTGGGCAATAATTTGACATTGTTTTAACTTGTTTAAATTTGCAGAGTAATCTACAGTGACAGAAAGTGGTTGCTCGGGAATTGGGCAAAGGGCATAGAGGAACAAAAGAGAACATTTCCAATGGGGCAAGAGAAGACTCTTGAGAGTGATGGGTATGTTCATGATCTTGGTTTTGGTGACCATTTCTACAGATTTATACACATGTCAAACATACTACTGTATAATATAAATGTGGAGCAACTTTAATATTTGAACATTATAATTAGCCTTTCAATTATTCAAATGACTTTGCCAATTATAGGGCCATCATGGATAGGAAAGTATGAGGAATGCCATGCAATTCAGGATATCAGAAATATTATGTAATCTTTAGAACAAATTTAGAGTTAAAGTAATAGTATAATGGTTTTTTTGAATACCATGGTAAGATTATTAAATAATCAGCGAAGACATGCTTTATAAAGTGCTTCCAAGATAAAAGTAAAACACTAGCATGTCAACTATCTAAATATTTTTTAATTATTAAGGTAGTATAATTACTTTTAAACTGACAAATTCATAGCACAAATAATCCAATGGTTTACTGGTTTATCTTTTAAATATTTTTTTAATATTAACATATCTATCTTATGGTAGATGAGTCAATTAAAAAGGTTGATGACACTAGGTCATTATATAGATATTCATGATTTTATGTTTTAACATAAACCAAAGTCTGTTTGATTCGGGGCGGGGGTAACTTCTTTTAATTTCATTTGAAAGCATTCTAAGTTATTTGTGACCCAAAGCATCGTGGGGAGTAGAAACATGACAGATCTAAGTGTACAGAGCTGCACTGTACTCAGTCAAGCTGGGTCCCTCCAAAGATCCTGCCACTGTGCAGTTCTGCACTTCCTGGCAGGTAAATATTTCATAGCTACTACAGCAAAGCCTGGAAGCCTTAGGGTGATCTGGGCAATTATGTTAAAAGGACAAATAGCTTATCACACTCATTAAATTTCTGTCTTTAACACATTGAATTCTCCCAAAGAGCTGGCTGTGGCAAGAATTCAGTCCTATGCTGCTGTGGTAAGAAGTCTGTTTCAATACTATTATAGCCATTTCCCTTGCTAAAACTAATATGCCTTCCCAACACAAATTTCTTAGAAGTATGTGAACACAATAATCGATGATCAGTGATACATTTATTCTCTTTTATCTCATTTATTTACTTTGCCCAATCAAGGACATTCATTTTAGATATAGTCAGAAACACCAAGAATAGCAATTCAAATATGTGTAAACTACTACGCATTTAAATTTTATGATTTGTGTAATTAGCCTAAAATTTGGGGATGATTACTTTCAGGTGTAGTGTAAAATGTTCAGGTCTAGCAATTCATAAATAAAAATAAAAGTGTCTAAGGAAGAAAATGCAGTGCTTTATTCCCTCCACCAAAAAAGTGACTCTTTAAAGCACTGTAGAGTTATGAGGTTCTTGTCCTTACCATATGACCACAGGATGATGGGCTGGGACCTTTAAGGACGGCCAACTAGCAATATCTAGTGCAGATTTCAACATTTTTATTTCCTCACAAGTAATATGGTTTTTGTGCCTAGAATTCTTCCTAGTGGAGTCCCCATGCTCAGCTAATGGTAATTCTCAGAACTCCACTAATGTTATTCCATCAGAAAAATATCTATTATGAATTTTTTTTTGAGACAGTCTTGCCCTGTTGCCCAGGCTGGAGTGCAGTGGTGCAATCTCAGCTCACTGCAACTTATGCTTCCCGGGTTCAAGTGATTCTCCTTCTTCAGCCTCCCAAGTAGCTGGGATTACAGGCATCTGCCACCACATCTGGCTAATTTTTGTGTTTTTAGTAGAGATGGGGTTTCACCATTGTGGATAATCCCCCACGTGGGCACCGAGGAAGGAAGGCTGCACAAACCCCAGGCACAATTAGTGCCTGAAGAATATCTTAGTTTATAGTGTTATGACTCAGCTATTCACTTTGTATAATCCTTTATATATAATCATGTATTAGTTTATAGCAGGAAGAATAAGCACCTGAAGTATAACTTACTGCTTGCATATATCTACCTATATAGTCATACTTATTACTTATATCTAGCATCCTTAGTTCCATATAATCTTTTATATAGTCATATAAATATTGTAATCCATGTAGTCACATATATATTCTATATAATCAAATAGGTATTGTAGTCGGAGCTGTACCAACACATTTAGTGCTGACTTATATAACCATGTAGTATTTGTAGTAGGAGGAATGCCTAGAGCAGTCACAGAACAGAAGCAGTAAGTACATGGGAAAAAAGCCAGACCAGGACAAAAACCAAAGACCCAGGTGGTGGTGTCCCTGCCTGAAAGGCCAACGCTGTATGGCAGGCTTGGAGCAAGACCCTCTCCTCCTGATAAAGGAGTTGTAGTACCTCGTATCCAGTTCCTGTGGAAAGTCGGCCTCAGGCCTGAGATCCTGCAAATAACTGAGGGAGAAGAACCCAGGTCACAGCAGCTGTACACCCTGTCAGCCTTTTCTCTCTTCTGTGCTAGTTCAAATCATCCTCCCATAAATATCTTAGAGGACAAGTCTGTGAGCTTCCACTGCGTTGGTTTACAGTATCCTTCTATAAGAATCTTTTGAAGTCTCCAGCCCCCAGATAAGAAGTGTTGCACACAACACTTGTTGCACACAGCTCACCTCCCTGTCTCAGTGACCTAATGGGGGTGGACCCCCTTGTTGTACATGACCCTTTACTACTGCTCATGGCATGGTCCCCTTCTGTGCACAGCCCACCTCTCTGCCCAGGTGACCTAATGGGGTGGCCCCCTTGCTTGCTATTGATGTGATTATGTATCATTAAGCCTATAGGCAACCTCAGTCACGACATTTCCCCCTGCATTGTACCTAATAAATACAGACTCTTCTGGGCATTTGAGGCCTCACCTGTCTCCTCTCATAGGTGGTGTGGCCCCCTGATCCTAGCTGCTCTTCTCCAGTTCCTCTGTGTCCTGTCTCTTTATTTCTTGGATCAGAGCACAGATATAGGGGACCCCCGCCACGACCCAGTAGGGCTATGGCCCTACACACCATGTTGGTCAGGATGGTCTCCAACTCCTGACCTCAGGTGTTCTGCCCACCTCAGTCTCCCAAAGTACTGGGATTACAGCCCTAAGCCATCGAGTCCTACCAAATTTTTTTTGAGATGGCATCTCATTCTATTGCTCAGCCTGCAGTGCAGTGGCATGATCTTAGCTCACCACAACGTCTGCCTCCTGTGTCCAAGCGATTCTTCTGTCTCAGCCTCCCAAGTAGCAGGGATTACAGGCACTCACCACCACACCCAGCTAATTTTTGTATTTTTAGAAGAAATAGGGTTTCACCATGTTGGTCAGGCTGGTCTCAAACTCCTGACCTTAAGTGATTGGCCCATCTTGGCCTCTCAAAGTGCTGAGATTACAGGTGCGAGCCACCATGCCCAGCCACAAAATTAAAGAAAACAAAGTTTTTATGTATTCGTTGATATGACTAAAGATTTATATTATTCAACTCTGTTTGAATAGGTTCCATAGTGCTATACTCTTTAGAGTTATTTATTGCCCTAATTAAGACCACCATCTTCATATCCAGACAGATGGATTAGCCTCCTATAGATGAGGATTAGCCTTCTAAACCATAGATGAAAAAGAGAACACCATGTATTTGTTGTCAGCTTCACATTCCATCAGTTCTAATTCTAAAATTATAGATAATAATACTATGTATAATTGTCAACTCAGTTACATGTGGCAAACAAGGTGGCATTTCACTTCTTATTCTAGCTAATCCTTTTACCTATATACTGGATTCATTACCTCCTCCCTTTCTTAAATCTGTTTTTAAAATTATTTTCACTAGTTTTTACATATTTTTTCTTTGATTTGCAAGATTTTACAGTCTCTTCTAACTAGTAAATAAATAAGTAAACAAAGAAATAAATAGAATCCCACTGCTTTGCTACTCACTCAAGTATGCTGCTATATTTTCCCTCTATTCCATGTCACTCTGCACTGGCCTTTAATGTTGACATGTACTCTTTTAATACAAGGCCTCCTTCTAATAATCCCTGTACATATGCAGTCAAGACATTTTATTTTAGAGTTTAAGATGGAAAATATTGTCCATTTTTCTGGTTTTAAGTGAATGAGCATGACTGTGTTCCAATAAAACTTTATTCACAATTTGACAGTTGGCCCAATTTGGACCACGTGTCAGTTTGCTGAATGTCACTCTATCGTATCACCAGATGGTTTATTGATCCATGCCTGTGGGTTATGAAATGATGACATCCATGTAGTTCTGCCATCTAACATTTCTCTCAGCTTCACACAGATTAAACATTTGCAGATGTTCTATTACATAAACCCAAAATATTTTTTAACATGGCACAAAATCAAAACATCTTTATATGTAATTCATGCAGTCCTTGCTGTCCAGTCAGCATTCAGAACCAGCTTAAATTATATCTACTACATATGTAGCTATTCCTCACCTCTGTTGTTAAAAGCAATGATTTTTATGTGTTTTCCTTCAACATTATGTTAATATTAGTATTGTGAAACTTAAAAAAAATTCATTGTGGCCTAAAGCGTTCTATTTCCCACTGAGGGGCTTATTCATTGTAGACAACAAGTAAACTTTATTTCCTTTTATTTATTAGCAGTTAATAATAATAGTTTATTCTATAGTTAACTCACAAATATCATAAAATCTGTTAATGTAAATGTGAAATACAAATATATTTTTCTGAGGGTATGAATCTGTTTCCACACGATAATCTGCGAATGTCAAGAATGCTGGTATGGTCCACTCAAAGTGCATTCACTGCTGCAACAATTTCACAATTACAGTGCCTTACCACCGGAAAGCTTACTTCTTTCCAACACAACCATCTAATATGGGTAAGACAGCTCTACGCCTTCCAGTTGTTCAAGAATTCACCCTCCTGTATCCCACCACTCTGCTCCTGTCTGGATCGCAGAGACCTCTGCGTTCAGCCAGCAGATAGAGAAGACATATGAGGATCACATTTAGGAGATTTATATACATCAGACTGAGAGATGGTACCTCTCATTTCTGCACACTTTCCAATGGACAGTTCTCACTTACATGCCCGCAATTAAACACAATGGATTACACAGCAAACAACCAATTCCAATTTGTATTCGAATAAAGACTTCTATTTATTTGGCCGAAACATTAGGTTACTTAGTCAGAATTTTCCCTTATAGTGTCCTTAAAATTAGAGTTCTTATGAAAAATTCTGATGATACATTACTTGTGTCTCATTCTCCTTTATATAATTAAAACAGAATGTAAGAAAGTGTGTTGTCATAATAATGTGTCTGAGTTTATTCCATTTTCTGTTCTCACTGATATTTTAAGATACTCTCTTTTTGAAATGAGGAATTTATTTATTTTTGCACATCTTTTTATTTTTAAATTATAAATAATTATTGTATATATTAATAAGATACAATGTGTTATTTTTATTTTTCCTTAATTTTAATTTTTTAATTTGTATTTTTAATTTTGTGTTCAGGGGATACATGTGCGGGTTTGTTACATTGGTAACCTGCATGTTTGAGGATTGGTGTATGGATAATTCCATCACCACGGTAGTAAATATAGTGCCCAGTAGGTGGCTTTCCAACCTGCATTCTCCCCCTAGAAGAGTTTATTCTAGGGTCTTATAGTTTGAGGTCTTGCATTTAAATGTTTTACCCACCTTGGGTTAATTTTTGTGTATGATGAAAGGAAGGGGATCAGTGTCGATCTTCTGCATATGGCTACCCAGTTATCCCAGTACTGTTTATTGAATAAAATGTTCTTTTCCCGTTGTATTTTATCATGCTCTTTGTCAAAGATCAGGTGGTTTTCAGTGTGTGGCTTTATTTCTGAGTTTTCTAACCTGATTCACTGAAATATGTTTCTGTTTTTCTACGAGTACCATGTTGTTTTGGTTACTGTAGCTCTGTAGTATATAATTTGAAGTCAGGTAGTGTAATGCCTCCAGTCTTACTCTTTTGTTTAGGATTGCTTTGGTGATTTTGGCTCTTTTTTGCTTTCATATGAATTGTAGAATAGCTTTTTATAAAGCAAAAATAAAAAATAAAAAAATGAAAAAAGTATTCCTAATGTGAGGTTTGACAGGAATAGCATTGAATCTGTAAATTGCTTTGAGAAGTATGGTCTTTTTAACAATAGTGAGTCTTTCTATCCATGAGCATGGAATATTTTTTTTTCATTTGTATAAGTCATCTCTGATGTCTTTCAGCAGTGTTTTGTAATTATCTTGCAGAAATTATTCATATCCATGTTAGCTGTATTCTTAGATTTTTTGTGTGATTATTGTGAATAAAATCGCATTATTGATTCATCTCTCAGCTTGGATGCTACTGGTGTATATTCTTGTACATTGATGTTGTATCCTGAAACTTTACTGAAGCTGCTTATGAGTTCCAGATGCTTTCTGGTGGATTCTATAGAGTTTCCTAGGTATAGAATCATATCATCTGTGAAGAGAGCTAGGTTGACTCTTCTTCCTATTTGGAGGCATTTTATTTCTTTCTTCTTCCTGATTACTCCAGCTGTGATTTCCAGTACTTTGTTGAATAGGACTGCTTTCAGTGGGCATCCTTGTCTTGTTTCACTTCTCAAGGGAAATGCTTAGAGCTTTGTTTTCTTTTTCTTTTTTTTGAGATGGAATCTCACTGTTTCTCAGGCTGGAGTGCCATGGTATGATCTCAGCTCACCAAAACCTCCACCATCTGGTTTCAAGTGATTCTCCTGCCTCAGCCTGCTGAGTAGCTGGGATTGCAGGCATGAGCCACCATGCCTGGCTAATTTTGTATTTTTAGTAGAGACAGGGTTTTTCCATGTTGATCAGGCTGATCTGGAACTCCTGACCTCGGTGATTTGCCCACCTCAGACTCCCAAATTTCTGGTATTACAGGCATGAGCCATCATAACAGCCACTTCCAGCTTTTGGCCATTTACTATGATGTTGGCTGTGGGTTTGCCATAGGTGGCTCTTATTATTTTAAGTTATGTTCTTTTGATGCCTTATTTGTTGAAGGTTTTATCATGAAGAAATGTTGAATTTTACCAGAGGTCTTTTCTGTATCTATTAAGATGATTATATATTTTTTGTGTTTAATTCTGTTTATGTGTTGAATAACATTGATTGATTTGTGTATGTTAAATCAATCATGAATTTGTAATTCAAATAGTTTTTTTTCTTATTGTAAGTTAAAAAATCACCTTCCTCGTCCAAAATAAAGTGTATACTGTAATTTTGAAAAAAATTGTAAGCATAAAAAAATTATATCTGTATTTTATTATATATATATTTTATTAATATATTACATGTAAAATATAATAAAGTTCTGTATCTGCCTTGATGAAAGGTATACAAACTCCCTTAGACCAATATTTAAGGTCACGTAAGAGCTGAACACTTTTAAGTGATCTAATTATTTACCTTCACAAGCTATAATCCCATTCCTAAGAGATAGAATAATAATTTTCACAATGCCTCGCACTTTCGCTGCCTCTGTATAATAATCCAGAGTATTTCCCCAGCCCGATTTGAGTGCCTTGTCTCCTCCATTCACAGCTCATCCGTGTTACAAAGACAAACTCAAAGGCTCCCTTCCAGGAATGTTCCCTGAATCACCTTTATAGAAATCTTCATTTTGCTTTGGAAACCACAGCATTTAAAATGTTTTCTAAGAGGCGTTATCATTTTCAATCTGGTATTATAACTTCTATCACCATATACTACATGTATTACCTCATAAGCTTTTTTAATAAACCGTCACTACTTTAACTGGTTTTTCTAATTTTTTTAAAGCATATTTCACTTTCTTGCAGTAGGTCTTTCACTTACAATTTTTGAATCATGAGTAATATTAGTTTAGTGTAGAAAAATGACTTCTCAGATGTGTCAGAAAAGCAAATATTTCTCTCAAAGCATATTAAACATGTACTTAAAGCCCCTGGATAGAATGATATCAATGTACCTTATTAAATCAATAATAAGAGATTCTATTGCAACAGAATGATGCAAAATTCATTATTTCTATTATAAAACATCAATTTTAAACATAGTAACAGGATAATGCATAAAGTTCCTTTAATAAGCACATAATTCCAGGAGGCTAAACGTGTACAAAGGTACATTAAATCACGGTATAGGAGTATAATAATAGAAGCATGTATTCGATCTATTTAAAAAAATCTCCGTAACATATTTGCATAGGGTCATTTGGGCTCCTTCAGCACTTTTTTTTTTTTTTTTTTTTTTGAGGCGGAGTTTCGCTCTTGTTCCCCAGGCTGGAGTGCAATGGCGCGATCTCGGCTCACCGCAACCTCTGCCTCCTGGGTTCAGGCAACTCTCCTGCCTCAGACTCCTGAGTAGCTGGGATTACAGGCACGCGTCACCACTCCCAGCTAATTTTTTGTATTTTTAGTAGAGACGGGGTTTCACCATGTTGCCCAGGATGGTCTCGATCTCTTGACCTCGTGATCCAGCCGCCTCGGCCTCCCAAAGTGCTGGGATTACAGGCGTGAGTCACTGCGCCCGGCCTCCTTCAGCATTTTTCAGTGTTTCCTCTGAGCTCGACTCTTCCAGCTTTTTTCCTTTGTCTTGGATCGTTTTCATTACTGTCTCCTTTTCCTATTTTTTTTTTCTTTTTTTGCAGCCTCATAGTTCAAATGGGATTTTTAATAATCCAGTTAAAGTTACACAAATTATTCTTTTCTGGAAAATACTTTACCTTTTACCTAGTTTATAGCCCTGTGTGGCGTGATCCCACGTGCATCTGTCTCCACGGTAACTACAGTCGTTTCAGTTCCTCTCTTGTATTCTTTTTCCTCTGCCTTTCGTTATTTTCTCTGTTCCTTAAAAAAAAAAAAGTCTTCAAATAATTGTATAATCTTCTGCTTTCTGGCTTCATGCAGCTCCTGAGTCTTTTAACATTATCGCTTTATATCTAAGTTGGATTTCTTAAAACCTGCAGACAGATATACTAAAAATGTTCTCTTGCCACGGCAATTTAGTCACATTTGTTGGGTATTCATAGGCTTGTGATATTTTACATGAACTAATTTTGTAATAAAATCAAATAATGGTACAGCTATAAAAAAGTTATTGTCTTCTCTAGAAAGTTATTGTCTTAAGAAGGAGTCCAAACTTTTACATAATGGGGGAATATCTTTCCTCTTGTTAATCTTGAAGTTATCACTTTTATTAAAAGTAGACTGTACGAGTAGATAAGAGATAGCATTTGGAAAGCTATCATTGTGATTTGGAAAGGAATAATGTCACACATATTTAAAAATTGCATTCTTAATGTAATAAGTGTAAAAGCAGAAAGCAGGAAGCATATGTGAAAGTAAAACAGCATGAGGCCTAGATATTTTTAAAGGGAAGGGATTTATATGAGAGTGTCATTAAAACAATAATACTGATTCTACCAGGCACGGTGGCTCAACCTGTAATCCCATCACTTCGGGAGGCTGAAGTGGGTGGATCGCCTGAGGTCGGGAGTTCAAGATCATTCTAACCAGTATGGAGAAACCTGTTTTAATAAAAACACAAAAATGGCCTGGCGTGGTGGAGCATGTCTGTAATCCCAGCTACTGGTGAGGCTGAGGCAGAAGAATCGCTTGAACCTGGAGGCAGAGGTTGTGGTGAGCTGAGATAGCACCATTGCACTCTATCCTGGGCAACAAGAGTGAAACTCCATCTCCAAGAAAAAAAAACAATACTAATTCTACATGAAAACAATTATCTTAGTATAAATATGTGGTAGTAGTGGGCAGGATCTTGCAAGGGCAAGGAGAACTCAAACCATTACTTGATTTAAATAGATGTTTTATAAAGCTTGGGAAAAATTATAAGTGACAAAAATTATAAGCACTCTTCTGTGAGAAACTAAACCAGGTAGTATTTTCTTTTGCAGAAAGTATTCCTAGTCAAGTTTACTGTAGCTTTGTAAGATATGAACTGATGTTTCCTTCAATTAAAATATGAGAACTTCATTTCAACTTAGTTAACAAAAAAGTTGATATTAATTCCCTCAACTGAAACACCTAAGGCAAAATTAAGTTCAGAAATAAACGGACATGAATTCAAACAATATCATCTGGTCTCTCTTTCTCCATCTCTCAGATAAACCCAATCCACGTAGCAAACATGGGCTATTGGCAGCTTACTTTCACATTTTTTTTTTTCTCAAATAGCACCTCCAACTTTCCTGCCCTTAAATCTGTCAGATTCTTAGAGACAGCTCTAATCTGATTATCTTAGGTCAAATTTAACCACTCACTGTAGTAAGAAGGAAAGGATACTTTAATTATGTCATCTATGTGTTCATATATATATATATATATATATATATATATATATATTTTTTTTTTTTTTTTTTTTTTGACAAGGTCTTGCTCTTGTTGCCCAGGCTGGAGTGCAATGGTGGGATCTCAGCTCATTGCAACCTCCGCCTTCCGAGTTCAAGCGATTCTCCGGCTTCAGACTCCCAACCATCTGGGATTACAGGCACCTGCCACCACTCCCGGGTAGTTTTTGTGTTTTTAGAGATGGGGTTTCACCTTGTTGGCCAGGATGGTCTTGAAATCCTGACCTCAGGCGATCTGCCCCATTTGGCCTCCCGATGTGCTGGAATTACAGCCTTGAGCCACTGCGCCTGGCAGAGGGAGATTCTTTACCAGAAGAAAGGGTAAGATATTCCAGGTAAGCATCAAAATAAAACAAACAAACAGATGTCCGTTACATACCTGACATTCACATTTTCCTGAACATTTGTTACCACGTTTGATGGGTTATTAGTGACACTAACTAAAAACTGCTTTTCCTTAATAAATATACCATATAAATGACTGCATTTTCTCTTACACTGCATCAATTTCTAGTCACATATCAAGCCAGTGCCAACCCTAGCAAACCACACAGCAATCCAGATGTATTTTAAAAGCATATTTTAATTTGTATCCTTTTTTTCTATTTTACCACATTCTTCTGTACCTAAAGGAAAATGTTTTATTTTTACTTGAGGCTAATTTTTATATCATCATATAATTTTTCTAGCATTTTCTCTTCTTATTTCATCTAAAACATAACATATTTCCATTTACTAGTTAATATTAAAGTCTTTTATGTCTAGGGTATGAATTATTATAAACATCTCTTTTGGACTTGGGTCCAGTGAGTTAGTAAAGACTCAACCATGTACTCTCTAGGCAGACATTTGCTAATATCACTAGTAACAATTTTTTCCTTTACCATTCTGTAGTGTCCCACTTTCAATATGTTGTCTTCTGAGTTTTACTTCCCTAGAGATATAGTTAGAAAAATGTTCAAAACTTACACTATGAGTTTGGAGACTATTTTGTTACCACCATTATCCTAGCTTCTATATTTTGCTGGTACAGCTGCCAAAAGAATGTAAAACATAATTGTTTAGAATTGTTTTGATTCACAACTACTTCACCCAATAATCAAGTTATGTTTCACGAGTACTCCAAAACTATGATTATCTTGCTTATTTTTATTTCATTGCAATTGATAACATAATTTTATGTATATTAAAGCAAACCATATTGACAAAATGCTTAAAAGGAAAACACTAAAGTCAGCCTATTAAGATTAAATCCAAAACTACGTGTTAGCCATAATGTAATTAATGTCCTATTATTAGTAACATTCAATTAATATTTTAACCTATCATGACAATTTTGAAGGCCTTGCCAAAATTCTAGTGATTTCAAATAAAATTGAAGAGACAGTTTCAAAACAATATTTTAATAAATAATATGAATATTTATCTAAAATATTCTTATTGTTTGTCTTCAAGATTTCTTAAAACTGTATTTAAGATACCTTTTGAAAATGTAGAGATTTTGTATGTATTTCCAACATATATTAATTATGCTTTTCTAAGAGATAATGCAAAATTGTTTTAATAATGTCATCGTCTTGATGTATATTTGAATCATTTCATGTTGGAAGATGAAAGAAATATGCCCGTATGAGCTGTAATTTTATTTATTCTCTTGATACATCCTATTACAGCTCATAAATTCCAACATAAATGAAGTTAAATTATCCGTCCTAATGATTTATAGAAGACCTTGAAACATAGATTTTATTTATAAACAAATAAGAATATTTTGTTATTGTTTATAATGTCATCTTGATGGTTTTCAGACAATAGGATTATAAAATACAGTATGACAAATTTGTTTCAGGCAAGGTTCTGATTTATTAATACATTGTATTATTTTGTATTAAAATTAATCCTAACATTTAATTGCATATATTAGCACACCACATGCTCATGTTAAATCTATCAGTAAACTCAATTCTTTTCAAAATATGTTTATATATTAATGTACAGATAAATATATATGTTTATACACAGACATATGTGTGTACACGTATATGTATGTCTACATACAAAAATACTGCTAGTAATTAGAAAAATTTCCATACACTATATTTCAATGAACACTCCCAATAAAATCAAGCAAGTAGAAATTATTTTATAACCTCTGATTAAAAATATATGTAAGCAGCTTTCAAAACCTTTCATAATATTGTAAATATGAAAATGCTTTTAGAGAAAATAATTTACTTTAAGAAGATACTCCTGTTTCTAAAAGGAATGCTCTAAATTCTGATTGGGCTTTTTCCTTCAAGAGTTTTTTAAAAAAAATTGTATATCAGAGTTCTATAAAGTACTTTTTCTGTCAGTGAAATTAATCGTTACATAAGAATAAAATTGACATTTCACATATTATCATTGCCTTCTGCTTTCACAGTGCAGTGTTAGAGTATAGTCATTACTGAAAGTGTATGTTTGAAAGCATCCAATTGCAGTAACGTTTTATACTGCAGATATATTTATTTATTTTTATTTATGCGCTTTACTATGAATGAACTGATGTGCTGAGAGAAGTTGGTGCCATGTAAAATAAATATTTAAAGAAATGTTCATTACTTTTTATGTGCTTATTTCCTTTATTATTCAGGGACTACAAAAATGATGACTGGAGAACAAAGATGGAACCGGGTAGCAGTCAATGCTCACTTCTGATTTTGCCTTTGAATATTTCTCCTCACAGAAACACCATAGTTGTAAACTCAAATAAGCAAAATATCTTTATTGAGTAGACAATTCCTGATGCAAAAAAGTACACAGTTGCGTCCAGTATGTTCTGAATATTTTAGAAAATGAATAGGCAACATAACATTACATGATATCTGGCTTAAGGTAATTAAGCATCAATGTCACAACTACTGCTGTGAAAAGCCACCAAATGTTATATGGGAGGCGGCACTGTGCGGAGGAAATGAGAGAAAAGTTTCTAGCTCTACTCAAGGCAGATATTGACTGTTCCGTCTTCAAGGATTTTAAAATGGGTATTCTGTGCTACAGCTCTGTGATTCATTCTGATCTCACAATGACAACATAACATAAACAACCAGAAAGATCAATCTATCTGAGAGGAGTTTAGGGTAGTTATATGAAGCTCAACAAACAGACTGAAATCATTGAGCATATTAAAAAGAGAAAATCTTTCCCAGAAATTGAGCTTTAAGCATCAGGTACTTAAAGATTTTAAACAGATATATAAGCAAAGAAGAGATATTTGGACACAGGCTAAACCAACTAGGATAAGAGCATGTTCCACAAAATATTATTCAGATTGGTCAAGAAAAGTTCCCAGTGATGTGGTGACATTTACCACCATTTTCTCAGTAAGAAGAAACCAGAAATTTTCAGAACTTAATTTATGCTATTATTTATTTTAGCTACAGCATTATTTTTAAATACATAGTGTTTTTATGATAAACACAGACATATTAATTTATTTTACTGTTCTTACTTTACTAGAGTGTATTTTAATGGATTGAGATGTGAATCGCATACTCTAATATAAAGGTAGTTGTTTAGATTTTGATGTCTGTCTGTGTTGATAGGGTTCTACCCAATCAACAGTCCATCCTTGAATTTGTAGGATTTAAATGACCCCTTGATTAGATCATTATTGAGATGTGATATTATTCTAAGAAATAAGAGTAGATAGGGGATAAATGAGCTAAGTGGAATACATCTTTATGTATTCTAAAGTGATCAGCAAGACAAAATTTCGTAGACAGCAGTGTTGCCTGTAACAATTGTTGTATTTCATGTACACAAGATGTTCTTGTGTCTCATATTAAAAAAGTTTTCAAAATTATTTTTAAAAAGAAAAATGACATTGTATTAATGAGGTAATTTAAGTGAGGTGATATTTAAAATATTATTATAAAATAAGCCTTATCTAATACCAGAAATGCACTGTTATAATTTATAAGTGAGTACATCAATGTGACTTTATATATGGGGAAATATAAATGTTTTCTATTAATTCTAATAAAAAATAGAACTTTAAGCACTTTTTTTGAAAAGAGAATTGTGAAATATATAGCAGCTTAATAAGTAGGAATGGCTACATGGCAAAATATATATATTTTCAGTTAAAAATTCACTTCAATTTTAATATATATTGCACATTATATTGGGAAAAATTTTAATGGTAATTTTAATAGATCATTAATTTCAATAGTATTTTAGCATCATAGTCATCAATTAGCCATGATATGCAGTAACAATTTTTGGTGAAACTGCCTAACCAGTTTTTTAAATATTTTATAATGAGAAAAACCCTTAATAATTGATACATAATTTTATATTTAAAAAGTTGTAATTTAAGCCAAAGGTGCCAATATATTACGGTATTCTTCACTCTCTTCAAGTAATGAATAAAAACGAAAACTATAAATTATTTGTACTTAGTCAAGATTTTAAATCTTCACATAAATAAAAATCTCATCCCATTTTTTCTTAACTATATCCTTCTACAATCAATGTTTTAAGTTAAATCAATATGATAAAGGACATCAATTCTCATTCTAGATAAATCTTTCTGTGACCAACTCCAAACACATATTCAACACTCAAAATATTTAAAGTAGTTTTCCAAATTTAATTCATTTAAAAATGTTCTTAGGCACATTTAAGTTGGAAGGAGGCCATCAATAGACTTTAGAAACATAGATGATGGTGCTGTACTCCGGAAAAGTAGGATATAGTTTTAATAAAGTCAATGGGAAGTGAATCAATGGGGGAGGAAGGACATGCAAATATGTACATATTGAAGTTAACTGAAATAAATATGCTTTATGTATTTCATAAAAATAAATTATAGACTCATAACTCATTTATTGAAACATCTGCCAGGCACATAATTTATATATTTCAAATTAGTAATATATCTAGTAAATACACTTATTTACAATTTAATGATGTCAAATTATGGCTTAAAGGAATTCAAATACTTGTCCAAGATCAAATTATTAAATGACCAGGCATAGTCTTGGACCCAGCATTGAGTGATATCTAACCATTATTCTTGACTACCATGACATCTGGTCACATAGAAATTCCTAAATATATAGATACATTTATTTGGGAATAAGGGCTTTAGATTAAGTAGCTATTGCTGAAAAGAACAATGTGGGAGATGTGGAGAACTGAACATTCCACGTAAGGGGAACAGCTCAGGCAAAGGCCTGAGAATGAAAAAAAGAGCATCTTCTGGATTTGAAGACACACTACAAAAGGAACTTAGCTTTATTTGTAATAATGTGCTACCACCACTAAATGTTTTCCATAAGGAAAATATCATACTAATGTGAAGCTGAATCTAAAACTCACAACAGAACGCTGAGTTGAAGATACATTCTGGAAAGGAGACTTGTGCGACAAAACATTAAGTGCCAACAAAGGGCCAGGAGGCCAATGAATTCTTACTTATCTACGCTTTAATATCACACTCTGTTAAAGAGTGATAATCCCAGGGTGACTCCCCTGCTCCTCCTGACACACGCTTGCAAGTTCTGTAGAATGCAACATCCTTACTGTTGATCAGGCCCAGAATATCCCTGTCCACATCATGCTGATATTTCAGTCTAATTACCAACCTGGCAGCCAGGACACACAATAGATAAATTACCCAAATAGATAAATAACCTTTAAGGAAATGTACCTATTTTGTATCCTGGCTCTCAGGGTGACTCGTCAAAGAGACACCTCTGCGGTATGTTCCAGAGAGACAAAGTCTTAGCTCTGGCTGCAGAGCAGTGAGCCAGCTCTTCAAGCCTCGGGGACTCAGAAATCTGCAGAGCCAAAATTGTTAGGGCATTCACTCAGATGTTCCCATTTTATGTTTTAACGTCTTAGGCTTCCCTAACCAGTGTACCCGGGTTTTTCTCGGATGCCGGCGATCGTTGTGGGTTCTTGGCCTCCAACCTCTTAAGGAATAAGCGGTGGGGCCACTGCAGGTGGGCCCTATGCTCGTAAAGTGAATATAGGACCCAAAAAGTGTTGCACAAAGGAGACTTTCTTTAGGTAGAGAAAAGAGAAGGGAAGGAGAAGAGAAAGGCTTCCACGAAGAGTGTGTAGGGGATTCCAGAGGGGAAATCCCAGAGGGACCTCCCACCGTATGGGAGGGGATTCCAGAAAGTTGGAAACCGGGCGCAGCTGAGGGAGCACAGACTTTTATCCTGGGAGAAACCCCCACCTTCTCCAAGACCCTGGGCCAATGAAAGCAGCTCCTTAGAACTTCCGCTGGAGTGATTGACTTTTGGTTTCTTCCCGCGCCTGCGAAATTCAAACATAAACCGTTGAATCTCCCAGATGGAGAGACATGGGGGGGGGCATGGTGCCAAGAAACTCTTGCCCTTAAAGCTACGTCCCTTCATGGACCTGGAAAAAGAACACATTCCCTCACCAGGGTCCTGATCCCGCCATAACAAAACTGGCATGGGTGAGAATTTAGTATCTTTCAAGTTTCATAATCCTTACTGTCAGATGTTGCCCTTGCTCCTCAGCTGTGTTAACTATCAAATAGCTTTGTTGTAAGCCACTGAGGTAACTAAGGGGCAGGATGGATGCACAGGGGGTGACAGCCTTCAGATCAAGAAGGAAGTTCTCATCTGTGAGGAAGGGGACGGGAGGACGAGGTAGGCAGAAAAAGCTTCCAATGCAGCCTAGTCCCGATAATGTCTTGGTGAGTTTTCAGGAAATTGTTTCCCGTTAAAAGCATTCTACATCAAGCAATATTAGTGTTCTGGTTCCCTTGCTGTGCTCAGTCATTAGTCAGAAGTAGGTCTCTCTACAGAATTAACATTTGAGCAGAGTCCAGAATGATGAAAAGAAATTAGTAATTGACTAGTCTAAGCTGAGTATTTTCTCTCCTCAATATATCAGAGGCACTCAACGGTGAGCACCCACTTTGAAAGTAGTTATAATTATTATTTATCCTATATATCTCAAATGACGACATACTGAAACACATAGTGTATCCCTTTCAGGTGTATTCCCTTCCAATTCGCCACATTTGTGGCATGTCATCGTCCTACTGGCACCCTATTAGTTCTATTAACTAGAATGCAACATGTTTAAAATGTGGCATATGATAGAGCTGTCAGAATGCAGCATATTTAAAATGTGGCATATGATAGAGCTGTCGGAATGCAGCATGTTTAAAATGTGGCATATGATAGAGCTGTCGGAATGCAGCATGTTTAAAATGTGGCATATGATAGAGCTGTCGGAATGCAGCATGTTTAAAATGTGGCATATGATAGAGCTGTCGGAATGCAGCATGTTTAAAATGTGGCATATGATAGAGCTGTCGGAATGCAGCATATTTAAAATGTGGCATATGATAGAGCTGTCGGAATGCAGCATGTTTAAAATGTGGCATATGATAGAGCTGTCGGAATGCAGCATGTTTAAAATGTGGCATATGATAGAGCTGTCGGAATGCAGCATGTTTAAAATGTGGCATATGATAGAGCTGTCGGAATGCAGCATGTTTAAAATGTGGCATATGATAGAGCTGTCGGAATGCAGCATGTTTAAAATGTGGCATATGATAGAGCTGTCGGAATGCAGCATGTTTAAAATGTGGCATATGATAGAGCTGTCGGAATGCAGCATGTTTAAAATGTGACATATGATAGAGCTGTCGGAATGCAGCATGTTTAAAATGTGGCATATGATAGAGCTGTCAGATCCCATGATAATGTGTTCACCACTTCACCTCTTTTGACGTAAAGTTGGTTCAGTGGATTAAGGTGATGTTACAAATCATACATTTATTGTTCCACAAAGTGCATGCTGTGCACCTTACCTCCATCAGTGAAGTGCTGCTACCTGGCTGCTGCTTTCAGGAATTATATTACAGTCCATTTGAGAGCCCAGTTCTGCAACAGCATCTGCTTTTAGTATTAGTCTACAGGGAAAACCTCTGCCCTGGGCTTCTTTATGATATCGGTACCCTCCTCAAATAGGCGGTTATTTCAGCCATTGTAAATGGAGTGTCAGACCTGTCTTGTATTGGGACCAAGATTTCTGGTTTCCTGTGTCTTACATTTGGTATTTCTTACTTCTCTGAGACTTTGCTCCTTTCATTCATTCTCGGCCTTTGCTCTTCTGCAAGCATCATTTCTTTTAATGAAGGTCATTGCTACTTTCTTAGTTTCCATGTGTCCACTCAACACCTCGTGCATCAGAATAGGCCCTGAGGACCATTCCAGAACATTCAGTCCCAAGTCACAGGAGAGGGCTCAGATATTGACAAAATCCATTATCCACTTTTAAAATGTGTGTGTGCATTCACATATCTCATTTAGCTCCCTTAAAATATTCACTCCTATGCATAGTCTCATGGCCCTGTGAGTATATATTTTCTAGGTTCTGCAGCTCCTCCAGTTTAAAATTCCTTTTTTATTTTGGTAGACACAGCACTTTTCTGATTTTGTTATTGTTGTTGTTTTTTCGTGTTAAGACTAGAACTTATTTATTGGTCTGCTGGCAAAGAAGGAAAGTATGTCAGATTCTGAGAAGAGAATTGTCCTGCCAGTAAAGCCTCTTCATAACCATCGAGCAAAGGGCTGCCACTATCCTCTAAAAAGGGACCCAAGCATTCAGGATCATGGTGCATCTACCTTGTTTCCCCATGCCAAATATCACTCCTCCATTCTTTCCTCTACTCATATTGACTACAGCACAGGGAATGCTCTTAGGCTAAGGATTCTGTCTTCTCTGAATTTCTATTGCTTTCTACAATTAGGTTCTATGCCTGATACCAAACTGTCTTCACTGCCTAGCTGCAGAAAATGACGGTTTCTTTAACAACTGCCAAAGACGCATTATGATTTTCATAAATTGCTTCTAACTGTTGATTAATAGATCTGAGCCTATCACTATTTCAGGTGAATTAATCATTGGAGCTTAGCAACACCAATTCTACTGCTCCACTGTTGCCAGCTCTCTCATTAATCTCAAACACCTGCGACATTGCTTTGCCAGTGCACCCTCTTCTTGCTATATCCCATGCTAGCCCATCATAGACGAAGCTTTAGCAATTACACTGCTACAGCATTTTGAGGACCATCCAGACTATTTGGAATCAGTGTTGAGATCCTATTGCCATCTAGAATTACATCCTCCAGGGCTCTTTCTTAGGATGACTCTCTTTGGAATAATAAAGAATAAAAATGTCAAAAAAGGGTAAAAATAGTTATAAATCCTATCAAACAATATGAAAATCCTAAACTCCCCAAAAGCAACAAATATAATGGTTTAGTAACATATTGCAGACACTACAAAGAATGGCATAATGACGACAATGATAGTAAAAGTGCAATCATCTTTAAGTAGGCTGTTTAAAATGGTCAAGTTATCTCCTGCTGTGGTGCACTGAGAATAGCAGAATGTCACTTGTGTGACACTTGTGCCCACACTATGTTAACCTAAATTTAACCAGGAGGGTATATCAGACAAAGCCAAATTGAGGGGCATCTTACAAAATAACTGGCCTATAATTTTTTTAAAAAGTCAAGGTTCTAAAAAACTGAGACTATCTGAGGAACTATTCCTGATTAGAGAAAACCAAAGAGACATGACAGCTAAATGTATTTATTGTGTTATACTGAATTGCAACCTGGAGCAGAAAGTAAAACAAACATTTTGCAAGAAATAACAAAAGGAACACTTGGTGGTATCTAAATAATGTCTATTGAACAGATAGCAGTTCAATGTTAATTTCCTAATTTTGATAAACACAGCATTAATATACAAGACAATGTTCTTGATTTTAGTAAGTGCAAAATGAATTATTTAGAGGATGAGGAGTGTCGACTTACTCTCCATAGTTGAGAAGATAATAATACATATGTATAGACTTAGAGAAAATCATAAAGCAGATGTGGTGTTAACACTTGGGGAATCTTCACGAAATTTATATGAGTTATTTGTATCTTTCTTGCAATACTTCCCTAAGTCTGAAGTTATCTCAAAATGAAAGGCTTAAACACAGCAATTCGTACCAAAAAAAAAAAAGAGAGAGAGAAAAAAAATCATAAATAGGGCAAATGACTTATTTTAAATACAAAAGATTCTTATTTATTTTTGCCTAAAATACTATAATTGTGTAATAATCTTAACAGCTTTGAGAATTTTTCACTGAATAAAGCACTTTTTTACAGTGGATGTAACAGCATAGAAATTAACAAAAATAAGTGGAAAAATACAGAAGGAAAAACTGCTTCAAAACACTAATATAATCACAAACCAAATAATCACTTTATTTTATAATTTCTTCCCTAGTGCATGGAATTACTTAAGCTGATGTTTAAAATGCATGTGTTTATATAAGCAGAACTGCAGGTGCAGTCATATTTGTTGGAGTTAAGTTTTTTCTGCACTTTTCCTTAATTAACTAGCAGCAATTTAATATGACTGGAAAATTTAAGCCTCAGCTTTAACTAGTACAAATTAAGATAATTATACTGTACAAATAAATTCTTTTTGGTTATATGATGAATCATCGATTTCCTCTTCATTTCTATTCTTGAAACGTTTGAGTCATGTTACTTTGTTCCATGTGATGATTCTTGTTAGTTTCAGTTCAGTGGTGAATGAAGTGACTTAAGCAGTCCGTCAAACATTGTGTTCTTGTCATATAGAAACTGCTGTACAGAAAATTGATAAATTACAGTTCTGAACCTCTAATATTTTCAAACCATCAAAACTTACAGATCAGTTGTTTTAAAATCAAGTGTTTTAAAAATATTCCTTTTCCTGGGTTTGGTGAAGCAGAGAAACATAATTCAAACGTATTTATTTATTCCACTGAATTGTGATTATCACATATGCTATCAATTCGTGTTTTTACTATTTTACCCTGATATGGTTTGGCTATTTGTCCCCACCCAAATCTCACCCTGAATTGTAATAATCCCCATGTGTCAAGGGTGGAACCAGGTGGAGATAGTTGAACCCTGGGGGCAGTTTCCCCCATTCCGTTCTCATGATGGGGAGTAAATTGTCACCAGGTCTGATGGTTTTATAAGCATCTGGCATCTCCCCTGCTGGCACTGATTCTCTCTCCTGGCACCCTGTGAAGAGGTGCCTTCCACCATAATTGTAAGTTTCCTGAGGCCCCCCGAACCATGCTTAACTGTGAGTCAGTTAAACCTCTTTACTTTGTAAATTACCCAGTCTTGGGTGTCTCTTCATAGCCATGTGGGTACAGACATGGCCTAGGTATAAAAGAGTAAACGCTGTTATCAAACTTCCCGTAACCTTGAACTCCTGCTCTCAAGAGGATTCTCCTGCCTCATACTTCCCAAAAGCTAGTACTACAGGCAGGTACCATAAAACCCAGATAATTCTTTTCTCAGTTTAGAGACAGGTTCTCACTATGTTGCCCAGGCTGGTCTTAAACGTTGGCCTCAAGCAATTCTCTCACCTCGGCTTCTGAAAAGGCTAGGTTTATGGACATGAGCCACCGTGTGTCTGCCTTTCCTGTGCTAATTAAAAACAAGGTCAGATTATCCCTTCCTTAAATAGTATCCGGTAAGCAAAATGTATGAAGAAAGTATACAGTGAGGTGTAATTCAACAAGCAGCCTACAAACATACTTTAAAATAATTGAATTTTTAAGAATCATATGTCAGCCAGTCACGGTGGATAATGCTGTGCTTCCAGCTCTGAGAGGCTGAGATGGAAGGATCACTTGAGGCCAGGAGTTCGTGACTAGCCTATCAACCTAAGGAGACCTCATCTCAAAAAAGAAAAGGTGATTGAAAAATTTTAAAAGGAAATAAAATAAAACTAAAAAAAAAGTTATTTTCCAGGTACAAAAAATTTCTGATGGAAAACACCAATAAAATTGGAAATTGCTTGAAAAGCTACTTCCTGGAAATTGCTTTAAATGTCAAAGGATAAAGTTCTCATACTTTATAATAAAATTATACTGCTAAAAAACTTTTTAAAATTTAGCTTCTTTAAAAAATCCCATCTATGCTTCAGATGATTTTCATCTCTTAGATGTTATTATTTGCTGTATTCCTTGTTCACTATGTGGTAATTTTAATGTTATACATACTAATCTAATTAAAGGTGAGAACATTTCAATAACAAGAAAACGTCAAATTAAAAAAAAAAACCTTCAATTTCAATCTCAGGTTCTCACTATTCTCAACTTGTTCTATTGAAAAATATCATTTTAAGC
Organism: Callithrix jacchus; assembly: GCF_049354715.1. Classification (NCBI taxonomy): domain Eukaryota; kingdom Metazoa; phylum Chordata; class Mammalia; order Primates; family Cebidae; genus Callithrix; species Callithrix jacchus. The sequence goes on along the minus strand of NC_133522.1, from coordinate 3,787,293 downwards.
TGACATACTAGATCTGCTGTGAACTAGCTGTAGAAGCAACGAGCAAGACATTTCCACTTTCTGATTTGTACACACTGATCTTTAAAGTAGTTGGACTAAATGAAACACAAAAGTCCCTTTCATAAAAAGAAAAACCCTAGATTTTTTTCCTTTGTGCAAACAAAGAAACTATATTTGCTTCTCCTTGCCAAATAGCAAATATCCATTATGTTGTTATGTTACTTTGCTTAAAAATATATTTCTGAATTCCTATATCATTATGTAATTTTTAGCCTATCATAAGAACACAAATTATAAGTACCCTTAAAAACCATATTTCCCAGAGAGTTGTATCCAAAGCTTGTATACCTAACAGTGTTTATTATACACAATGTCCAAAGCCTTTTCTGTCACTTGCTGTCACTGTTTGTGTATTTGCTATTAGCCTGCTATCACCTGCTTTATAATAATAGATGTTGGCACTTTCTTTAGATGCCTGTTTTTTCCCCCTTACACCTTGTTCTGATGTCCTAATCTATATTACAAATTATTTAAGAAAGAAAATTGTATTTCTTGTGATCATGACAAACCTTTGAATAAAATAGTTATATGTAATAATTCCCTTTTATTGATTTGTTAAAAATTAGGGAATTTCCATTTTTCCTTTAAAGTTTCGTCTGAATTGAGTCTTTCAAAAAATAAAGTTACATTTTCAGAGAGGGATGAGCATGAACTGTCCTTAGCCATCATTTATTGTGCTGATCATAATTATTTTTTCTGATATTTTGTTTTCATTCCACAGAGGCCACTAAAGTGTTTTTTGTTCTGTTCTCTCAGGTCTCCTTAGGTCTAGTGGCTTTCTGTGTTATGTGTGGTTTACTCTCATTTGCACAGGACATAACTCATAGTCCCTCCACCATGCTGTGTTCATGGAATTCTACATTATTAAGACAAGCACTTCTTGTTTGTTATGCATGGTTACGAAAATACCATCCTTTAAAAGAAGATGAACCCAAGAAACTCTCTAAGGCCTGTCCCAAGACCACATGACCATTTCTCAGTGTAATCATGTACTGTTCCTTTTTAAAGAAACAGTAGAAAATGAGGCAGAAGTTTCTTTGCTTTTGAATCATTTAAATCTCTCCGGAGATTAGGCTGCTGCTTCCTTTTAGGCTTTGACACCTTGGAACAGCAGGCACGAACCCCCTTCTCTTGGAACAATTTCTAATTCCCTTTGAACTTTTTTCTCCGCCCAACGCAGGTGGGATCAGTACAGTCTATGGAGTTCCCATACATGTAAGGGCCTCAGGATGCCATGTGTTTTCAGTCAGCTTCTCTAAATGCAAAGTCTGTGATTGTGATTTTTTTTCCCCACCGGCTCAAGTGATGGTTCAAGGTGAAAGCAATGAGAGGAGAGTCTTGGAGGAACACTAAGCAAGCCTGTATCTCAGTTGAAGACGAGCTTCAGTCTGATACCTCAAAAAGTTTCTAGGCAAAAATCCACAACAGAGTTTGTCCTACCTTGAGGAAGGGCCACTCACTGCTTCAGGTATAAGATGAAGGAAAGACAGCTCTGACCTGTTGGAAGAAGAGAGTGCCAACGCTGCAGAGAAAGTCCAGCTCCGAATTGTCAGCACCCAATATACACATCACCTGAGGAGATCGATACACTGACTGCTTAAGGGGTCCTGAGCATCCCGGATACATGGCTAATGACGATGATGCAACTCTCTCTGTGTTTCCTCCAAGAAATACTTGAAATATAGATTCAGGCACTCTGAGAAGTGACCCCCGTGAAGCACTCATGAGGAAATAAAAAGTAGGAGACAAGATAACAGGTGATTATCAGTTCATTCGTGTGCATAATCATATCGTAGACAAATGAGTTGGGGCTCCGTATCCTCCCTGGGGAGTTACCTCTCCTTCTCTGGGTTAGGACGCAATTGGCGCTGAATGATTGCAGCGCAAGAAAGGTCTCAGGAACAGGAAGTAAAAACATGCTCTTCTAATGGGAAGCTACTTATGTGCTGGGAAAAAATTTAATACAGTTGCCCGTACACTGAAGTGGACTGTGGTGCACGCATTGTGGATGCTGTGATATCTCTTGTACTATCCTATTTTATTCAAGGTCCACACTGAGTCCCCAGGGCGGAGATGCAATATTCAGGCTTTCAGATTAGCTAGTATCAACCTCTAAAAGAATATTTGAAACAGGAAGGATGGCGAAAAAGTTACACTCCTATGGTTATAGCTGGTCCCAGGACAATTTGTGTACCCATAACTTTCCTGTGCTACTCTCTATTTTACAGTCTCATTTATCTTGGCCAGCATTCCACCAGACTAGGTACTTTGCCTGGTGAGTTGACTTAGATCTCAATTCCTCAGGGATCTGATATCTTGATTACCTGTTTTTTTTTTTTATTATGCTATAGTTGCTTTCGTTACCAATTCACTGTTATCACAAGAAAAGGAAGCACAAGTAACAGCTTGCATTAAGTCCTTCAATTCCACACAGTGGTTTCATTGCCCATTTTATATAGCTGCGATTTTAGCACATTAAATAAATGAGCGTGGATTAGTCTTTTCATGAGAGGAAACCCTGTCTCTGGGCTCTGGCCTGTCATCCTGAGGACCCTACAACAAAGCAGACGAAGTTACGGTGTCGTACGTGCAGGAACCTTTGCTGCACCCTCTGGTCAAAGCACCACAGTCTCTAATCCCACAAACTCCAATACTGCACAGATGAGAACCTAAAATTCCCGAGGCGAGACAAGAGAAATGATGAAGAAAGAAGACATTCTTCTTTCTACCTTCTGATTCCCAGACTAGTTATCAGGAAAAAACAGCAGCAGCATAAAGAGTTGCTGTTTTAACACATATACCAGGGTTCCCAACTCCACATCGTGTATTCATCAACATGATGCACATTTCTGAGCCTTTGAAAGGCTATTTTAAATTCTGTCCTGTCAACATTGCACAGGTGATATGAGCAGAAATTTTTCCTTCCGATCTTGTGCCCTTCATTGTTTTTCCTTCACTATAAAGTTACCCGCCTCCTGGACTGAGGTCATGCTATATGTCGTGCTAACCCTTAGAAAGTGGTGTTGGCAGAAGCAATGTGATTAGGTAAGACAAATTCATTTCTAGAATTTGTGACAATCCCAGTGAGTACAACTTTTGGTACTCCTGCCCTTACAAGAAAAAGAGGGTCCCCAAGAGGTAGAGGTTGCAGTGAGCAGAGATTGCACCATTGCACTTAGATCACCATTGCCTGGGCAAGAAGAGCAAAACTTTGACAGAGAGAGAGAGAGAGAGAGAGAGAGAGAGAGAGAGAGAGAGAGAGAGAGAGAGAGGAAGAAAGAAAAAGAAAGAACGAACGAACCCAAGATTAGCTGATCCTCTTGAATGATAGTGAGTGTTCAAGGCTCAGAAAAATAATTTCTAGATGGGTCTAAGGCTCACTGCATTGTAAGCAAAAAAATGTGGGGCAGAATGATGTATGTATCACCTGGTCTTGATATGTCTATAGTTAAAGAATATACACGTTAGCATTTTGGGTCTCAGGTACAAAACTCTGAATCAAAAATTCTCAAATATCTGGACATTTTCCTTCCTTTGTGATGAATATATGATCCTTGCAGCAAAGACTGGAAAAAATACACACACACACACACACACACACACACATCACATTGCAGGTTCTTTCTCAAGAGACCCAAGTGTCTTCTTCAGTTAACGGGCTCTGAGTCTGAGAACATCTCAATATTTGAACAGGATGAGGAATTGGGATTTTTCCCATATTCATTTTTCTTATAAACTTTTCAATTATTTATTTTATACTAATTATGAGTTACTTCATCCACAAAATATGTTTCTCGTTTATTATTTATTGATAGCTTATATTTAGGTTTGCTATAAAATACAGAGAAATCCTTCTTCCTTCCAAGTTTTAATCACATAGCTTCTTATTAGTAGAATATTAACACAATACTATGCTATAGATGCATTGAGATAGGGCTGTTTTAAGACAATCAAAAATGAACGTGGGGTAGTGTGCATTACTTCTTCCTCATTTATCAAGATAATCACATGCATCTTAGCTTTAAACTCAACTGCTTACATACATCATATGTGCTTTCAGGTGTTTTCATTCTAGTAGTGGGAAAGTGTTGTGTTTTAGGTCATTAAAAGCATTGCCCAGCAGAATAAACACAAAATTAATTAGATTTTTTGAAAGAATGGGAAATTCACAAAAAAAAGTTAGACTTCCCAGCAGTGTTACAGAAATTGGCCCCACGCCACCCAAAAAGAAATATAATGACAAAGACATATTTTTAAGAGAAAAACAAAACAGCTGAAAATTTGATGTCAAATTGTATGATGGAAGCATATTTGTGAACAGCGGCTGGAAAATTTCGTTTTGTGAACAATTCATTTTTTTCCTTCTGGAGCCGGTAGGAGGCTGTTATCTAGCAGGAAGCTACTGGCTGCTGAATCCATGAACACACAGCCGAGTGGATCCAGTTCCCTCTCCCTTTCCTCTTCAGTGGCATGTGCAACATATTTAGGGAAACAGCTGGATATGGGGCAGGTCAACCACAAGGAAATATTGATGCCAACTAGAAATGTACAAAAGTTTTCCTTAAAATTTGAACTTTCTTTTCTTCACTTTCACAGACTGCTTTTTCTTTACACTTTTCTCCAAGAAAGATCCAGAGCTTATTAGACAAAATTTGATTATAATTGAGCAATTTGACAAAAAAAAATCCTGTCATTATGGGACATGTCAAATTTGGAAGTAAATTATTTCATTTTAAATTATTCTTGATTCTTGTCTCAATGTAACAAAATTATAGAAGCATGACCAGCATATCCGGTGTTATTTGTGTTATTTCTCACTCTGCTGTTTGCAGAGACATTGAAGGAAGATAAGAAGACTTGACATATGAGGGGAAGCAGGGCAGCATGGCAGTCCAGGTGGAACCTGTTCAATCTCTGGCTCACAGAAGGCTGGAGATGGCAACTCTAACTAGAAATAAGTACGTGTTTCACAAAATGTTGGCAAGGGCAAGCAATCGGGACTGACGCTGGAAATCTTTCACGTATTTGAAAATGGCATATGTTGATGTCCTTTGGCCAGCTGAACACATGACAGGTGTCTTTTAACCACGTCAGAAAAACACAACATGAAAGCACAATTCATGCTTCTAGTACATTCTGGCCTGACTCACACATAGACATAAAGATAGAAACAGTGAAATGGCCACGTTCCTACTCTTCCTCTAATAATTACTTGTTTTCTTCATTTGTGCGTGGTGTTGATATTGTTAGTGCTCTAAAAACCTTCCTTTACGGGAGAGAACACTTTTATTTATTTTTCAAATCACTTATGTACATTTATAAATTGGTTCTGATTCTATTTTTTTTTTTTTTCACTTTTTTTAGAGACAGGGTCTCACTCTGTCACCCAGGCAACGGCATGATTATGGTTCAATGCAGCCTCCTGGGCTCAAGCGATGTTCTTACCTCAGCATCCCAAGATGCTGGGACTACAGTTGGGAACCACCATGCCTGGCTAATGCTTTTATTTTTCACAGAGATAGTATGCGTTAGTTTATTCCTGCATTGTTATAAATAAATGCACGAAGCTGGGTAATTTATAAAGAAAAGAGGTTTAATTGCAGGCTGTACAATAAGCATGATGCTAATATCACCTCAGCTTCCAGGGAAGCCTCTGGAAACTTACAATCAGGGCAGAAGACAAAGGGATAGCCAGCGCTTCACATGGCCGGAGCAGGAGGGTTAGAGAGGTGTGGGCTACACACTAAATCAGATCTCATGATAACACACTCACTCTCACTAGAACAACACTGAGGGCATGGCGCTAATTCTTTTACAAGAGCTCTGCATGATCCCATGCGTGAGCCAGTCACCTTCAACCAGGCCCCACCTCCAACAATGGGGACACAACTTAACGTGAGATTTGGGCGGAAACACAGATTCAAACCATATCATGGGGGCTCATTAGGTTGCCAAGGCTGCTCTTGAACTCTTGGGCTCAAGTTGTTTTCCCACCTAATCTTTCTGAAGTTTGCAATTATATTTAATCGTCTCCTTTCTTGCATTCTTCCCTTCTTTCTTTTACTTTTTCTGTATATACATAGTGTTTTCCTGAGCATCTGTTATGTGGCAGGCATAATGTTAATTAGAAGATCAAACAGTGACTAATAAAATTCCTTTGCAAAGCTTAAAGCCTACTATATCAGAAAGGAAGGTAACCAGATAAATATAGTGCAATGCATTGTATGAAAAGAAAATTCGAAGATACAATAAGGTATGTAAGAGAAGCACCCGCTTTATGAAAAAGAAATTTTCATGGAGAAAGTGACATTTTCAATACCTGAATACTAAATAAAAGTTCGACTGCTACGGGAAAGAAGAGAGACCTTAAGAAGGAAAGAATTTCAAGCACGAAAGCCCTGAGTCGGGGGAGGGTACCTCTCAAGAGAGACTTTCAGAAATAAGAAGAAATATGAAAGGTAGAGGTTGGAGTGTAAGCAGAGATGAGATTTACAACTCCTCGTAAGTAATGCCGAAACATTAAACCTTGGAACCTGAGGGATGGCAGGATTAGCATATTGGTTTAAGCAGCAGTGTAATGGCGATGCCTTAGCAGTGCGGAGTTAGAGTTCATCGTCTAATCACTGTACTCGGCTGCCCCTTGAATTCAGTTCACTCAGCTAAAATATGAATGAGAATATTTAGGTATGTATTAATGGTTCATACTTCACAGGATTATTTTGAGGATTATACTGGCTAATACATGCTGAGAACCTAATGTTTGGTAGAGAGTACTACATAAATGATTGCCATTGTGGAGACTCACTCGGAAACCAGGGCTGGTCTGATGATTGTCTTAAGCTGAAGACATCTGACGTTCAGCAGATCAGAGAAAAGTCTTCTATGACCTTCCTTTATCTGACGAAAAGCGTCACTTCTGGGAAATGAGGTTGCCATAAATTCTCTCCTTCAGATGGGTCTATCTCATAGGACAGACTAAAAGTAAAACTTGTAAAACGCTTCTCTTTAAGAAAGCATCTATAGGTGATGGGGAGGAAGGCAGCAAATCACACTGACGTGTGGACCTATGCAACAATCTTGCATGTTCGTCACATGTACCCCAAAACCTAAAATGGAATAAATAAAAAAGAAAGCATCATGGTCAAAATGAAGACAGAAGACCACCTGCTCCATCAAAAGCAGATATTATCACAAACTTTCTTATCTTCCTTTCATTTTAAAAACCTAGCTATATTTCCTAAAAAAAAAAAAATCAAATTGTTCTTCACATAAAGCCTTTCCTCCCCGTCTCTATTTCCCCTAATAAGTTAAATACTTAAACCTCTAATTTTAACTATTTGACCACCTAGCTACTTCTTTGATTAGCTGCCTTGGACATGTGAGTAGGTTATTTTTATCCCATTCCTGGTCTTGTGTTAGTTTAATTAATTGCTCACCAGTTCAAAACTTAAGATGGTGGAGGAAAAGTTTTTTTCTCGTAGACATTATTATTGTTATTAATTATAGGTTCATTACTCTGGGTACATTATGAAAAATACATCAGGAATGTATAAAGAGCACAGAAAAAAAGTTAGATGTTTTTACAGTGGTCCAGAAATAGATGATGATCAGCTAAATTAACATATTGGCTGAAGCAAAGGGTGGAGACAGTTAGTTTTGACAGGAGTCAGCTGATGAATGGATGGGAATCACAAATTTGGAAAGCAGAGCTTTATTCCACATAAATAATTGCAGCCTGCTGAGTGGCCATCCTGTCAGGGAGGAAAGCATAGCCTCCAGCCAGAAGCCAGAAACAGACACTTCAAGAGAGGCAAAGGGAACAGGAATTTATGCTGAGCAGGTGGACAGATATGTATATTTAAAATGCTGTAGGTGGGTGGAGCTGTGAATATCTATTAAAGAAGAAACATGCACATGTGCAATTGAGCTTCATGCCCCTTCCTGGGTACTCGGTACAAACTATGGCCGGTTAGCAGGATCTGAGGGTGGAGATTTTGGCCCCGTTGTGTCAAAAGTTTAAGCAGATTTGGAAAAGCTTACTGCTCATCCTCCATGGATGCCAGAACTGCTCCATGGTCCATGGTCTCTTATCAGAAAGAAATGCCAGTCGCTTGATTTGTTGAAACCCCAAAAGAGAGGAGTGGCAGAACGGTGGGTAGACTCTACTCTCTGCAGTAGAGTCTTTTAAAGAAACGTGTTTCTATGCAGCCATTAGGGAAGAAAGCCTAAGGGACTTAGCCAGGGTTGGGGTAGAACAAGGCATGTCTGATCTCCCATTACAGCCAAGAACTCAGACTTCAAGGTTACTCTGGAGTCCCCTTGGTCGTGAGGAGTCTGTTTAGTTAGTCATAGTGCTTAGGATTTCATTTTTATTTCTCAGAGGCAAAGTACAATAGAGTGAACAATACTTAGTGGATGATTGAATGAGGGTGTTGTAAAGGATACAGGTATGAATGAAATTTAACAAATAACACTGGAAGAATTTATAGTATTCAATTTAGTGTCCAAACGTGACAACATTGAACATAATATGAAAGAACTGCTACTAACTAGCTTAGAAAATATAAGGATACTAATAACGAATCTGACATTGATAAAACCATTTAACATGTAGCATACCACTGTGTACTGTTAAATTACCAAACTTTAAAAAGTTAGAAAATTCTAACAGAAATGCGGGTAAGAAGAAACGTTATGCCTGCCATGAAGGTTTTGAAGTGAGATTCTGTGGTCAAAATCAGACTATTAATTTCCATACTGTATATAGAGCCCAGTAAAATTTTGAAACATTCCCAAGAAGGGCATATATTGGATGTTCATTGCACCATTCTGTTGGGACATCAAAAATCAGTGGCATAAAACAAAGCTCGGTGTTTGCACTGGTAAATTATGTTGTACTCTGAAATTGTCCTCGAGTTTCTCTTGCATCTGCCTGGCTGAGTTCTTCATAACAGGAAATTTAATACACACACAGACACACACACACATCCATGAGCACGCTTTCCCGATTGTTGCCGTTTGACTCTTACTGCCCTCTTGATGGAGGGGCACACGGCTTTCCTACCTTCACATCAACTTGGTTGGCTATTTGCTCTGGCCAAGAAAGTGAGAGCAGGACTGTCTGCCAATTCTAAGCAAAAACTTTAAACAGCAATTTTGCAGTTTCATCGGCTCTCTTGGGTTGAGCTTTTTTACTTTATTCTAGAAGGTGGAAGCTACATGGAGCAGACTGTGAAAAGCCCCGCAGATTGTGAATAACTACAGCAGCAATGTAAGCAGGAAATAGGTATTTGTTCTCGGAAGCCGTGGGTGTCATTGTGATTATCCTTTGGTTATGAATAATCTTTATCATTGTAAATTCCTGAAGGTCAGAGGGCATTTTACTCATCTTTGTGTTTCTAGAAAATAATGTTTCCTGGTACTTAGTAGTGATGCAGATTTTTCTAGGTCACTTAGCCAGCCAGGGGCTTCTGGGTGGTGATGCCCCTGTCAGGTTCTCACTCGGCCACTCTACCCACCACAGGAGGCAGCCTGCCCACTTGGCCCACCTGGGCTGTCCCTGGCTTGTGCATCAGCTCAGCCCACAGCCCACCTTTGTGGGCACATACCCATGTTCAGTGGTTCTTGAGTTCTTGCCCCACATTCCGAGAAGAATCGGAATATGCCGACAATTGAAGGGTGAGGAAGAATTGTATTGAGCAGCAGAACAGCTCTCAGTGGGGAGGGCACACAGGGGTGCTCTCCTCCCGGTGTGGCTGGGTCTGTGGCTTTTGCAGGCTCGGAATACAAAATGCATGCTGATTGGTTTCTGAGTGTGCACAAGAGGCTAAAACAAAGGCACCACTCAAAGCTGGCCTGACACTGCAGAACACCAATTAGGAAAGGGGGGAGGGTATATGCAAAAAAGGGGAAGGGTGGTAATCAATCAGAAAAAAAGCAGCCCGCCGGGCGTGGTGGCTCACGCCTGTAATCCCAACACTTTGGGAGGCCGAGGCGGGTGGATCACGAGGTCAACAGATCGAGACCATCCTGGTGAACATGGTGAAACACTGTCTTTACTAAAAATACAAAAATTAGCTGGGCACGGTAGTGCATGCCTGTAATCCCAGCTACTCGGGAGGCTGAGGCAGGAGAATTGCCTGAACCCAGGAGGTGGAGGTTGCGGTGAGCCGAGATCGTGCCATTGCACTCCAGCCTGGGAAACGAGTGAAACTCCGTCTCAAAAAATAGAAAGAAAAGAAGAAAAGAAAAGAAAAGAAAAGAAGGAAGGAAGGAAGGAAAAGAAAAGAAAAGAAGGAAGGAAGGAAAAGAAAGAAAGAGAAAGCAGCCAAACAGGAAGAGAGTTTCTCAATCTGATCTGAGGATTTACCTGGTCTGCCTCTGTCTCGAAGTTCAGGTTTCACCAGGGACCCACCCCTGTCTGCCTAGAGATTTGTCTGTCTCCTGCTATCAGCAGTTATTACATATATATTTTTTAAATTTATATTTTCCCAGAATCACTTTGGGTTTTCCGTAATCATCACCCTATGTAGGGGCAAACAGATCCTCACCAGTGTGACTCTTTAGCATCTTCTGTGTTGTATATTTGGTGCTTAAATCATCTTTTTTCTTTCTTCGCTGGGATTTTCTGCTAGACTTTTAAAATAGACGTTACTTATTTAATTGTTTTGGTAGTTTTAGGCTCACAGTAAATTCAGAGGAAGGTACAGAGACTTTTCAAATATCCTTGGCTCCTCACAGGAAACAGCTCCCACATGATAAACACCCCCCATCAGAATGACATTTGTCACAGTCAGTGGACCTACATTGGCACATCCTTAGACATCTCACACTACACTTATCAAGACCATAGCTTATATTGGAGTCAATTCTTGATGTTGAATATTTTGTGGGGTTTGACAAAGGTATGAATTATGTGAATCCACCATTGTAGTATCATATAGAAAAGTTTTACTGCCTCAAGTATCTTCTCTGCCCTGCCTACTTATCTCAACCTTCCATTGGATGGTAGCCAATGATTGTTTTTACTGTCTTTATAGTTTTGCCTTTTTAGAATGTCATATAATTAGAATCATATAGTATGTATCCTCTTCAGATGGTCTTCTTTCACTTAGTAATATGCATTCAAGTTCCCTTTCATGTATGTCATGGCTCGATTCTTCTTAGTACTGAATAATATTCTATTGCCTGGATGTGCAGTTTCTTCATTTATTCTCCTACTGAAGGGCATCTTCGTTGGTTCCCAGTTTTAACCATTATGAATGAAGTTGTTGTAAACATCCATGTGCAAGTTTTTGTGTGGACAAAACTTTTTAACTCCTTTGGGTAAATACCAAGGACGTAGCTGATGGGTTCTCTGGTAATTCTTGGATCATATATTAAGAGTATAATCAGTTTTTTTGTAATTGGCCAAACTGTATTCCAAAATGGATCTCATCTTGCATTCTCACCAGTAATGAATGAGAGTTCTTGTTGCTCCACATCCTAACCAATATTTGGCAATGTGTGTGTTCTGGACATTGGAAATATTAATAGCCATCTCATGGTTGTTTGAATTTGCATTTCTCTGATGACATATGAAGTAGAACAATGTTCTGTATACTTATTTGGCATCTGTATATTTTTCTTGGTGAGGGAACTATCTGTTAATATTTTCAGCCCAGTCTTTAATTGGGCATTGTTTTCTTATTGTTAGTTTTAAAAGTTCCTGCTTATTCGGGATAATATTGCTTTATCAGGCATGAGTTTTGGAAGTATTTTCTCCCCGTGTGTCTTGTCTTCTCGTTCTCCTGATGATGTCTTTCAGAGAGCAGATATGTTGAATTGTAATAACATCCAGTCCAGTTTATCCTTTCTTTAATGGAACATGCTTTGATGTTGAATCTCAAGGATAATCACCAAACCCAAGGTATTCTAGATTTTCTCAAATAGTATCTTCTAGACACTTTATGGCTTGCATTTTGAATGTGCATCTGAAATTCTTTTTTAGTTTATTTTTGCAAAGGGTGTGAGGGTGCCTTTTGAGTGGATGTCTAGTTTTCCCAGCACCCTTTGTTGAAAAAATTATTTTTTTCTTCTTTGTATGTTTTTGTTCCTTTGTCATAGATGTTGATATTTATATTGTTCTTTTCTAGGCTCTCCATTCTCTTCTTCTGATCTTGTCTTTTCTTTCAACACCATCATGTGTTTTGAAGTCAGGTAGTGTCAGTGCTTTAACCTTTTTCTTCTCATTCAATATTATCTTGGGTATTCTAGGTCTTTTATCTCTCCATATAAACCATACAATCTGTTTGTCTATATCCACAAAATAACTTGGGTTTTTGTTTAAATCTATAAATTAATGAGGGAAGAACTGACATCTTTACAAAAGAAGACATACATGAGGCCAACAAACATATGAAAAAATGCTCATCATCACTGGTCATTAGAGAAATGCAAATCAAAACCACATTGAGATACCACCTCACGCCAGTTAGAATGGCGATCATTAAAAAATCTGGAGACAACAGATGCCAGAGAGGATGTGGAGAAAGAGGAACACTTTTACACTGTTGGTGGGAGTGTAAATTAGTTCAACCATTGTGGAAGACAGTGTGGCGATTCCTCAAGGACCTAGAAATAGAAATTCCATTTGACCCAGAAATCCCATTACTGGGTATATACCCAAAGGATTATAAATCGTTCTACTATAAGGACACATGTACACGAATGTTCATTGCAGCACTGTTTACAATAGCAAAGACCTGGAACCAACCCAGATGCCCATCGGTGACAGACTGGACAAGGAAAATGTGGCACATATACACCATGGAATACTACGCAGCCATGAAAAACAATGAGTTTGTGTCCTTTGTTTATTATTATTATGTTTAGGCCAGTCTTCATAACATTAAAAAAAACATACTAAATGTGAATGTTTTTCCTAATGGGAAGGCCATTTTGATTACCTGGGAGTCAAACCTGATAAAATGGGTACTTGAATTTAATCAGACACAGGGAGAGTGTATCCAGCCTTATGGGTGTAAACTATATTATAAAGCAATGTTAAAACAAGCAAACAAGTTAGGACCTTGAGCAGAGAAATACATGGATTTAAGTAACAGCATGGGAATGTTTCAGGTTACATTAAAAATATTCAGACACATTTTGCAAGCTAAGTATATGAAAACCAATTAAAACAGATGAAAACATTGACTTTCTAGATCTTCAAGATAAACATTTCAGCATCATGTCATTCCAGCAGAGTTAGAGCCAGTGAAAAGGTTACAGGAGTTTAAGAAAAGGTTGCAGATTCAGTTTTTACAAACACACAAATAGTTTTTATATTGTAGCCAACTTAATGACACACAATATTCCTTTAATAAATTCTGTCTTCATGAGCCCTATCCCGATTTACTCAGACTGTTGGCAATGCACTCAAAATTTCTGCTTTGTCCTGTACTTCCTCTTTCTAAAAAAATATAATAAAAGCAGTCATTTGCTTTAGAATAAAATTTATCAGACCAGATTCTTTCTCATACAAAATAATTCTCTCTTCCAATCAACCTTCCTTGTCAAAAATATATCTCCATCTTCATAATTTTCTCCACAACCCTTTCTCCTACTTCCTGGTTTCTTTGTATCTTGTTTCTATTTTCTTCATAAACCCATAGTCTGAAGTAACATTTAAATTTCCTTTAAATTAAACAAAGGCATTTTAATAAAATAAAGAAGACATTTTTATGCCTTTCTTAGTTTTTAAATTAAAAACAACTTATGTGTATATGCACTTATATGTAGAACTATTTGTACACATTAGGATTTTAAAGTCTTAGTTACCTTAAATTTTAATGAAAACCTAGGAATCAAGCAATCTCGCATTGCCTGCCATGCATCAGTACTTTATAGATGAGGACCATTTTATGTTTTTTAGAAACATGTTTCTTCATAACATAATTTTATGTATATTAATGGACTCAAATAAATTTAGTATTTCTACAAACATTAAGAAGCCAAAAACAAAGTTATATTTATGGTCAGTAATTTTTTTAACTTATTTAGATATGACCCAGACATTAGATGAGTATTTACTATTAAACATAACTTAAAGGTTTCAAATTATACGGCAAGTTCATTTATAGATGTTTACCACAGTTACGTTCATCTAATTTATTTATTTTTAACAGTTACCTCTATTACTTATAAAAATCAAGATATTAGACAATGATAGTCATCATTTCTAGTTATTTCCCTATTAACCATGTTTATAGCCTATGACTATCTGGTGTATAAGTAAGTAACAAAAAACCTTAAAGTTAAATATATGTTATTTTCCTGACAAATCTGAACCTACAGCTGGTTTCATCAAACCAACAATATTATAATAATTTCACCAAAAAATGCACAAAGATCATTGTTTCATAATTTGTTTTATAGTTTTATAATCTTTGTATACAACCCTGCCATTTGAAAATATCTAGCAAAAACAAATATAAAACTATCTACTAGTAAATCCAGGCAAAACTGTATGTTGGCAAATTTGAAGACATATCGAATTTATTTTATAAATAATTTAAAAAATCAATGAATTTATTAAATATTTTCTTAATATGACTAAAAGACAATTGGGGTAATTGTTATATATTTTATATCAGCACTCATTTATCTTCAGGGTCATCAGAACATATAACATGATACATGTACATACACATAAACAAGTTCACACACACACACACACATGCACACACACACACACAGATCTTATAGCTTCATTTTAAAATTTTACATGAGATAGTAATACAACAAATGCATTGGTTTATAAAAGGCAGTTGAATCCAAATTGTATTTATGACAAAATTCGAACCAACTCACATAACTAAACATTTTTAGCCCCAATGTATAATCTAACAAAAGCTGTGGACCAAAACTTTGGGTAAAGAATTTTCCATGGCAATTCGATTTTACAGAAACATAAAATAAACAAGCAAAAAACCTCTTCTTTATTCTCTTGCACCCTTTTTAAAAGTTTCAAATATGTTTAGGGCTTGGTGCAGTGACTAACACCTGTAATTCCAATATTTTGGGAGGCTGAGGCCAGTGGATTGCTGGAGCCCAAGAGTTTGAGAGCAGCCTGGGCAACATGGCAAAACCCCATCTCCACAAATAAATACAAAAATTAGCTGGGTGTGTTGGCACAGGCTGTGGTCCCAGCTACTCAGGTGGCTGAGGTGGGAGGAGCCCTTAAGTCCCGGGGATAGAGGTTGCAGTGAGCTGAGATTGCACCACTGCAGTCCAGCCTGGGTAACCTAGCTAGACACAAAGAAAAAAAAAATTAGAGTTAAAATTTTAGTGTTTACATTTTAGCTGGGACTAGCTGAATTTTATAAGACAAAATATCCAAGCAGTCTTGAATTAGAAACAAATGTATCTATTATTTGCCGTCTGATTTGCTTGATTAGCAAATGCAAGCAGGAAAGTATTTTAGCAGTTTCTTTTTCTTTTCATTCTTTTTTTTTTAATAAAAACTTTTTACTTTTGGCTACTCTGTGACAGAAAAGAGAAAAATATTTTTATGCATGACTGAGACACCTTATGTAATTGTTTTCAGCTTAAGATTTTGATCTGTTTCATTGGAGAGCCAACTTTTTAACATTTTACCTAGTTCTTTTCGTTAGATCATTAATTATTCAATTCCATTCTGTCATCACATGTAATTGCTAGTCAAGCAAATCTAATATTACCATTTCAAAAAGGTGTCCAACTTGTTGCTTGTTATAGAGCTATCAGAATTCACAAAAAGCCATTAATTTTAAAACCCTTTAAGATTTATTTTTAAATATATATATTTTAAATAAATTTTAAAACAAAATATATTATATATTTTAAACCATATATATATGTATATATATATACATATCCTTCAATAACATAAACAGTAAATTTGATCTCAACACCAGAAGAATAGACAGTAGATTCAAAGTAGACAGAGAAAATATAGAGACCTAGATAGAGAACTTAGAACAAAAATATAGACAGAGAAAATATAGAGACCTGGATAGAGAACTTAGAAGACTGCATGTTAAATCTATAGTTGCTAATTTTTCTAGTAATGACTATTTGAGCTCTGAATTTTCCTTGTTGTAATTTGCCCACCAGTTTAAAAATATGCCCACAAACAGACCATAAAATGTAGCCAGCTGGCATCTCAGAAAACTTGGCTTTTCCTAATGTTTGACAATTCCATTCCATTTCTTACTAATCTCACAACTACTATATATATATAAATGTTGTCAGAGAATGTCAGGAGTTTAGACTGGTGTCTTAGATTGTGGCAATTGCTCTGGTAGCTTTAAATTAGCTATCCTGCATTTACTATTTAGAATGTTTATTTTTGCTCTCATAAGATTTTTGGAAACAAGCAAGGGAAAAGAGTCAAACCGAATTCAATGAAACCAAAATAAGAATGTGCACAAAAATTTTAACCTGGGTGTGCAAATCAAAGAAAATATTAAACCAGAGGCAATGATTCGGCTGAAATTACTCACCAGAAGACATAACTTAAATGCAGAACGCAAGACCTATAGAAACAAGACTACTCAAGAGAAAGACCCTTATCGTTGTACCAGAAAGGAATCAGCAGAAAAGAAAAAATTCTTTTATCACCGTGGAGGAGTGTATCATTCCTTAATAAGGTGGCCTTATCCAAATAAGATTCCCAACTTATACCAGAAAGACTCAACCAAAAGAATGAAAGCTACACATAGAAGATGAGCAAGGCCAGACACGGTGAATCACGGAAGCAGAGGGTCACGGGGCTCAAGTTAGTGCTGCACACTAATGCCAAGGGCTGCCCGTTTCCTGTCATAGTGATTTCGTTCAGGTCCCATTTCAAGTTAGTGCTGCACACTAATGCCAAGGGCTGCCCGTTTCCTGTCATAGTGATTTCGTTCAGGTCCCATTTCAAGTTAGTGCTGCACACTAATGCCAAGGGCTGCCCGTTTCCTGTCATAGTGATTTCGTTCAGGTCCCATTTCAAGTTAGTGCTGCACACTAATGCCAAGGGCTGCCCGTTTCCTGTCATAGTGATTTCGTTCAGGTCCCATTTCAAGTTAGTGCTGCACACTAATGCCAAGGGCTGCCCGTTTCTTGTCATAGTGATTTCGTTCAGGTCCCATTTCAGATACCATACATATGACAAAACAAGTAACAAACAGAAAGAGATTAAGAGAAAACGTATTTATTTGGAAATAGAGCATTGTAGTAGAACAGCATGCCATAGTAAACTATGGTCATATTTAGGAAGGTTAAAAAAAGATCAAGGATTTTAAAGCACAAAATAAGAAAAAGTTACAGAGTTATTTTAAAAATAATTATGTTTGCCTGCAAAGATTAATAACAAGGGTGACACCAGTCTGAGGTTGGGCAGCAATTTCTGGGCAGATGTCTTTGTAGTTTTGTTTTTCGTAGTCTTTTTCTTTTCTTTTCTTTCTTTTTTTTTTTTTTTTTTGAGACGGAGTTTCACTCTTGTTACCCAGGCTGGAGTGCAATGGCGCGATCTCGGCTCACCGCAACCTCCGCCTCCTGGGTTCAGGCAATTCTCCTGCCTCAGCCTCCTGAGTAGCTGGGATTACAGGCACGCGCCACCGTGTCCAGCTAATTTTTTGTATTTTTAGTAGAGACGGGGTTTCACCATGTTGACCAGGATGGTCTCGATCTCTTGACCTCGTGATCCACTCGCCTCGGCCTCCCAAAGTGCTGGGATTACAGGCGTGAGCCACCGCGCCCGGCCTTTCTTTTTCGTTATCAAGCATAGGAGCTTCAGGATTCTCTCATGATCTTCCTCGACTATGTTTCTGAGTCTTTTTCTTAACATTAGTAACTGCATTTTAATGTCGAACTACTTTTATGGCATAACTGGAAGAAACCAAGAGACTAGAGTTTTAGTTAACCCAAAATCTATTTCTCTCTCGTCTAGGGAGGAAAGAATTGGCTTTGGATTTGAAATTTAAAGGAAGGCTCTTACTAGCCTCACTTAAACTTCTTGGAATTTGCAAAATTAGTCTGAAAAATACGTTAATTTCAATTCATTGTAACATAGTTTCAAATGAATACATTTAAATTAGCTTTATTAGTAAATTTTAAATAATATTCTTAGTTCACATTCACTATCATTTTAAAGCTTCATTTCTTTTAATGCTTACACCCATATGCCATAATGTAACATGTGTAAATTCATAAAGTAAATATGTAAACATAAAGTAAATTCAAATTACACTACACAAATTTTTTTCTAAATAATGAGTTGTTTTTGTGATGTTTATTCTAATTACGTATTTGTTATGTCTCAATTTATTTAAAATAAGAATTTTAAAAATAGAAAAGGAAGCAGACATAAACAGTTTTTGAATCTCTTAAACATTGTGATCTTGATTAGAACTTGGCATCTTCTACTATATTGGAAAGAGGAAGGATATTACAGCATTTTATTTTCAGGATAATAGGAAATGTATTTGAGCACTCATCTAGAACTTTAATATTATTTTAATTTTGGTCAATGAAGAAACTCATTCTCCTTTGCTAATTTAATGAATGGAAACCAAGAGGCATCGGAGGATAATAACAGTTGAATATTGCATTCAAAACATCATACTGTAATTTTATCTGTCAATTTAAAAATACCTAAAAAACTTTATTCTAAGAAAACATATTTTGATTAAAAGAAAACTAAAAAGAAGCCGTACATTTTCCACCATGTATTTGTATGTTCTGTGATCTCCTTAAATATATGTTTATAAATATATATCTAATATCTACTACATGTGTTTATCATATATGTAGTATATATCTACTAAATATATGTAGTGGATATTATATAGATCATATATGTAGTAGATATACTACATATCTACATGCATTTATTACATATACATATATTTATTATAAATGTATAGTGTATATGTATATGACACAGGTGAGGTAAACATAATATGCATAATATGTAAACATATTATATGAATTGTTTCTGTATTTTATAATGTTTTGACATCTTGCTAATCCTAATAACACTGCCACTTTAAAAACTAGCTAATTCCTTGAAAGAGCAAATGACTTTAATGGGAGCATACCCTTCATATGCAAATCAACGAATCCAGAGCCCATACTGGCCAACTACCCTCTTTCTTCAGCTCTCAGAGGTTGAGCCACCATCCGCCTTGCCTAACATCGCCTCCAGGCCTTGAACCAGGCAATTCAAGACAACTCCTACCACGGAGAGCCCATTAACACTGTGTAGAACAGACTAATTCTAAATCTGATTACCGTGCCTTGCCATCCCCACAGAAACTACAAGAAATGCTCCTGTCCACACTTTTCCCTCATTCCTTCTGCCTCCTGACTGATCCTCGTGTGTCTCTGTGTGGCCTTGTATGGCATAGGGTGCTCCGTGCTCCTGGGAACTTGAAACTCTCTTTGCAGCGACAATCACCTTCTCATCTGTTGGTCTCAGCAAACTTGAACAATAAGTCCCATATGTGAAAACACGCATATGTATATGTATCTGTGCATGTCTGTACCGGGTACAAGTATCTACTGGATAGTTTAGACATTGTATCACTATATTTTTCCATTAATCAACAAAAATGTATCAGGCCCCACCATGAATCTTCTAAACAGAATCTTCATTTTACCAAGATCTTGAGGTAATTTTCATGCAGTTACATGTGTAAAAGTATTATAAGAAAAGGGTGATGGAAAGATGAAAGGGGTAGAAACAGGTATAAATTGGGTGTTCTGAGAGGGCCTGCATGGCTCTTAGTTCACCGCTTTCTAGTTTGTGTATGCAAGGTAACCAGCGCACTGAGGTACATGAACACTCGAACCCCAGATTACAGGAGTGCTCCAAGTGGGTGTAAAGCATATATAATACATTAATATTTGTTTTCAAAGGTAAATAATATTTCCTAAATGGAAAACATATAATTTACTGCAGTGCACTATGCAATAATGATTTACTACAGTGCACGATAGGTACAAAGAGTTTCAATAGTATGTTTTGCATATTTTTATTCTATAGGGGAATACTTTTGAATTCTGTATATTTTTCCAAATTTTAATATCAAAATAAGTGAAAAGTATTATTTATCTCTTCCCATTTTGCTTATCACATAGCACTTTTGAAATATGTGATTAATAAAATTCATTATTTAATATAAATAAAAATTCTTATAAATACAAATTATTGTATATTTGTAAAAATAAGATAAAATGAGTTCTCTTATATTAAACTTGCTTCTCGATTTGATTTCTATATTAAATGCTTCCAAAGTGACCTAATCAATCGTGTATGTGTCAACATCATCAAAAACGAAAGTACTCCTAAGCAAACTGCTTTTGACTAACATTTAATTGTAAGGAAATGTTCAAGAACTGCTTAAAATACATGTTAATATTTACCGACAAAAAATCAAACCTTATTTTGGAAGTAAGGTTAACAATAATTTTTGTTGTTTTATCAGTTATATTTTGATTTTTCTTCCATTTGCTGATTAAAATTTACATTTGAAAAAGTGTATTATTGAACTGCATAACCAAGATTTTGAAGACAGTATTTAAAGCATAAAATCAGAAATGAAATATTTTGATCAGTGAAGGTACACAAATATACTTCTATATAAAATAAAATAAAATATTCTGAAAATTGTATACGGATTTAGTATTTAACATCTGTAAAAATCTGTGCTTCACTTTTTTTAACCTCTTTATAGAATTGCAAGAAAAAATGTTTCTTTCATTAAATCACATATAGATGCTTCGAAATCTTCACCAGTTTACCCCTGCATACATACACATACTGCCATTCTCGACTTCGGCTATTCCATGTATACGTTTGAAAAGTATTGTTCTAGATGAAGGAAAATAAATTGGTAGATTAATGGACAACTGAATGGGATTAAAAAATTATTTGAAGGACAAAAGGTTAAACATTTCTATGTTTAATTCAACAATTTTGATTCGTTATCATAACTCTTTTCTTGAGGTAAAATCACTAGTTACAATGGTAGATTTAGATAAGTTCCTTCATTCTTTATAGGTTAAATCAATCAGTATACGTGAGTATATCTTTCACATGTGTGACTATAAAACAGTACTGATTACTGATGATCCTGTTGAATTTTTATTTGGGAAGTAAGTTTATTTTTTTTAAATAAATTTATTTGAATATTTGTATACTATAGCTCTCAAGTTTTCCTCCAAGATTCAACACTAATATGACAAAATTGCAGTTGGTTTTCATATATTTGCTTTCTTTTATTCAATATTTTAGTTAGATAGTAGAGAGGAATTTAGGGGAGAAATTTTTAACCTAAATTTAGTCCCTTCTAATTAGCTTCATCATAGGTAGATTGGAGGGAGGGTGTGATTTAAGGCATAGGGCAATATTTTTAGAGAGAGACTCCTTGGCTTCTTTAAATCCTTGGCTGGACCATTTACTTAGCTATCTGAGTTAATTCACTTATCTAAAATGATGGTTATTTCAATTCTTACTTTTAAAAAATCAACGGAATGATGAATTGACATCTGAAAGTTCTTAGACCATAAGTGGGAGCAAGTAAAGCGCCATAAAACTGCTCTATCTTGTTATGATGTACACTCTGGATGAAATTGATTTTGCTCTACTCACAGGTTTAGCCTCCAGCAGAGTACACTAGATATTTCAGTGAATTTCTCCATTATCAGGGTTATATTCTCTCTCCCTTGTTGTATTCAAGATTTTACTGTACCTGGCATCAACTCTATGCCAAAACAATAAAGAATGTACATATAATATTTGCTCCAGGACTATGACATTAGAAAAGTGTATAAAGAAAGAAGAAAAAAAAAATGTATCCTCCTCCCTTGCAGTAATTATTTTATGACAGCACAAAATCTCACCGTATTACATATAATGTTTACACCTTGAAAAGTTTATCATCCTCATAACCCCATTTCTAGTAACCTTGAGTATCATTTATATCAGAAATTACGCTCCCATTTGCCAGTTATAATATTTCTTAGAGTTTAACTTTTGAGCTTGATAGAATAACTGAGCTAGCTAGTCTTCTGTTATGAGTTTGCTTTGGAAATGATTAGCAGCAAAAATTGAGATGGTGAATTTTACTGATGGATGGCAGTGAACTCCACAACTTTTATGTCATGAAACCTACGGCAAGCTCTCATTCTGACCGTGAAAATGCCAATCAATTGCTTAATTAAATTTAGCGACTTTAAAATTTAAATTTTATTCATATACCTGAAAAGGGAACTTCCATATAACATTAATCTGTTGTCCCTGAATAGTTTGTATCTTAAAGGCTTTATCTCCAGGTATTCAAAGCATTGAAAACAAATGCTAAAAAATTTTGTCTTCAGGGGCCGGGCGCGGTGGCTCAAGCCTGTAATCCCAGCACTTTGGGAGGCCGAGGCGGGTGGATCACGAGGTCAAGAGATCGAGACCATCCCGGTCAACATGGTGAAACCCCGTCTCTACTAAAAATACAAAAAATTAGCTGGGCACGGTGGCGCGTGCCTGTAATCCCAGCTACTCAGGAGGCTGAGGCAGGAGAATTGCCTGAACCCAGGAGGCGGAGGTTGCGGTGAGCCGAGATCGCGCCATTGCACTCCAGCCTGGGTAACAAGAGCGAAACTCCGTCTCAAAAAAAAAAAAAAAAAAAAAAAATTTTGTCTTCAGAAAAGATTGGTATTAAATTAATAGATAACAAGATATATTTCCTTGGTAAGAGAGTAGCTGGCAAATGAGAAATCCAAAATTTTATTAGGACTAGAAACACAAATTTCAGATAAACTTAATTAAAATGTTAGATGATAGAGAAAAATCGTATATCGTCATTAAGAAAATAGAAATTCTGCTCTTTAACAGTGAAAAATAATTCATTTTATTAGACAATAATTTAAATCTTAAAATTTGTGTTTGCTTCTACTGTCCTTTGTCAAGACTTGGATAAAGAATTCAAATACCTTGCAGAGAAGAAGTGTAAGATGACTGAGTTTCAGGAATGCCTAGGTACAAAGATGAAAGATGTCTAGGTTATTCCAAGAGGGAAGATAACTCCTCAGAGTGATTTAATTATGCTTTTCAAGTTCGATCAAAGTTTTTTTCCATCTTCATAAGGAAAACCAAAGTGGAGCTTGGCCTAAAGTGAAGTTTCTGTGATTAACTTTGGAAAGAGACTGTGTTTACAAAATCAATTATTACTGAGCTACTGATATTATATTCTCCTGTGCTGATGCTATTAAAATATGCATAATATTTCATGTCTATGTAGTGGTTCATTGACTTATACAGCAATGTTTTAGCATACATATTATAAGACTCCAGGCACGAAACTATGAAGATAAAGAAGGTGTAGCCTCTGTTCAGGGAACGAACAGTCCAGAAGAGAGACATTTATGTGAAAAATTGTAGCATAATGTAAAACAACTTTGAAATAGATATATGCCTAAAATGTTAAGATTGCAGAGAGAAGCAGTCTATTTGGGTTGAGGGAAAAGTCAAAGAATTCATTCTATATTAGACGGACTTTATAATTGTATCATAAAGCTTGAGACAACTCAAGCCAGGCAGAGTAGTTGAAAAATACTGCAGTGAAAAGCAAAAAGAAGCATACCTCTGGCTTCCAGCATGGCTGACATGGCATGGAGGGTTGAGACTGTTTAGAGTTTAAGCTAAAGTAATAAAAAATACTAATGAAGGCCTTCGTGTGGCGCGTTAATAAATGTGGTTATTGCCCTGGGGGTATAAGCAGGCAACAAACGATTCTAAGCTGTAAAGAAAGAATTTCAACTTTGCGTTTTAAGAAAGAAAAATCAAATGATTTTGAGAATGGATTAACACTGCAAAGTTGATGCAAATATCTAGTCTCCTTCCAATCTCTAATTCTTTGGGGAAACAAAGTGTTTCAAAATAAATAAATCTAATGCATTGCTAGGAAATAACAAAATGTCATCAAAAATATTATTTGGAGCAATTACTGAAAGACAGAAGGCTGATTGGAAGGAACAACTTTATGTGCAAATAAAACTATAAAAAACTGAAGAGAAAGCGACTATAGGTAACCATGATGATGTTCCACGCTTAGAACTTCTGTGAAGAGCTGAAGAGAGTCGTGATCACATTTAATGATTATTTTGAAGAGACCATCAAGATTAGATGATATTCTCACTTTTCCCCTGGTCATTAAATATAGCAGGCAATATTAGTATTTTTCTTATTTATTTTGAGACCGAGTTTTGCTCTTGTTACCCAGGCTGGAGTGCAATGGCGCAATCTCGGCTCACCACAAGCTCCATCTCCTGGGCTCAAGCAATTCTTCTGCCTCAGCCTCCCAAGTAGCTTGGATTACAGGTGCACGCCACCATGCCCGGCTAATTTTTGTATTTTTAGTAGAGACAGGATTTCACCATGTTGACCAGGATGGTCTCGATATCTTGACCTCCAGTTGTGGTGAGTTTTGAAATAAATATAAATTATGGAGAGACAGGTTGCTTCTGACACCCAAAAACTGAATTTCAGAAAACTAATAGCGTTTTCTAATATTCAATATACCATGTTTTGTTTTTTTTGCATTGGTGAGGAAAGGCTATTTAAAGTAATTACAACGAATAAAACCTAAAAGAAAATCTCAAATACAAATGAGCACATGCTAACTAATCCTCTAATATTTAGATAGAATGCAAAAAAGTAGAAGAGAGGCACAAAAGAGCTTGCAAGGGTAAAAGTCTGAAACACTGCCCAATGTGTCTTTTATTCATAATATTTGTTAGTGTTGTTAAAGTTAATTACTGTTGTTTTGCCCTGTACTTCCCAACCTTTAAGCTATTAAACATAAGGTATATATTACTTAAACTGAGAGAATAAAACAAGACAAAAACTCAGGAGTATTTCAAAAATTAAGTCTTAAGTTTCAGTGGGGAAGGAAAAAAAACCATTGTATTCCAGGGCACAAATTATCATTCAATTAATAAGCCCAGGGCCCAAGAGGTAGTTTTCAAATTTTCCTCCTCCTTCCCTCTCCACCAAGTAGGCCCCAGTGTCTGTGGTTTTCTTATTTGTGTCCATGTAATAAAAGTTGAAAAAAAAGAAAAACAATGAATGCACAAATTAGCAGAGAGTACAGAAGCATAATTTCCTAATGGGGTGGTCATGTTGGATATGCCATGAAGGAAATTCCTGTCATTTATGAAGGAAAAAGCATTGTTACTTTGCTTGGTTGGAAATGAACGAATTTGGAAAAACACAGAGGCTTTGGAGATGCAATGCATGTGTGTGTGTGTGTGTGTGTGTGTATACATATCTGTATATATGTATATGTGGGTGTATATATACATATAGATGCTAGATAGATGACTGATAGATAGATGTACAGATACATATCTATCTTCAGGTGAGGTGTTAATCAATGTGGTATTGCCCTGGGAGTTATAAGCAGGCAATAAGGATACTAAACTGTAGAAAAATTTTCTCTCTTGTTCACTGCTCTACTTTTACCACTTGGCATAGAGCATGACACATAGTAGTTGCTAACTACATAATGGCAGGATGAATGGAGCAGAAATTAGCACGAATTGTTCTTCAGGAATTAAGGCAAATGGAGACTGCTGTCTGAAAAAAACACAGAATAAAGACATTAGATAGAGAAGAAAGGAGGATTCAGATAGCAAAAACACCTTTTTAACTAAAAAAAAATAAGATTTGTAAGACTTCTACCAGATCTCTTTATCACCTGTATGTGAAATATGCGCTGTTTTTTCATTAATAAAACCAATCTAGCAAACATTTCTTGAGTATCTATTACTTGCCAAGTGTGTTCAAGTGATAGTGTTTGTCAAATGGTAATTCAGAATATATCATGAAAAATTATAATATAATAACTATTCATATATAGATTGGAACACAGTAAAGGAAATCTTAGGCTGAGAAAGCAATGTGACTGATGAAGAATATTATAACTGAGAAAGAATATGTGGATGACGGAGAAGATGGGGTCATCCAACCCAGCACTGCCAGCGGAAGTTAGGAGAGTCACATATGTGGTTTTAAATTTTATAGTAAACACATTAAGAAGAGTAAAAAGTAAATGACAATAACATTTTTGTATTTGGTACTAAGTCTTAGAAGTGCAGTGTGTGTTTTACAGTCATGGTAACTCAGTCTTGGGTAGACATATTTGAGTGCTGGCTAGATACGTGAGGCTAGTGGCTATCACATTGTATATGTATGAAAAGAAGTGATAGTATGTATTTCTTCTGTCACGTGACTGGCTTACTTTCCCAAGCATGGAGATCCATTCAGTTTCTATCAAATAGCAGTTCCTCAAAACTATGTTTTGTACGTATAGATGAATAAGAAAATGAAGTGAACAAGGTGAGCCAACAATGAACTGTAAGATGATAGGATGTGAAGAAATAGCAAATCAATTGGTGAGGCTCCTTTAACTACATGTGGTGGGAAAGAGTCATGAAGGACAGGTATATCAGGAAAAATAGAGATAAATGTACTACAAAGAAAATGTATAAATATATGTGTATACGTATATATGCACAGATATGAAAAAGAGATAGAGACTGAAGGAATTGTATCACGCTAGTGAAAACTGGTAAGTCAAATATCTTCAGGGTAGACCAGCAGGCGGCCGACTAATATTACTTGTAATGTGGAGAATATGTGATGGAGAGTTGGGTCCACCCCAGTAACTGGTTACCAAAACCAAGCCTAAAAATGAAAGGTATTATATAAACTTCCATTGCATGCTGTTGATATTATATAGTCTCTATAGTTCGGTGTTTTCAAATTATAAATGCAGCAATTCTGATGCATGGAAAACTGTGTTATCAAAATAATCAAGGAAGCATCTGTATATCAACAAGTATACAAAACAATTATTAAATATTAGGATTGTGTTAATTTGGATTCTGTAATTATATTCACCCCTTTCAATGTTAGGGATAGATTTTAAAATTATATCATACATGCATTTTATGTATTTTATTCTAACAAGGCTTTGTCTTTTTGACTAACAGAAATCAAACCACTTGGAACAACCATATTTCCACCAATCAACTTGCAGTTTCCAGAGAGGGGTTGGGCAGAATTAACATTTCATTAGGCAATTTTACAAACAGGTTTATTGACCAAGGGGCATGGCTCATGTCTGTAATCCCAACACTTCGGGAGACCAAGGCAGGTGGATCCCTTGAGCCCGGGTGTTCGAGACCAGCCTGGCAACATGGCAAAAGCATGTGTCTAAAAAAAAAAGGTAAAAAAGCTATGCATGCTGGAACACACCTGTAGTCTTGGCTACTCGCAAGTCTGAAGTGGAAGGATTGCTGGAACCTGGGAGGAAGAGCCTGAAGTGAGCTGAGATTGCTTCGTTGCACTCCAACCCGGGCTACAGAGAAGGATTGTGTCTCAAGAAAAAAAAAGGCTTCTTTATTAATTGAACTGTAGGGACTTCATCTAGCTTGTAAGATAATATAAGGAGCACAAGGCTAGTAATGATTCATTTGTTCCTCACAATTTAAATAGTATTAACAAAGTTCTAGTTCAAAAACATGCCAACAAATAAATTTCTAATAACACATTAACAATTAGGGTTTAAAACTTAAATTCAAACAGAGGTATAACAAATATTGTTTCCACTTAATTGATAACAAAAACTAACGCCCTCCACAATTTATAGAAACATTAAAATAATGGCTCTTGGTTTATTAACTATACCCTGGGATTCATTTAGGCACTTTTAGAAACTATATTAATTTTTTAAGCCTCTAGGGTACCATTTGGTAAGTTACTGCTTTAGTGCATTAAATGATACCTAAATCATTTTAGCACTAACTTATCTCTTATGTTAACCCTGAACTTTTCAACTATTAAAGATAAATGTAGCCTAGGGTATTTTATGTTGGAATATCGAAGGAGAGGCTAATGATGGGCAGAGGTGGATGGATCCCTGAGAGTCAGGCAGGCCTTCTTTTTCACGATTACTCAGTCAGGGAATATTGTCAAATCTTTACAGATGAGATTAGAAACATTGGCTTCACTGTCACATAAAAAAGATTTTCTTCCTACCCCATTCTGTGCCCGAAGCATTCTATAAGTGTGCAAGCTACTACCAGCACATTTTCTACAAAGTAATAATCTCTACAAGTTTTCATCATTTGTATCCAATATATTTTAAATTTTTCTTTATTTTCTGTACTTATGTTAATTATACTATTTATACATAAATACAATCTGTACAATAAATATTGTTTGAACTAAAGATCAAATAAAGACAGCATTGAACAACTCTGCATACCAGTCCTCACAATCTTTTCTAAACATAATCACGGTTGTCCATTCAGTGAATATTCGACCAAAGCATGCCCTGTTCCATGAAATGCCTATGTCTGTGTACACAGCAAATGCACATCATACACATACATACCTGAGGAGACATTGTATTATCGATGCCTGTGATGGGTGTGAGTTTATACAAATCTCTGTATTTTCCCTTCACACACAAAGTGACCTATTTAGGTATTCTACCCAATTTTTTTTTTTTTTAACCAAACCAAAAGGTTGCATAATGATAAACTATAATTTGTTTCCCCTTACCTTACAGATGAACATTTGGATCAATTAGAATCTGGGGTGCAGCTTAAACTATAAAGAAGATATTATCTCACATGGCAAGATATTTGACAGGTATGTGTTTTCTAGCATGAGTAAACCAGGATCACTATGGTATCATCAGCTTCCCATGTTACCTCCCATATCTGTGCTCAGCCAACTACCTTTTTTTTCTTTTAAACAGAGTCTCATTCTGCCACCCAGGCAAGGGTGCAGTGGTGCAATCTCGGCTCACTGCAGCCTCCACTTCCTGGGTTCAACTGATTTTCCTGCCTCAGCCTCCTAAGTAGCTGGAATTACAAGTATACACTACTACACCTGGCTAGTTTTTGTATTTTTAGTAGAGACCTGTTTTTTACCATGTTGGCCAGGCTGGTCTTGAACTCATTACCTTAAGTGATCCACCCACCTTGGCCTACCTCCCAAAGTGCTGGGATTACAGGCATGAGCCACCACACCTGCCTCCATCTTCACTATTTTTAAGGTTTATTTCAGGATTACAAGCTAATGCAGTTATGTCTGTCACTACTTCCTCACCTATCCATATGGTAGCAAATGGCCAGTCACTTCTGTATGATCAGGATTCATAGGAAGTGCTATTTGCCTATAATACCTTCAGCAAACTTACCTCAGGTCTCACTAGATATACTGGCATTACCTTCTTAAAGTAATGGCCATCAAGGTGAATGAAATTAGCATCACTAACAGACTAATCAACATTTATGGAACCCACACATCCGTTTCTGTCCTGCTGTGGCTCATAAAGTGCTCGTGATGCATACGTTCAACAGCTGGAGGAAAAATAATTGTTTTAATAGCCAGGAAAACGAGGAAATGGCTATTTGGTAAGAAACTGAAAGTATCTGCCACAATTTTTATTTTCTCTGATTTTTTTTTTCAAATGTCGTAAATGATGCTTACAAAAATATCATTTGGGAGGTCTTTTAGGCACATATGTAAAATTTTCTATGGAATAAATGCAAAGAAGTAAAAACTTGGCACATTGATTTTAATAAATACATCCAAACTTCCTATGAGTTTACATACCTTTTTGCATATGGCAACCGTATAATTTATTATTTAAAGTAGAATGTTGTTGACAGTAAAATAATTATGGTTAGCAGGCCAAAAAATAAAATAGCATGTTTCCCAGGCCAACTAGGACAATTTGATCATGCTATATTTACCCTTATTATCTATATATGAGAGTAGTTAATGTGAACCTCAAATATTTGAGACAAGTCTCAGTCAACATAGAAAGTTTATCTTGCAAAATTTAAGGATGTGCACCAGTGACGCATCCTCAGGAGGTCCTGATGTCATGTGAGCAAGGTGGTCTGAGCACAGCTTGGTTTTCTATATTTCTGAGAGACATGAGATCAGTATATACAAGATGAACACTGATTTGGTCTGAAAAGGCAGAATAACTCTTCTAAGCAGGGAGGGGCTTCCCAGGCAACGGGAGGTAAGAATGCGCTCTTTTGAGTTGTTGATGGGCCTTTCCAAATGAGGCCATCAGAAATGCATTTATCTCAGTGAACAGAGGGGTGACTTTGAATAGAAAGGGGGGCAAGTTCGCCCTAAGCCATTCCCAGCTTGACTTTTCCCTTAAGCTTAGTGACTTTGGGGCACCAGGATCTACTCTCCTTCCACACTAACCAGAATATACTGCTAGCAACATTTTTAATATTTGAGAGATAAAAGTCAAAATGTGTTTCGAATATATATCTGCTGGTCATTTTCTCTGTTTCCTCTTTTAAGAAACATATGTCCATGTATGCATCTATTTTTCTTTTATTTGTATATCACTTTTATTACCTTGGGATAAGAATCTTGAATTCAAATGCATATATATGTGTATACACACACATACATATGTATGTGTGCATGTGTAAAAAGATAGATGTTATATCATTAATTTTCATAATCGACACATTGCTTAGCATTTATACGCTGAATCCTAGAAGAAAAGAAGTCAATCTTTTGTCTGACTTTTTTTGTATAATAAAAACTCTTTTGCAAAGCTGAGTAGAATTTTATGTAAATATATCTGTTTAAGAAATCAATATGACCAAATTCATCACTTTTTTTCTTTTATGTCTTTTTGTTCAAAAAGTCCTTAAATATTTCAGTATCTTAAACATATTTAATATGTCTATTTCTAACATTTTTATAAATTTTTCTTTATTATTTTTGGGCCATTTGAGATTAACAACAAATGATTTAAATACAGAAGGCAAGGAGGTAACTACTTTTATCAAATGGCCACAATATCATTTATTGAATCATTATTTCTAATTTAAAGAAAGTTTTAAGATGATTTTTTGTTTTATAATTTCAGCTTTGATTCTGGATTCAGCAGGTATATATGCAGATTTGTTTCATAGATTTATTGTGATGCTGAGGTTTGGGGTACGAATCGTCCCATCACACAGGTAGTGAGCATAGAGCTCGATGGGTAGTTTTTTGGCCCTTACCTCTCTCCTTTTTTCTCTGCTTTAGAAATTCCCAGTGTCCACTGTTCCCATGTTTGTGTTCCTGTGTACCCAATTAACATGGTTTTTACTTAAAAATATCAGCTTTTGAAATTTGAGAAGAGATTCTACACTCCTGAATGGTTGTTACAGAAATTGTCATGCCTTTATAAACAACTAGAAAACTGTACAAAATAAATTTAAAAAAAAGTTTCAAGGCAGTGAACAACATGCAGAGCAGGAATATGGTTTCTGAGAGGAGGGGAAAAAAGACAGGTGATCAGTTAACTTGCTTCCATTTACTGCCTTAAGGCCGATTCCAAGGTTGTAATAGTACAGTGAAAAGGAACTAAAATAGGTTAAGGAAGTAAAATAGGCAAGAAAATTTCTATAAAACATTCATCTGTTGAAGGACATATGTCCAGAATAATAAAGATACTTTACAACTAAGTGGCAAAGAGACAAATAGTAAGTAATAATAATAGTAATAATAATGAGGGACTGATAAAGACACATTAACAAATGTAATACAGGAATGGCAATTAGAACAAAATAAGTAGCTTAATAATACTATTAATTAGATTTAATATTAAACCAAAATGAAATAGTACTATTATATACATTAAAATGCCAACATGGAAAAGACTGGCAATTTCAAATATTTATGAAGACTAGTATTCTTAAATTTTGCAGGTGGAGTTAAGAACGGTACAGTCTCATTGAAAGTTATGTTGGCAACTTCTTGCAAAAAATATACACTTGGTAAATGATTCGGCAATTTTATTCCTAGGCCCTTACTCAAGATAAATGAAAGCATATGTGGACACAAAGACCTGAACTAAAATATTAGTAGTGTTATTCATAGCAGCAAATCCAAAACAAACAGAAAAGTGGATCTAGGTTAAATATCCATCAGTAGGTGAGGATATAAACAAATATATTCATATAAAAAGATTCTATTCAGCTTTGCAGAAGAGTTTTTACTATGCAAAAGAAGTCAGACAAAAGACTAACTTCTTTTGTTCTAAAATTCAACATACAGTATATGAAATTAGAGAATAGACAAAACTGTAATGATAGAGAGTAAATTAGTAATTGAGCATGCAGATGAAAATAATTAACTTAAAATAAGAAGGAACATGTTGAAAGAAGAAAAATAATTTTTACCTTATAGTGTTGTCTTACATGATTGTATACATGTGTCAAAACCTATTTAACTATAAATTTAAATCAGCAAAAAAAAATTACATTTTCATAAAGCCACCGTTTTAAAAAGTCAAACATATACAGAGATAATACCTACAATGTTGCTTTTTCTTAAATGAAAATGAAAGGAACCAAAGCTAAAGACATTACACAAAAGGAAAAAGGGAAACTGCATGCCAATATACTACATATATATACATGAAAGTAACCAATACAATATTCACAAATTTAATCTAACAACACATAAAATAGTTATACACCATTACCAAGTGGAGTTTAATCAGATGCAAGACTGGCTGAACATTTTATAATTAATTCATATCATCCATCACCTAAATAGCCTCAGAAAGAAAAATCATATGATTATAGTAGGTGCAGAGAAGTATTTGACAAAACCCAACACCCGCTGAGCACAGTGACTCACTCGTTTTATCTCAGCCTTCTGGGAGGCCAAGGCAGGCAGATTACTTGAGATAAGGAATTAGAGACCAGCCTGGCCAACATGGTGAAACCCCGTGTCTGCAAAAATACAAAAATTAGCTGGATTTAGTGGTGTGTGCCTGTAATCCCAGCTATTTGGGAGGCTGATGCAGGATCATTTCTTGAACACATGAGGTAGAAGTTGCAGTGAGCTGAGATCATGCCACTACACTCCAGTCTCGGCAACAGAGCCAGACTCCATCGCAAAACAAAAAAACAAAGCAACAGCAAGAAAAAAAAACCCCAACACCCATTTGTGATAAAAACTCTCAGAAGACCAGGTATAGAGGAAAACTTCTTTAAATTCATAAACAGTATCTGTAAAACACCTATGGCTAACATCATACTTAATAGAGAGAAACTATGTATTTTCTTATTAAAATCAGGAAAAAGGCAAGAATGTCCTCCATCCTCACTGCTCCTATTCAACACTGTAATGGAAGTCCTAGATGAAGCAAATAAAAGTTCAGAAATTGAACCAAAATGTGTAATTCTTGAGAAGAAAAATAATAAAACTATTAAAAGATGACATGATTATCTGTAGAAAATCCAAAATAATTAACAAAAACAAATCAATCCTGGAAGTAACAAATTTGCAAATTTGCAGAATGAAAAAAAATTGACAAAAATCAATGCATTTTTTATATGCCAGCAATTAAAGTGTGAAATTTGAGGTAAAACACGCAATACCACTTACATTAACAGACAAAAAAAGGACTTAAGTATAAATGTTAAAAATAAAAACTTCAAAATTTCTATGAGGGACACTTCAAAACTCTGATGAAAGAAAACTAGGATCCAAATAATTAGAGATTTTTTTTTATAAACGTGGATAGATTAACTCAATATCATGGAGATATCAGTTCTTCCAAACTTTATAGATTCAGTGCAATTCCCTCCAAATCTCAGTATGTTTCTTTGGAGATATTGGCAAACTGATTCCATGTTGATAAAGAAAGGTAAAAGATTCAGAATAACCAACTCAATATTGAAAGGGAACAAAGGTGGATGACTAATGCTACCCAACTTTTGTAGGTTGGTCAGAATGGTGGGAGAAATTACAGAAACACAAACCTTCTTAGAAGTCCGGAAGATTTTGCAAAAGCCTTGGAGGAGGTTATGGCCGAAGGCAGCCTAATCCTCTTACCTTGAGCTAATAGCAAATAACAAGGGAATGTAGAGGAGTTTATCCAAAGAGCTTGGTCATGGGGTCCTAAGACCAACCTTTAATAATCTGACGGTGCACAACTGCTCTGTACTCAGGTAGACGATGTTAATTACCCTCTAACGGTGTTTACTTGAGAACGTTGTCATTTAATCTGTACTAAATAAATGTGAACATTGCCAGCTTATGGAGGCTGCTGCTGACTCTGGAAGAGGCTCCCTGGTTGGGCTGCCTGGCAAGCCAGTGTCAGTGTACATTTTTCATCTGTCGCTCAGTCGAGTCTGCCAGTCAGACTTGACAGCTGGTGCCCTTGAGTGAGGCTGCTGTAAGACATTGTGGATCATGATGGAACCCTTGAGAACAAAGGTGAGGAGACTGCATAGTCAGTAAGTCAGAAAGTTGATAAGTCAGTAAGTCATTGGTGTCCGTCTGGGATTTTCAAGTTTGAGAGAATTGTTCAGGTTTCATCATGGGACAAGTTCTCAGCTCAACAGACAAAAGTATTGGAACAGCTGCTTAAAGCTAATACAGCCTTGGTTCCACAGGCTCAACTAAGGGACCTAATGCAAACTATGGTTTCCCAAAGCCCATGGTTCCTATCAGAAGGCATGCTAGTCATAAAGTTCTGGGAACAAGTGGGGAGAACTCTTAAACAACATCACGCACAAGGGCAACGGGTCCCAGTAACACCTTTAACATTATGGGCCTCAGGGCTGCTCTAGTCCCTCTCCACACAAAAAGAAGAAGTGAAAAGAAGAGGAAATGTTACTTACCGTACCGCCTTCTCCTTCTCCCTGAGCCCAGCAATTACTGGCTAAAAATATGAAAGAGGAAATGGAGATTTTGTTTGAGCCCCCTCACCCAATGTAACAGAAAAAAGACAAGGGACACTCAGCAGCTCTGGGACCCTGTCTTAGTCAAGTGGCATTAGCAGGGGAGCTCTTGGCCTTCCCAGTGATGCAAGATCAGCAAGGCAATTAGGTGTATGCTTATAAAGAGATTAAAAACAGGCATTAGAGAAAAATGCAACTGCTATCCCATTTACAAAAAGATTAATATGGCAAGCAACTTCCATATAACACCATGAGACTGATCAGTGCTAGCTAAGACAACTTAAAACACTAGTCAGTACCTTCTCTGGAGGGCAGAATAACCACTAATAATGTTCACTGTTACTCTTCCACTACCCCTAAGTGGCTCTCTCAAAATCTTACTTGGGTAGAACGGTGGGCTTTGAAGGGAGAGAAATTACAGAGAGCCCTTACATTAGTTGAGGAGCAATTAAAAGCAGGCCATATGGAACCATCAAACAGCCCTTGGCATTTGCCCATTCTCATCATTCCTAAACGTCTGTCAAATGGAGATTTTGCGTGAATAACAGGCTATTAATGCTAATATACAACCTGTGGGGCCTCTTCAACAGGGGGTCCCTTACTCCATGATAGTTCTTCAAGATTGGCCTATAGTCATTATTGACTTAAAAGAGTGCTTTTATACTATTCCCCTTGCAGAACAGGACAAAGAAAACTTTGCTTTACAATACCAGGTATCAATAATGAAAAGCTAGCTTGCCAATTTGATTGGAAAGTGAATGAATGCTGAAGAGTCCTATCATGTGTCAGTATCATGTAAATCAGGCTTTGCTTCCCTGTAGAAAAGAATTTCCTAATTGCAAGATTATTCATTTTATGGATGATATATTATTGGCACCCCCAATGGAGCCAGTACTTTTAAGTTTATATGTTTCTGTCATACAGAACTCACAGTTAAGAGGTTTAATCATAGCACCTGAAAAAGTACAAATGACCTCTCCTGGACTGGCCCCCCCACTCCTGGGGGTCACTCCTTGGTTGAAAAATAATATTACTGATTATGCTTATGTTTGTCTTATGTTATTTACTAATTCCAGGATCCAAAGCTGGAATATGAGTTATAAATGCTGCACCTGACAAACCTGTTGCTGCACACATCTGTACTTTTCCTTCAACGAAATCTGATGCAAAAAACAGAAATGGGGGAGATGTAGGGTGGTGGAAAAAATTTTAGGGAAGAAGGTAACCTTCTTGGAAGGTGGGAAGGTTTTGCAAAAGCTTTTGAAAGAGGTTATGGCTGCAGGGAGCAACCTGATCCTCTTACCTTGAGCTAATAGCAAAGAGCACATAACTAGGGAATTTAAAAGAGTTTATGTAAATAGCTTGTTTACATATTTACCTGGAAACCAACCTTTGATTGTCTGTGTGCGTAAGTGCTCTCTACCGGGGGAGTCAGCAATGTTAATTATGCGCAAATGCTGTTTGCTTGAGAACTTTACCATTAATGCAGCTCTAAAATAAATACAAGCACTCCTGGCAAATGGGGGCTGCATGGCCAGACTCCCACTTTGGGGTCGGTAAGCCATGGAGTCCCCTAACTGCACTCTCACCTGTGTCTGTGAACTCCTTTCATCTGTCATTCACTCAGAGTCTGCAGGTCAGACTCAGTGCATATCAATTACATTTATTATTTCCCTTTGCATAATTTTCATAAGGAAAATCAAAATGTTCAATTTATATAATTAACACATAAAATAATGAGTTTTACACATGTTGACACTGAGGATTCAAATATATGTCAACTTAATTAGGCTTTTTCTTTCTTTCAAAGCACTTCTGTGATAGTATGGGTTTAATTTCACTTCTTTATTTTGGATGAAAGAACTATATGCATGTTGATTCTGTTTATTCATTTTTTAATCATAAACTAAATTAACAGAAACAGTAAAATGAATAAAAGCAGTGAAGCTTATTTTTGTTTTGCTTTGTAGGGTTTGTTTTTGCCTTCTTTGGTTCTTACATCTTGATAAGAGTATCCTTTGATTGGTAAATATATTGTTTGTTTATTTTTAAACATTTGCAGAATTAAGATACTTAGAAAATATCTTGCATCTGTAATTTCTATAACATAATTTCCTTAGATAAACAGTTCAGAGGAAAATACTTTAAAGTGTAGCAAAAGTATAGGTAAAAATAAGAGTTGATGATTTACAAATTATAAGCCTTATTTACCCTTAATTTCTTAAATTAGATGATAAATTTCAATTGGCTATGAAAAAGCACTTTGCTAAAGCTTCTCAAAACATAAAACCTGCAGTTTCATGGAAAGATGTAACACGTAATGAATGGTGTGGTCCAAATTATTTGCTATCATGCTGAAGAGGATACGCTTGTGTTCACACTACCTTAGGTCGTCTTTGGATTCCAGCACAATGCATCAAACCATAGTACGATGTGGCTAGAACCCAACCCAGTACCAGAGATGAAGAAAATGACCTTTCAAGACCTGCAGCCCCGGATGATGCAACTTCCTTGAATGATACAACCCCAGACATTACCTGGAGAATACTGAAGAAAACAACTCAGTAGGCTAAGTGAATCCTACTCCAACACGAACACCATTCACTCCAGATAATTTGTTTCTTTTTTTGTCTCTCACTCTACCTACAACCTGTACCTGCTCTACACTCTATTAAGCCCGTTTTCTAAATGTGCCTTTTTTCCATCCTTACTTAGGCAGACACTCCCTTCCCAGCCTCTAATGAGGTGACTGCTTGGCTAGGAGGGATTGACTCATCCCCAATGGGGTCCCTCAATAATAGCACACACTGGGCTATGGTGCCAGGTAACAATACGTATTATTCCTTGACTAGAAATAATATTACTGATTATACTTGTGTTTGCCTTATGTTATTTACTAATTCTAGAATGCAAAGCTGGAATACAAGTAATAACTGCTGTGCTTGACAAAGCTGCTGCTGCACACATCGTTACTCTTCAATCAACAAACCTGCTGCGAAAATCAGAAAAAGGAGAGATGTAAGGACATTGGTCAGAATAGTGGGAGAAAGTGTAGAAAACACAATCCTTCTTGGAAGGCCAGGAGGTTTTACAAAAGCCTCTGAGAGGTTATGGCTGAAGGCAGCCTAATCCTCTTACCTTGAGCTAATAGCAAAAGCAAATAACAAGGGAATGTAGAGGAGTTTATCTAAACAGCTTGTTTACTCATGTGGTCCTAAGACCTCTGATCATCAGTGGGTGCATGACTGCTCTCTGCTCGGGGGTCAGCAATGTTGATTACCCTCTAATGGTGTTTACCTGAGACCTTTGTCACTTAATCTCTACTATATCAATGTGAACATCACCAGATTATCATGACTGCTGCTGACTTTGGCAGAGGTGCCCTGGCTGCACTGACTGGCAAGCCTGTGTCAGCATATATTTTCATCCATTGCTAGGTTGAGTCTGTGGATTGGACTTGATAAACTTTGACTTATTATAAAACTACAGTAATCAGCACAGTGAGGTATTTGCAAAAGAATGGACAAATAGATCAGTGGAACAGAATATATAGACAGAAATAGACACAAAAATACAGTCAACTGATCTGACAAAGGATCTAAGGCAATAACAATGGAGAAAGCATAGTCTTTCCACCAAATGATACTGAAACAAGTGAATACTCACGTAAAAGATGAGTGTAGACCCAACGTTATACATTTTACATAGAATTCCATGTGAAACACAAAAGTATAAAACTTTTAGAAGATAGCATAAGAGAAAATCTTGATCACATTGAGTTTAGTGATGGCATTTTAGATACAACGCCCCAACCGTCATTTACACTATAAACATTTTATAAAGTGAACTTGATTAAATTTTTTTTGTGCCAAAGACACTGCTCTGACTGAAAATGCAAGGCAAAGTCAAGAAGAAAATATTTGTAAAACACATCTGATGATAGACTGTTATCTAAAATATACAAAAGACTTAAACCTCAACAAGAAATCAAACACAGTGAAAAAGAGACAAATGATCTGAACAGATATCTCACCAATAACGATTGTCAAATGATAATACTGCCTTTGAAACCTATTTTCATATGAAGCAATAGCATAATAAACAAAAGAAAAAGAAGCTACAAAATATGAAAAGGTAGAAAACACCATGTGCCAGTAGAGAACTGAAAATTCAAACAACTGTTTAGGCGTGGTATACCATGCCTGTAATCCCAGTGCTGGAAGACCAAGGCAGGCAGATCACGAGGTCAGGAGATCAAGACAACCCTGGCCAACATGATGCAACCCCGTCTCTACTAAAAATACAAAAATTAGCTAGGTGTGGTGGTGGGCACCCATAATCCCAGCTACTTGGGAGGCCGAGCAGGGGACTTGCTTGAACCCAGGAGGCGGAGGTTGCAATGAGCCAAGATGGCACCACTGCACTCCAGCCTGAGCAATAGCACGAGACTGTCTCAAAATAAATAAATAAAATTTAAAAAATAAAAAATGAATAGATACACATGTAGATATAGATTCCAATGAGGTATACAGATCAATATTTACATGGAGATAAAAATTACAGATAAATTACCAGAATATAGAGCATTGCAAGTAAATAAGAATAAAGCATGAATAAAATTGCAGTCATTTAGGCAAATATAAAAGCCTGTAGTGAGCAGTAGTTTTTTATTTCTCTGAAGAAAAATTGTACTAATCTCAGTTAATATCCTCATGTCATAAAGAGATCAGGTAGACATAGGGAAAGAATAGTGACAATCTGTACAGATTTTTAAAGAATATTTTGATCTTGTGCTATATGAAATTATTTTTGATAAACTAGCTAAATCCAATTATTGACCGTTTCTAGTGGGTGAATGAATGACAATTTTTGCCTCATCCTTAATGGTTATCAATGATTCTGCCTCAGCTTAAGGGCCTAATTTTTAAGGAAAAATTCAGAATGGGATTTTCTTATAAAAGAGACCAGAAGAGATAATAAATGAGCTTAAACATTTAGGGGAGATTATGACTCTTTTAATAACTGGATAAATGTCTACAGGAAGAAGTGAATAATTATGTATATCAGAGAAAAAATATGTGAATACAGGTGAGCTGTTTTTGGAAAAATAAAATATATATTAACATTTAAAATTGTTTGATTTATTTAGAAAAATAGACACAGTAAAAATGTAATATTTTTTCGAAAATACATGTTATGAAACTATTCATTAGTTCACATATTGAACCAAGCTCATTCAGATGATTCCCAATGAGAAATTATAAAATTCATTTAATCTTTCTGAACAATATAAATTAGCATAGCATCTGTTCAAGATTTTATTTAAAATAATAATTTAGCCCACTGTTGTTTACAACAATATATTTCTAATGATATAGTCCTATTCTGACACAGAGTAATAAAATAATTTTAAAAGTATGTATTAACAGAGGGGCCACCTGTGTTTTCTCAAGCTATGACTTGACTTTTCTGCTTATTACTTAGATTCAGCGATTTTAGGTTGGGATATAACGTACATGCGTTTCTCCATTTGTCTTTCTTACTTTTTGACACGCCGATTGCACATATTTAATCACAGTGGATAGTGGATCCTCTGTAATAAATCTTCATTGGACAAGTAGATCACCCAGAATAAATCATCTGTGGGTGAATGAAACAACTTTGCTCAAATATCCATGGAAAAAAGCTCATGCATCATAAATCAGAGATAGATAAGTGGATCAGCCTTGATTTACTGCCTCTAACCATGACTATGGTTTTGCCCTAACTAAGATGTACCATGATTTTGCAAACAGTATATAGTTTAGAAAAATATGGAAGAGTTACCTCCCTAATACTGCCTTGGAAAGCCTATTTTCATATGAAGCAATAGTATAATGAATAAAATACAAAGAAAAACAAGTTGCAAAATACTGTTCAGTTAGATTAATTTATCAGTGTGATATGAAATAAAGAGAACTAGTAACTTATGAAAAATTAAGTCCAAATCCCAGGAATCTAGTTATTGATGTGACCTTGAATAAATACTTTCTTCATCTGTAAAATTACAAGGATAATAGACAGCCTTACAGACATTGCAAGGAGTAAAGGTGGTGCTTAATAAATATATCTTTTCGGTGGCTCAAGCCTGTAATTCTAGCACTTTGGGAGGCCAAGGCGGGTAGATCACGAGGTCAAGAGATCGAGACCATCCTGGTCAACATGGTGAAACCCCGTCTCTACTAAAAATACAAAAAAAAAAAAAATTTGCTGGGCGTGGTGGCTCATGCCTGTAATCCCAGCTACTCAGGAGGCTGAGACAGGAGAATTGCCTGAACCCAGGAGGTGGAGGTTGCGGTGAGTAGAGATCACGCCATTGCACTCCAGCCTGGGTAACAGGAGAGAAACTCCGTCTCAAAAAAATAAATAAAAATACATACATAAATAAATATATCTTTTTATGGTTCACATATTTTAGAGCACATATCAATTCTGTTTCTTTCCCTGAGATACACAATAAGATATACATAACACTACTCACATTTTGTTGAGGGTGGATTCAAAGTAAATTAATCACTAAATGATACAATGATACTTGAACAGAGATATGAATAAGGAATTATTAAAACAAGTAGGGTGGTTAAACTATAGTCAATGGCAAAAAGGTTTTAAAAATGACTTTAAAGAAGAGTTTTAAAGCTTAAGAGAGACACTGGATGCTCAATGTGGGAAAAGGAAGGATATGTACAAAGATGAGCAATTGGAGAATATGCTCTTGGGACTGTATATGCAGGAATCTGTATATTTCCAAACATGCAGGTTTGCATGAATATAGTAATGAATAAGCCCATCAGATTTAGACAGGGGTCACATATAAAATGTCTTCTGTGCCTGGTTAAATACACAGAAATTTATCCTAAGCGAATACAGCATCTCTTGATGGCTCATATACATAATATATATGTTTGTATGTGTGTGTGAGTGTGTGTGTGTAGTTTATATGACTTGTGCAGGAGTAGCTGCTACTCATTATTTCATCTGAAATAAAACCACATTTTTCATTTGTTTAATTATTGTCCTGTAAACTACACCATCAAATACATCTTGCCAAAGTATTTTCTTCTAGAGTTAACACAGCACAGAAATTTAGCAGTCTGTAGTTCATTATATAAGTGAAAAAAAAAATGCTAAGATAATCATTTACATCTAATATTTTTGTTTAGTTCCGTATAGATACAATATCAAAATATCTTTTTAAAGGTCAAATATGCTTGCATACTACATTTCATTCACAGTAAGATAGATAGATAGGTACATAGATATAGATATGTAATTTTACTATCAAATTCACAATGCATTACTATTATAAAATCAATATTTCAAAGTTTTTGACAATATTAACTTATTTATCACATTTCACCTTTCCTTTTTATATACTTTCAAAACTATGTTTTCTACTCACTTTAGATGTTCCATATATGCTGATTACATTCTTTATATATTATCATATTTCTAAAATAATGTTGAATTGACAGACTGATTTTGTTTTACTCACTTTTTCCCAGAGAAACACAAAGTATCAGGTTTTATCATCAAGGCTTGGGATCATATGTTTTGTAAAGAAAAGAAAAAGTATTTTACTTTCTCCTGATGGGCTTAAATAAAATAGAAAGTATACTTTAAAGTTTTACTTTTGATCGTGTGTCTTGTTTGTTCATGTGTGTTTTTTAAGAATTATTGTTCTATAATCAAAACTGAACATGAATTTAACCCCTCTTCAAATATAGTCAAGAAAAATATTTTTTACTTTTTTATAAAACATAAACATATTTTATAATATAAGGTTTACTAAAAATCATTGTTTAATTATATAGTAAATGTAAATATCACCCAGTATATTCTTTATAGATATTTTTCACAGTATCCTCATAACAGGTATGATGATGTACTACAAAAATTATACAAAAAAATGAATAAAACACTTTTTCTTTAACAATTATATACCTAGTCTAATAAAGGGAGTTCAATGAAGGGCCAGCATTTTAAAATCTAAATTTTCAGATAAGTACATAACTGGTATCCTGGCTTATTTTTCTTTAAACCTGTAATATTCTTTATTTAAAGATTTAGGTAATTTATTCAGTCTCCTATTTTAAGGAATGACTTTAAGGTATGTTTGAAATAGCTGGGGGCAGATTGAGATAATCAAAACATAACCATAATTGTTGAATGGCCCCAAGAACAAATCCCTACCTGTTGTCTAACCATGCCTGCTATTTTATATTTTGATTTGCTTGTAAGTAAGTGATACTACAGGATTATTTCTTGTTCCTGTGAAGACCAGGATACTGCATTTGTGATAATTGAAAGATTAAGTAAAATCTCCATCATGGTTCTCAATTGGCATTTTCAAAACAGTGTAATTGTTTTAAAATGGGGTCCAACAAGTACGAAAATTTTCAGAATTGTTCTTTCTCATTATTTTTAGTAATTATGTATTAAATAGGATGATCTTTTGATGATGCATATAATATGTGCTTATAATGCAACAACTTCAAAGCTTTTATTGCGTAAAATGGTTTCTTATCAA
This sequence comes from Callithrix jacchus, assembly GCF_049354715.1. NCBI lineage: Eukaryota > Metazoa > Chordata > Mammalia > Primates > Cebidae > Callithrix > Callithrix jacchus. The sequence continues at coordinate 3,743,861 of NC_133522.1, read as the reverse complement.
GGACAGCTGCATACACTCACCAATTTAAACATCTTCATGGGCAGCAAGGCAGAGCAGACATCAGGTTTGAAAATTTCTCTATATTACTTACTAATTTCTTAAAAATGAGGTGAAACATTGATTTTTGTATATGTCATATCTGTTTTTATAAAGCAGTCTGGCTACTGCTCATAGGTACAATGGTATGACCTGTGACATTACATTATATTAATTATGTTGTTGTGTCTCACACACACAATAAATGGCATAGTGACTAAAAGCACAGAAAAAGATAATTGATGTCTACATATGCAAAGTTCTATTTCTTCTTCAAGGACTGCAGCTGAGCAGTTTGTATATCTAGTAGTCCAGCCTAGATAGAGTGTTATAATCTGAATTGTATTAAAAAATAAAAAATATTTTCAAATATTTATAGATGGGTTTAAGAAGGAGCTAGGTAGAAATGCATTCAAGTTCTAGAATTTCTCTCTGGGAACTCTGTCATTTCCATACTTACTGTTCTTTGAAATACAGCCTTCGTGTATAGGATTAATTGCTTTTCCCCTAAATACCAAGGCATTTCCTATCAGAACAATTTACTGCAGGCCAGTCATATCTCTATAACTCATCCGTCTGGGTAGTGAGCCCTCAGCTTCGTTTTCACCTGTATAAAATGACTGTTCTGTGTAATGTGCATTTTGTTAGTTCCCGAAGCAAAACATCACTATATCATTTATTATATTTCTGACATTTAGGCCACATTTCAATGGCCTAATTTGCTATGATATTTCTTATAGTGATAAAACTTTTACAAGGTTCCACACCCAACATTAGAGTGAATTATTTTCCAAGTCTCTTTACTTCCTTCATAAATGAATAACAATTTGATGATGCATGAACTGTGTTGTCCCTTAATTCTTGTATACTGTAAGAAGCTTTCTCAGCAGTTCTTTTTCACTTTTTGGATCTTCTGTTGTTATTTTCTTTACTTGCAGTATGACTTCTTCCAACATTTCCTGCTCATACTTGTGAACTTTGATGATAATGTGTTTTCTTTTTGTCATTTTCCTTCAGATGTTTTAGTGCACACTCTGACCAATGCTTTTCTATTTCTTCTTTTCTTTTCCTGCTGTTAATATCCCAATCAATCTACAAACTACAATCAGTCTTTTTCATAGTTTATTCAAAGTCAGCTAAACTGCTTTTCAAGCCTCCTCTTTTGTATGTTCTAATGTTTTCCTTTGCCTAATAATTGTGTATCTTGATTGTTTAGCATAGTCTCATTTTACACACAATAAATATGGTCTTCCAAGATGTATACTTCCTACTACTTACTGCCTTATAAAAGATCCAGGAGGAAAAACAAACCAAGCATAACAGCAGCCTACTTTTATATCAGAGAATCTCAAGTTTTCTTGGGCATAAAAATCACATACAAATCTCAGTTCATTAAAAAGTTCACATCCTGGCTGACTTCAGTGGCGCACACCTGTAATCCCAGCACTTTGGGAGGCCAAGGCAGGTGGATCGTGAAGTCAGGAGTTCGAGATCAGCCTGGCCAACACAGTGAAACCTCATCTCTAATAAAAATACAAAAATTAGCTAAGCATAGTGGCGGGAGCTTGTAGTCCAGCTACTTGGGAGTCTGAGGTAGGAGAAGCACTTGAACCCAGGAGGTGGAGGTTGCAGTGAGCCAAGATTGCACCACTGGACTCCAGCCTAGGTGACAGCGTAAGACTCTGTCTAAAAAAAAAAGTGCATGTTCTATTTTTTACTCATAGGAGTCAAACAACAGAAAGGGTTGGAGACCAGAAGCGTACATTTTAACAAAACTCCCGGGATATTTTGTTGCAGATGGCTGATACAATTCAGCAATTGTCCAATGACTATAGCTTCTAACAACCATCCTAATGTGGCTATTTCATGTTTTCTTCAGAAATTGTACTCGGTAAAGTATTTGTATTTAAATTATTGCTATGAAATTCAATCTAGTGGAAGCCAGGGAAAGACGTTTCCTTTCAGTGTCCAGAAAACAAACATATATTGATATCTGTGTATGTATAAACTCAATTATCATTCATTCATAGCCTAATTCCATCAAAGAGATTTTTACTCTTTTAATGATTATAAAAAGTATAAGTATTTGACTTGCTGTGTGAAAAGTACATCTCAGATATTCTCCAAACATTATCATCTTCTGTTTTTGAGCTAGCAATGAAAAACTAACGGTGCCAGTGTGTTTTATGTCACGTTCAGGGTCAGGCAGAAAAGTTTCACTTAGTACCAGAGGAAAAACAATGATGAAATGGCCTTAATATACCGTCAGCATTACAATAGCTAGAAATTGTTCTATAAGTACTATTAATAAATCCTTATTTATTTCCTCAAATTAAACAGTTGTTGAATAACTATCAAATGTAATATGTGTTCCTAAACCACTATTATTAAAAATTGGGCAAATCTGCTTAGTTTCCTTTTCATAACTGCCTGTATTTGACATTAGAAGCTAACTAGGCTGGGCATGATGGCTTAAACCTCTGATCCCAGTACTTTGGGAGGGCAAGGCAGGCAGATCACAAGGTCAGGAGTTTGAGACATCTGATCAACATAATGAGACCCCATCGCTCCTAAAAGTATAAAAATTAGCCAGGCATGGTGGTGCATGCCTATAATACTAGCTATTCAGGCAGCTGGGGCAGAAGAATCACTTGAACCCGGGAGGTGGAGGTTGTAGTGAGCCAAGATCACATCACTACACTCTCTAGCCTTGGTGACAGAGTGAGATTCCATCTCAAAACAACAACCCACTGATTTCTGTCAAAAGCTATGACAATTTGTGAAATGTATGGCCATAAGGAAAAACAGTCTCATTATTTTCTGTTTCCATTTGTATTATGAAAATCTCCAGCTAATTTTATGGTAACAATACTTTCACTTTTATACTATAGATAGAATTTCAGAAAAAGTTTCAGATTTCTGGGCACAGTGGTTCATACCTATAATCCCAACACTTTGGGGGTCCGAAGCGGGTGGATCACTTGAGGTCAGGAGTTTGAGACCAGCCTGGCTAACATGGTAAACCCCATCTCTAAACTCTTAACTTCATGATAATGAGAAATTCTCTAGCTTGATGGATGATATGGTTTGTTTCTCTCTGTCCCCACCCAAATCTCATAATGAATTGTAATTCCCAGTGTTGGAGGAGTGACCTGGGTGGGAGGTGATTGAATTATGGGACACACTTCCCCTTGCTATTCTAGTGATAGAGTTCTCATGAGATGGTTGTTTGAAAGTGTGTAGCATCTCACCCTTTGCTCTCTTTCTCTACTGCTCTTGCCATGTGAAGGCTATGCCTGCTTCTTCTTTGCCTTCTGTCATGATAGTAAGTTTCCTGAGGCCTCCATGGAAGCAAAAGTGCATATATCCTGCAAAACTGTGACCCAACTAAACCTCTTTTCCTTATAAATTATCCAGTCTCAGGTAAGCCTTTATAACAGTGTGAAAAGAGAAAAGAGACTAATATAAAAAATTGTTACCTGAGAAGTGAGGCATTGCCATAAAGGTACCTGAAAATGTGCAAGTAGCTTTGGAACTGGGTAATGGGCAATGGTCGGAACATTTTTCCATTGGTTTGGAGAGCTCAGAAGAAGACAGGAAGAGGAGGGAAAGTTTGGAACTTAGCTAGAGAATTGTTGAATGGTTGTAACCAAAATGCTGATGGTGATATGGACAGTGAAGTCCAGGCTGAGAAGATCTCAGGTGGAGGTGAGGACCTTATTAGAAACTAGACCAAAGATCACTCTTGCTATGCTTTAGCAAATAGATTGGCAGGATGGTGTTCCTGCTCTAGGGACTATTGAATTTTGAACTTGAAAGAGATGATTTAAAGTATCTAGTGGAATAAATTTCTAAGCACAAAGCATTCAAGATGTAGCCTGGCTGCTTTTAAATGTGTGTACTGTTTTGCATAAGCAAATAAATGACCTGAAACTGGAAATTATATTTAAAAAGGGAGCATAAACGTTTGGAAAATTAGCTGCCTGGCCGTGTGGTAGAAAGTAAAAACCAGTTTTTCTGGGAAGGAATTCAAACAGCTGTATACATATACATAAGTAAGGAGGAACCAAATATCAATAGCTTAAGAAAATGGGGAAAATGTCTCCAGGGCATATCAGAGACCTTTGTGACAGTCCCTCCCATCATGGGCCTGGAGGCCTAGGATGAAAAACTGATATCTTGGTCAAGGCCCAGGGCCCCACAGCTCTGTACAGCCTCTAGACATGGTGCACTGCATCATACCTGATCCAGCTCCAGCTGTGGCTAAAAGGAGCCACAGTGAGGCTTGGGCCACTGCTCGAGAAGGTTTAGACTGGAAGGCCTTCTACATGGTGTTAAGTCTGCAGCTGTGCAAAGGGCAACAGTTGAGGCTTGGGAGTCTCCACCTAAATTTCAGAAGATGTATGGAAATGCCTGAATGTCCAGGCAGAAGTCTCCTGCAGCGGGGCAGCCCTCATGGAGAACCTCTCCTAGGGTAGAGTGAAGGGAAAATATAGAGTTGGAGCCCCCACAAAGAGTTCTCACTGGGGCACTGGTTAGTGGAGCTGTGAGAAGAGGGCCACTGTCCTTCAGACCCCAGGATGGTAGATCCCCTGGCAGCTAGTACCATGCACCTAGAAAAGCCATAGGCTCTCAACACCAGCCTTTGAAATCAGTATGGGAGTTATACCCTGCACAATCACAGAGGCAGAATTTCTCAAGACCTTGTGAGCCATCCCTTGTGTCAATGTGGTCTGAAGTGAGACATGGAGTCAAAGAAGATTATCTTGGAATTTTAAGATTTAATGACTGCCGTGTTAGGTTTGTGGTTTGCATAAGGTCTGTAGCCCCTCTCTGTGACTTATTTCTCCCTTTTGGAAAAGAAGTATTTACCCAGTGCCTATACCGCCATTGTATCTTGGAGGTAAGTAACTTGCTTTTGATTTTACAGGCTCATAGGCAGAGGCACTTGCCTTGTCTCAGATTAGACTTTGGACTTGGACTTTTGAATTAATGCTGGAATAGATTAAGACTTTAGGGGAGGCCAGATTCAGTGGCTTATGCCTATATTCCCAGCACTTTGGGAGGCTGAGGTGGGTGGATCATGAGGTCAAGAGATCAAGACCATCGTGGTCAAGATGGTGAAACCCCGTCTCTACTAAAAATACAAAAATTAGCTGGGTATGGTGGCGCGTTCCTGTAGTCCCAGCTACTCGGGAGGCTGAGGCAGGAGAATTACTTGAAACCAGAAAGTGGAGGTTGCAGTGAGCTGAGATTGCACCATTGCACTCCAGGGTAACAACAGTAAAATTCCATCTCAAAAAAAAAAAAAAGACTTTGGGGAACTGTGGGTGATACGATTTGGTTGTGTACTCACCCAAATCTTATCTTGAATTCCCATGTGTTGTGGGAGGGACACATTAGGAGGTAACTGAATCATGGAAAAATGATAGTAAATAAGTTTTATGAAATCTGATGGTTACAAAAAGAGAGTTTTCCCTGAACAAGCTTTCTCTCTTTGCCTGCTCCCATCCATGTAAACTGTGACTTGCTCCTCACTGTTCTCTTCCATGACTGTGAGGCCTTTCCAGCCATGTGAAACTGTAAGTCCCTTAAACCTCTTTTTTCTTCCCAGACTCTGGTATGTCTTTATTGCTAGCATGAAAACAGACTAATACAGTTGGGGACACCTGACAGTGTTTGAAATGTGAAAAGGACATGCGATTTGGGAGGTGCCAGGGGCAGAATAATGTGATTAGGCTCTGTGTCCCCACCAAATGTCAGGTCAAATTGTAATTCCCAGTGTTGGAAGAGGGGCCTCACGGGAGGTGTTTAAACATGGGGAAGACTTCCCCCTTGCCGTTCTTGTCATAAAGTTCTCATGAGATCTGGTTGTTTGAACACGTATAACACCTAACCCTTTGTTCTCTCTCTCTCCTGCTCAGGCCAAGCAAAGACTATGCCTGCTTCCCCTTCATCTTCTGCAGAGGCCGCCACAGAAGCAGAAGCCTATCTAGCTTGCAGAACTGTGAGCCAATTAAACTTCTTTTCTTTATAATTTACCTAGTCTCAGGTATGTCTTCATAGCAATGTGAGAATGGACTAATACAGTAGCTAGTGTTAACCTTATATGATATGGGAGTAACCTGAAATTAAAGGAAATAAAATGCTCTCTCATGCACGGTAATATTGCAAAGAATAATGATGAAATGGCCTCCTCTCACAGCAGGAAATTCAGTTTTTCCTTTAGGGTACTTCCTCTGTTCCACCAGGCATTTTCCAGAACTGATGTGCAGCTCTATCACTGTACATAGATAATCCTCTCCAGAGGTTTAGAAACAACACAAGCATGGTGATTCACTGCTTACTGAAAATGAGCTGTTCTCCTAACACAGCTGTAATATGGGCAGTAGAGAGAGGAAAAAATTGTGCATTTCTACCATGCATGGATACTTTGGCCAAAGAAATATCTGTGCTTGTAGCAAGTGATTTTGGTGTTGCGCTCAGTTGAATGCTCTGTATCCATTAGCTACTGACAGAGCTGGACTCACAGACAGTATTGGAGCTCTTGAGACATTTACATGAGGGAAGATCATTTTATTCCAGTAAGAATCCTATGTTTACCACCAGTAGACACGGAAATACTAATTGATCACCCTGTTCAGCTCAGGACTGACTTTTGATCTCATTTGTTTTCATTAGATAATGATTTTCATTATAGCTTCTATTTCCTATCCCTCCCTGTGTATCTGCCTGACTCTGGTCACTTGAATCTCAGAGAGGAGCATCCAGCCAGACTCTGAAGGCTTTATCAACACCCTTCTCACGTTACTTAGCCATCTTTCAGTTCAACACCGTCACAGCTTTTGCAGAAATACAGGGAAATTTTAAACCACAATTCAGCAGATAGCTTGTTGGAGTTGTATTGTCAGCATATATTTTTCTCATCTTACATGGTAATTTCTTTCTTTTTTTAGAAGCATCAGAGTCCCTTAGGCCTCTTGTGTATCTTGTAAGACCTTGCTCTAGTTACCTATTCATTGCAGGAGTTTTCTAAGTGTGTTTGTCTATAGATTATTCCATCTTTTCTACATAATCAACCAAAAATAGTTTTATTTAGTTCCTTCCATTGTAAATGTATGTATCCCACGATTTTCCCTCCCGTGTGTTTTCATCTCGCTCCTTCATGGTCCGTGATGCCAGCTGAGGTTGTCAGTACCATGAAACCAAACTGGCGGGATGGAAGCAGATTATTTTGCCATTTTCCTAGATCTTTGAGTCGCACATCAAATCTGGGGCCGATCACCCCACACTTGTCAGCCTGCCTGTGAGATTCACAACAATTTTCCCAGCTCTGTGATGGTCAGTGATTTCAAATTCGCCATTGTAACCACGCTCCGTCATCACGGTGAGAAACTGGACAATGACTTTGGAGCACAGCCTAATAAGCACCCGGCTTTTGCCTCCCTTTTTGGCATTGTCGATGCTCCTCAGAGCTCAGCCAGGACATTCATGTGCACCATTGTGGCGGCGTGGAAAGATGGCTGAAAGAGGACGGGAGGGAGAGACATGGTATTTTCTATCCAATGATGACGTTCAAAGTCAGATCTTAAAACCCACCTTCTATCCTGAGCAACACATATTCATGTCTGACTGTCCCCAGTACTTCTCTGCTTGTGTTTGCATCGATTCTGCAAGCCAATCTCTAAACACTTCCAGTAACTCACCTTCTAAACATGTTTATCTTCTTTTGGTTCCCATCTGAGGCCCAACATGATCTCTATCCCTGAGACATTTGAGTTTTTCCCCATCACTCTTCCCTCTCAATTAAATGACATTATGGTTGTCCCAATCTTACATCTTACCTATATAAAGCATTTTTTATTCCATCATCACTTCTTGTCCCAAACCTTATCTTAACTATCTCTGATTATGTCAGTCATGGACATTCAAGTATTTACTCAAGCTTGCTTCTTATACCCTATTATATGATTTCTTATTCCACATCTAGAAATAAGTAATTTGCCCTTCAGGGTCAAAGTCAAACAATACATTCCATGAAAAATTTTCCTGCTCTGTACACCAGAGCAGAATCAAATATGCTCCCTTATATTATTGTCCCTATGTAACAGGATTTCATTATTTATATGAGTGTCTCCTATGTTAGACTATACACTCCTTGAGAGCAGGTAAACTGTCCTCCATCTTTGTAACTATTTCCCTGAGGACCACAATTATGAGGATGTAACAAATTCGAATAGAGTCTTGGGTTTATTTTTGTGTTATTATGATGGCATGAAGGCCAGGGGTTTAACAATAGCTAAATTTATCCTACCATTTATATAGGTTTCCTAGAGGGCTTTCAGAAGGGAAATCTACACATAAGGGAGAATCTCTTAATGAAAATCAAAGTATCATGTAATGTGCAACTATGAGCTGACCTCGACTCTGACCAATCACACTGCAAACTCCATCTCCCATAGGTAACTAGGAGCTAAGAAGGAGCCGTTGTATGCACGCCTGAGCATCAGTGGAGAATCAAAAGGTCCTTCTTCTTCTGGTGGTAATAAATGTTTTTATGCTACTGAATTATTCATTTCATCTATATTTAGTGTAGCCTAGATATAGGTATATAATAAGTTGAAAATATTGATTTTGTAAACCCTATTGAATATTATAAATTAAGTAACTTATAATCATTCACATAAAAGTTTTTTCTAGTTTATCCCTCCATAATTCTTAAATTATTTCTACTAATGCATAAAGTTTTGAGCTCTCTATATCTTTGAAAGACAGTTAAGATAACTTAATTATATGTTATTTCATTGAAGTGTTAAAGCATGGAACAGAGCTATCAAAGTGACATTAGACAATTTCTTAGTAAAGGCCACTTCTAAACTGAAATAAAATTCTTCAAAAATATTCTTACATTAACTGAGTATCAAGAAAGAAAAAGTTGCTGTTTTTACAATATATTATGTAATTTATAACTCAGTACTCCCTAAGATCATTTTAATATTTGAACAGGCTCTTATGATTAAATTAGTGCTTATGGATCTTTACAAATCCAAAATTCACAGAGCTAATAGCACATAGAAGTATAATGATAAAAGCTACTATGCTATGACTTAAAATTTTAAATAAGACAATTAAATCTCTTTTTAATGGCTTGTAAAATTTTATTCATTCATATTTACTGAGATTAATAACATTCAGAAATAATGAGGAAGTCTCAAATAAATAAAAATTGTAGAAGCAGTATGAAATAATTAACTTTGGAAAGAAATAGAAAAGATAAGATTTAAACTTGTATCAGTCATTGTCCAGTCACAAGAATTCCTTGGCTATCAGTTTCTACAATTTAATTTTGAATAATAAAAAATATTTGCCTACCTCATAGAATAATTATGTTCATACAAGAAAATAAATATTGAGAAGATTTGTTGAAAATTTCAACATGTGAAGAAATTCAAGACATGGATATTCATTATCTTGATACAGTATATAATTTTTCTGTAGCAGTTGGGAAAGTCCTAATTTTTAATTTTATATGTAAAATGCAACCTTTGCCTGCTCATCCGAATCTGAAGACTTCCTTAGCAGAGCTTCAAACTCAAAATGTAGCTGAGACGAGGGCTTCTATGTTAACTTGCTGTCTCAGTGCCAGGTACAGACATCCTCATACTTTTCTGAAGTCTCTGCCTAAAACTGTTCCTCTGGAGGCAAATGTTCAGTTCTAATATACTATGGCCTTTTAACACTAACATTCTGATGTGGTATCATACACAACTGGGCTTTGCATAATGTACCCCATCTCTCTGACCTCATCTTTTACATCTCACCTTGCTCATTTCCCAGGTGTCACATTGGGCTTATTTCTGCTCCTCAAGCACACCAAGCATGTTTTCACCTCAGGGCAGTTTTGAGTACTGCTCCCAATACTTTGTAAGGTTTTTCCTTGATATGAGCTATGTTCGAGTCAAATGCCCTTTTCTTAAAAAGAGCTTTACTGACATAACTATCTTAATTCTCCCAACCATCAACGCCTCCAAGTCACTCTCTAACCCGTCTTTATATTATTTTTTTTTCCTTGCTTAGTGTTTTGGAAATTATTGGACTTATTAACTCATTTACTAATTTAATATTTCTGTCTCCCCCTAAATTATATATACGAAGAAAACAGGCATTTTATATTATTGTCTGTTGTATCCCCATTATCTAAAACAAATCCTGCTGTATCAATACACACACACACACACACACACACACACACACAAATATACACACATACACATACAAACATATACACACACATACACACACATATATACACACACACGTACATATATACACACATACACACCACACAAATACACACACACATACACACACACAAATACACACACATATACACACATACACACACACCACACAAATACACACACATACACACATATAAACATATACACACATACACACACAAATACACATACATATACACACATGCACACACACAAATACACACATACATATACACACACATACACACACCACACAAATACACAGACATATACACACACATACAAACATATACACACATACACACACACACCACACATACACACACCATACACATACACACACACAAACACACATACACACACACCACACATACACACACCTACACACACACCACACATACACACACACACCACACACACGCACACACAATGTGCTGGAGCTGTATTTCAGTAATTTACACAACTCAATTTTGCACACCTTTTTTGAATTCCTAGTACAACAACATCACCTCAGTAGTTTGAAATTGGCCATATGAGAGCATTTTTGCCACAGAAATCAGCAAATATGACAAATCAGGGCCCTTTTTCTTGGAATGTCAGTCTAACATTTACTAATCTCTCTCGTAATATAGGAAAGGGACAATAATACAATAACAAAACCGATTTCCTATAACTAAGATCTGAAGTGAGGAAAGTATATATGAGAAGCAGCTTTGGTCTTTGTTACACAGTGTAAGTGAGGCAAAAACAAAAACATTAAAAAAATTGATCCTTTAGTATGTTGATGAAAAAAATCAACAGAGGAAGCTATTAAGAAATAATCATCTCACATTCGAGTTTCACCTCTTAGAAACAAAAATAAATGTGACTGTTTTGCTATCCCAAAAATTGCATTATAAAATTTGGGACTGTACTCAATATAATCTATTAAAATAAAGAGAATTTTAGAGAAGGAAATATTTGAGGCCAAATAATCTTGAATAATAACCTGTACTCCTGGCTGTGATTACTTCATTCTTGCATCCTAATAGTATTTCATTTTGCAATCTGTTTTTTTTTTGAGATTGAGCTTCCCTCTATCCTCTATTGTCCAGGCTAGGGTGCAGCGGCATGATCTCAGCTCACTGCAATCTCCACCTCTCTGGTTTAAGTGATTCTCGTGCTTCAGCCTCCTGAATAGCTGAGATTACTGGCACCCACCACCATGCCCAGCTAGTGTTTGTATTTTTAGTAGATGTGAGGTCACCATGTTCACTACGCTAGCCTCGAACTTCTGAACTCAGATGATCCGCCTGCTTCGGCCTCCAAAAGTGCTGGGATTACAAGTGTGAGCCATCGCGCCCAGCCAACATTTTATTTTTTAAATAACGACCACATAAATTGTTAATTATGTACTTACAACTTTTTCTAGTCACAGATAAGCTAATTTGTTCATTGCAGTAATCGCCAATTACTCTCACTTCATTTTGATGTAAGAATGTGACAGAAACTTTTTCACTTCTCTGGTTTCAGAATGTAGACACAAACATTACGCATCTGTATTGTCTGGCAATGGTATGGCTTTGTGATGGTAAAATAATGCTTTAGATCAAGTATTCTAAAACCTCGGTACCATCTAAGAATGTACTATCATTGTAAATACAAACACTCAATAGAAATGAGTCTCCGGCTTATTTTGCTGAAGAAGGAGTCTATTCGTAGAAAATAATATTGAGTACCTACCATTTCTTATGTGTTTCTTATGCTCAACACTGCAGTGAGTTCTTTGTATTCAGAAAATCAATGCAATGACACTACGAATAAGTTATTTTTACTTCAGTTTTAAGTATGAAAAAATGGATAATTTGAGAAAATTTCCTCTGGTTATGCTGGTAATAAATCGATGAGATAGAATTCAAATGTAGGTGGTTTAACGTTAGATTTCACAGGATTGCGTGTAAGTTCTCAAACATGATATACTGTCATCCCATAAAAACCTAACTCATTAATGACAGCTGAAAGGGCTAGAGCTATTCAAAAGGCAAAAGAATCAATACATTCACCCCGGGAAATTGCTTTCTAACCTCAGAAGTATAGCATATGTAAAATAAATGATACATTTGTGTGTGTGTGTGTGTGTGTGTGTGTGTGTGTGTGTGTCTGTGTCTTTTTCTGTCCTTCCTATGCTGCATGCTTCGGGTTACCTAGAAATAATGGTTTTACTGTACTATTTTCTTTTTTTAACATAAAGTTTTTATTTTCCCACTTTGAGATGTGTTGAATCAATCCCGATTATGTACCACTGTTATATAGACTCATAAAACTTCAGTACTGTGGCATAAATATGGTCATCTTAGAAGTTCTGGCTAACAGGCAAGAAAACAAATGTCCCCAAACTGACTCTTCAATACACTCCCAACTGCTATACTTTTTTCAAGGTTTCCTCATTTCTCAAGTGGAGAATGGGATCTGGTAGAAAAGACGGAGCTTATCGAAAAAAATGTGAAAAGCCCTACTTACAAATTGTTTGGCATGAGCAAAGTCTTAAAAGACTGGTTCTAGATGACAGGATAAAGATACACATAATAAAACAAGTTACTTCAATTTATAATTTGTGCCAAGTAGCATAGAAGGTCAGTTCCAAAAGATAAGTTATAAAAGAATTATGTTCAAGGATTCTATATGTGTGTTTGTATATGTGCATCTGGGAGTGCATTTGTGTGTGTGTGTGTGTGTGTTTAGGCACTCATCTCTAATATTAATCATTCTGAAGAATAATTTGCTTGATTGAACTATTCTTTCATTTTGCTTGATCAAAATAGGTATAAAGCATATAATTTGAGTCACACATGGCTTCTTGGCCTTTTGGTTAACATCAAGTGTAAAATTTGAGTCACATGTAGAAAAATAATTGGATTTGGTAATTAAATTACATGTAAATATTTTAAAGGGGTTTGTATAAATTTTTAAAATTTATCCAAGGAGTAAATAAATTATACACTTTAATCACATTTTTCCAAAGCAATGGAATTGTTGCATAAAAGCCGTATATAAGCAGATTGTAGGAAAAAATATTTCAGCTAGCAGAAAAAATGATGTGCAACCATGGCATTAATATCTATATAGTATATAGGTATTATAGATGTGAAAAAAAGATTAAATAATTGACTGACATGTATCACATCTCATGTTGCCAAAAATTGAAAGGTAAGAAATAATTACCTGTTATTTCACCCTTCTTCATGATACCATGTTCTTCGGTATTGTTGCTAAATAAATGGCTTCCAGAAAATTCCCTAATGTTAAGGATTGTTAATCACTATGAAATTGGGACTAACAAACAGTAAGATAATGAGAAAAAGCCACCAAAAATATATGTTAAAAATCTTGAGGATTTTGTTAAATAATTTGCATACTTATTTTACAGCCCTCATGATAGGGTTCATGTAGGAGATATCCCTTTTTCCTTTCGGAGTAAGAATTTTTTTTTAAATAAACTTTTTATTGTAGAACACTTTCGGATTTACAGAAAAATTGTGATGATAACACAAAGTTTCTGTATATTATCACCCAGTATCTTCTCCTATGAAATGTTTCAATATATGGTATATGTACCACCTTTTATGAATGATTGAAGATATATTAATGAAAACCCCTATTTTACTTGTTTTCACAGTGTCTTTAGCGTTGTTTCTAAATCCCATCTATAATATAAAATACAACTGAAACAGTCTTAATGCCTTCCAAGTTTCCCTGTTGTTGTCACCGTTTTTCAGATTTACCTTGTTTTGATAACCTTGAAGGTCTTGACAAATGCTAAGGCACTTTGAGGAATATTCCTCAATAGACAAATTTCATTATTATACTAAGGTATAACAATGGACTTTGGGAACAAGATCACAGAGATAAAGTGCATTCTAATCGCATCATATCAGTAAATGTAGGGAACCAGCTCCCACATTACCGGTGGGTACCCTGAGTTTGGAATGAGAAAAAGACAGATTAAGAGTGCAAAGAGTGGGACCGGAGCCATCACTTACTACTCTGGAGGCAGCGAAGGCCCCGAGCTGAGGTTCACCACTGTATTTATTGGTTACAATCACTTTGATCTATGGGGTAGGGGTGGAGGGATGGTCGGGAGAGGGTGACGTGATGGTGGGATGAATCAATAACCCAGAACTCAATCAGTGAGCCAGACTGGTGTGTCATTCTAATGATTGATAACAGTGGCCGTTTGGGAGTTTCATGAAACAAGAACATGTGGTTATCTTTAGCCTATTATCTATGTGCAGCTGGTACAATGCGGGCCTCACAAGCAGCTGCGGAGCCTAGGTCACCCTACACCCTGAACAGGGGGCATGGGGGGCCTTCCTCCCCAGAGGCCTCCTGTGACCTTCCACAGCTTATTGTTCCTCATTTCTTTTATACACATGACCAGTTTATGTAGGCACACCGTAAACCCTTTCTCCTCTGCTGCTTCTCCCAACAAGGAAACACACTATCAGCATCACTCAATCATTCTTCATGTTTACTCCGATCCCATCCCTGGGACATAGTCTGTGAATTTTCTCCATTGTACGTAACTCGTTTCACACCACTTCCATTTTGTACCATTAAAAGGAAGTCGGTATATGTAACACGCCGTCAAAGAGCGGAGACTTGTAAACGTCATATAAATGAAATTATATGCACCCTTTTCAGACTTAGCATTATGCATTCAAGATTTATTTGTGTTTCCATGTGTCTAGATGGAAAAGTCTTTTATTTATCACTGAATAGCATTTCACTGTATGGAAGTACGCAGTGTGCTTATTCACTCACCTATTGAATAACATTTGTATTTAAGTGTTTTTAATTTTTTAGAGATGGAGTCTCATCGCGCTCCCCAGGCTGGCCTGCACCGGAGCCATCATACCCTACTGCAGCTTTCAGTTCCTGAGCTCCAGCAGTTCTCCCACCTCAGCCTCTGAGGTAGCTGGAATGACAAGCTACAGGTGCACAACACCATGCCTGAGATGAATGACATGTTGACAGCTACGAGTTTGAGGCAATTATGCATAAATGTGTTATAAACATTTGCTCACAGTTATTTGTGCAGGTAAAACTTTTCGAGTAAATTAGGTGAATACCTAAGAGCAGAATTACTTGATTATTGCTAAGACTATGTTTAGCATTATGAGAAACTGCCAAACAGTCTTCAAACGAACTTGTGTCATTTGTGTTCCCACCAGCAAGGAATGGGAGTTTCTGTTCTCTGCACCTTCACCAGCAATCAATATTTATAATGTTGGGATTTTAGACTTTTTAATGTGTGTATAATGGTATCACATTGTTGTTTTAATTTGCAATGTCCTAATGAGAAATGACACTGGGTACTTTTTCATATGCTGACATACCCTCTGTATATCTTCTGAGAAATGTCTGTTGAGACTTTGGCCCACTTTTTGATTAGTTTTCTTATATATTTTTTTAACTTCTAGTTGTATTTTGGATTTTTCCCTAATCTTAGAATCTGTGACTGTTTTGGATGTAAGTCCTTCATCATATGCCCTTTGCAATGCTACCTTCTAGTTTTAACTTGCTTTCATTGTTTTAATAGTATTTTCCCAGAGCAAAGGATTTCAATTTCTAAGAAGTCTGTCTTAGTTTCTCACACATTTTGCTTTTACTATTTTACTGTTCCCAGGAGCAAACCCAACGTCAACACGGTTTTCTTCTCTGCTGTTTGCTAGAAGCTTATGATTTTGCATCCTCCAATTTCTTCTATGATGCTTTTTATTTATTTATTTATTTTGAGATGGAGTTTAGCTCTTGTTACCTAGGCTGGAGTGCAATGGTGCGATCTCGGCTCACCGCAACCTCCACCTCCTGGGTTCAGGCAATTCTCCTGCCTCAGCCTCCCGAGTAGCTGGGATTACAGGCACGCGCCACCATACCCAGCTAACTTTTTGTATTTTTAGTAGAGACGGGGTTTCACCATGTTGACCAGGATGGTCTCGATCTCCTGACCTCGTGATCCACCCGCCTCGGCCTCCCAAAGTGCTGGGATTACAGGCATGAGCCACCGCGCCCGGCCTCTATGATGCATTTTGAGTTAAGCTTTGTCAAATTAAGGTCTACATCCGGGCAGTCCGTCTCTACATCCGGGCAGTCTGTCTCTACATCCGGGCAGTCAGTCCGTCTCTACATCCGGGCAGTCAGTCCGTCTCTACATCCGGGCAGTCAGTCCGTCTCTACATCCGGGCAGTCAGTCCGTCTCTACATCCGGGCAGTCTGTCTCTACATCCGGGCAGTCAGTCCGTCTCTACATCCGGGCAGTCTGTCTCTACATCCGGGCAGTCAGTCCGTCTCTACATCCGGGCAGTCAGTCCGTCTCTACATCCGGGCAGTCTGTCTCTACATCTGGGCAGTCAGTCCGTCTCTGCATCGGGCAGTCAGTCCATCTCTACATCCGGGCAGTCTGTCTCTCTTTGTTTTGCTTATTTTTGTTAAAAACTACCCTTCGCTCCACTGAATCACCTTTGTACCTTTGTCAGAAATTAACTGTGTTTGTCTTAGTCTAATTCTGTGCTCTCTGATCTGCTGCATTCATTTATGTGTCTAATCTGTCACCAATACTATGCTGCCCATATTAATATACTTCATAATAACTCTCAAAATCTGAAAGTGTGATGTCTTCAATTTTATTTTTCTTTAATATTCTCTTGGCTATTCTAGCTTCTTTGATTTATATATATATTTATATGCATTTTTAGAAGAGTTTATCAATATCTATAAAAGAATTTGCTGGAATTTTGATTTCATTGAATTCAAATTGGAAAGAATTATAAAAATATTAAATATTTTAATCCATGAATACAGAATAACCTGATTCATTTAAATCTTTGATTAATTTTATCAGAATTAGGAAGTTTTTCTCTATAAACTCTATAGACATTTTGATAGATTTCTACCTAAGTTAATTTTTTGGTGCTATTGCATATAGTATTGCATTTATAATTTTACATTAAAATATTTCATTCCTGGCATTTAGACAACAAATTGACATTTGCATATTGACCTTATATCTTGTAAAACCTTGCTCTAGTTACCTATTCATTGCAGGAGTTTTCTAAATTTGTTTGTCTATAGATTATTCCATCTTTTCTACATAATCAAACAAAAATAGTTTTATGTAGTTCCTTCCTTTGCATATATTTTATTTATTTTTCTTATCTTGTTGTAGTAGCTAGGGGTGTCAATGTGATATTGATTTGGAGTGATGAGAGGGAATATCTTTGACTCTTTCCCGATAATAAGGTAAAAACTCTCATCTCTTACCATTAAACATAATATTAGCTGTTAGTTTTTTGTTACTATTCATAAAGTTCAGAAAATCTATTATTCATATTTAATGAGAGTTTATTTCTCGAATAAATGTCAGATTTTGTCAAATGATTGCTTTACTTCAGTTGATACAACAAAGTGAATTGCATTGATTTATTTTTAAACAATGAATCTACTTCATTTGGAATAAATGATCGAATAAGTAAATCTCTCTAGTACTGTTCTGCTAGTTCACCCAAATGATTAAAAACGCTCTTGCTTTTTGCTTTAACAGAGCTTAATTTAATTATCTCCTCTATTGTGATAATCTTAAGTAAATTCTATCTTTCCTGTTTGATTTTATCTGGTGCAATTTTTCTTGACAACACCTGGGTGCTGCTGTGTTATTTTTATTTTTATCTCCTGTATTGATTGTTTTATTATGTACTTCACAGAGAGTCTTCACCTATAATCCAATATGATTAAATATATATGTCTGTGTATCTATCATATTAATTAATGACATACATTATAGTATGTATTGGAATCTATAATATACAATATAATAGTGTATATATGGTGACGTATATTATATAACATATATTAATATTGATATGTTGCATATTATAGTATATGCCATACCATTAAATATTACTTGTAATAGATAACATTTTTTAATTTTGTAGGCCTGGCTGCTACATCCCCAGTCTATTTCTTTGAAGCCATGCGCAGCTGTGCCTACGCTCTAAATAATTTGATCTTGGTTTCTACATCTCTCTAAATGAGCCTGTTTCAGGATTTTATAGCAGCAGTTTTTCCTGTGACCTCAGTTCTCTGATAGCCCCAGGAAGAGAGGTTGCTTCTCAGTTCAACAAATGTTTTCCTACTGTTAGGGTGGAAGTAAAGATTTCTGATCTAATTATCCATAGTCTAATTATTTAGGTATTATAACCATTTCTTACTTTTCTCTTCCCACCATTTGACTCTCATGTGTCTGACCTTCATGTCAGGTCATTTAGGACCAGATCTTCATGTTCAACAGCTTGGTACTCTGAACAATACAAATGAAATTCCTCTTGAAACACTAGAGACTAGAAACATATATATTTGATGTTTTTGTCATGGCACATTTTTTTCATCAAGATGGGAATAATATATCAGTACAAATAAGTATCGGGTAACTAAGTTGGGACAAAAAGAAAATTATTTACAGAATACTTTACAGAATAAGAAGGGATTCAAACTAGACAAATATAAAAAATGTTCTCTTACTCACTCTGATCAGGATTCCACAAGTTATTTGGGGAGATAATGAAGAGAACATATAATTTATTGCTACATACATATGTATGTATATGTATATGAACATATATATTTATGTGTGTGTATACATATACATACACACATATATACACACATACACACACATATATTTCCATTTACTTACTTTCAACAATTCTTTTTAACTTCATAGATACCTAACACAATTCTTCCTAATCGTGGTACTTAAAATATTTATGGAAGGTACGACTATTTTGGTAACTGCCTAGGGGAAATGTTTATCAGTACCACTTACGGAGTGTTATTTTTAAATCTTTTAATGTTTTGATGTCTGTTAAGCATTTCAAAAGCATTGATTGTGATGTAAATTGTAATTAATATTTTAAAGTAAACATAAACAGGTTTATGTCCTGAGGAGGGAGTAAAATTTAGTGGATTCTGTTTGGACTACCTTAATAATCACAATCGTTGTAAAGACAGTCACTATGAGGTCTGGCACAGGGGCCCACACTTTCAGAGGCTGAGATGGGAGAATCACTGGAGCCTAGGTTTGTCAGACAAGCCTAGGCAGTGTGGGAAGACCCCCTGTCTCTACCAAAATAATAATAATAATAATTGGCCGGATGTCATGTCATGAGCCTGTCGTCCCAGTTACTCAAGGCAGGAAGATCACGTGAGCCTGAGAGGCCAAGGCTACAGTGAAATGTGATTTTGCCACTGCAGTCCAGCCTGGACAACAGAATGAGACCCCATTTCAAGATAAATATATTAATTTAATTTAAAAAAGATAGTCACTATGCATGTATGGTAAACCAGGCTATACTTTCAGATAAAAAGACAACAGACTCTTTTCTAATTTTTATGGACATTTATTATTTACTTTTTCATTAAATTTCTGGTTGTTGAAATAATGGTCAAAGTGAATAAATGCTACTCAAACTTTGGTTGCTAGTTTCATGAAAGAATGTAGCAATTTATACTCATATAATGACTGAAAACGCCTTTATTTCCACATTTGAATTTTATTGAGATGTAATGGATGCATATAACTGTATGTATTTCAAAATGTGTAAACACTTCTGAATCCCCCAAAAATAATCTATATTAACACACAGACACACACACACACACACACATATATATATATATATATGTTTAATAGCTTATGTTTCATTTGAGAAGCTTTCTCATGTTTCTTTGAAATTCAGCCTTTCTCCCTGACTCTTTTCATTCTCAAGCAACCATTGGTCTGCTTACGTTAGGTTGCATTTTCCAGTATTTTACATAAAAACAATGAAAAATATGTAGTTTTAGACTAACTTTTTCATACATGATAATGATTTAGAGATTCACTGATATTTCATGGAATAATATGTGATTCAATTTTTATTGCTGAGTAGTATTTCCTTTCTCAGTATACCATAGAACATGAGGATTCTTTCCAGTTCTGGGCTATTAAAATTAAAACTACTGTAAACATTTGTGCAAAGTCTCCATGTTGACATGTATATTCATTTTCCACTGGTAAATTTGTAGAAATGGAATGAATACCTATATGGTGAACTTATCTTTAACTTTTTAAGAAAGTGAAAAAAGTGTTTTCCGAAGTACACAGTCTTGTATTTCAACCAGCAGTACAAAAGAGGACCATTTTCTCCACATCTTCATGTATAATTTATATTTATATGTGCATGTGTATATATATCTCAAATACATGTGTGCACATATGTGTGTTTGTGTGTGTATATAATTTTAGCCATTACTGGCAGTATGTAGTAGTCTCTTCTTATAATTTTAATCTGTATCCTCCTAATGGTTAAAGGCATTCAGCACTCTTTCTACTTGCTTGTTTGCCATCTGTATATATTCTTTGGTAAATGTCTGCTGAAATCATTTTTCTATTTTAAAATTTGCAAGGTTTGACTTCGGTGGACATTAGTTGTAAGAATTTATATACATTGTAAGTATTAGTCCACTGTCAAATGTATGCTTTGTAAATATTTTTAATTTAATGAATCTAATTTGGTGCTTTTTTTCCTATTATAATTCATGCATTTTGTGCTGTATTTATGAAATTTTGCAGAAAGCATAATAACATTTACACTATTATTTTTAATTTTTTTAATTTTTGGAGTCTCACTCTGTCACCCAAGCTGAAATGCAGTGGCATGACACTGGCTCCCCACAACCTCTGTCTCCCAGGTAAAAGCCATTCTCCTGCCTCAGCCTCCTGAGTAGCTGGGATTACAGGTGCATGACACCATGCCTGGCTAATTTTTTGTATTTTCAGTAGAGACAGGATTTCACTCTCTTGGTCAGGCTGGTCTAGAACTCCTGACCTTGCGTTCTGCCAGCCTTGGCCTCCCAAAATTCTGAGATTAAAGGTATGAGCCATCACAACTGTCCTTTACTATTATTTTTAATACTTTTTATAAATTTAGTCCTTCTTTTAGATTTGTGATACATTTTGGGCTAATTTTTTTTGTGTGTGATATTATTTTAAGGTCAAGGTGCTTACTCAATATTTATGTATCAAATTGTTTCAACACTCTATAGTGAAAAGACATTCTTTTGTAAATGAATTTTTTGTCATCTTTGTGGAAAATTAATTGACCATATAGATTATGAGTCAATTTAAGGACTCTGCATTTTGTTTACAGCAGAAAATATCAAGTATTTAATATGTTTACTATTGTGCTAATAGCTTGCTCTCTTCATTCCTATAAGCTTTAAAATAAAGCTTAACATTAGGCAGTGTATGTCCCCTTATTTCCTCTATTTCAATGTTACTTTGACTATATTAGACCCTTTACATTTTTGTATAATTTTTAGAATCTCCTTGTTAATCTCTACCAATAGCTTGCTGAAATATTGGTTGAAGCTTTCTTGAATATTGGTCACTTATTGCGATGATAACGATAATAATAATAAACTCTTAATAATAAAGAGTTTTCCTATCTATAAATAGGGGTCTTTCAAATTTTTTTTATCAACAGTGATTCTATTTTCCAAGATGCATATCTTCCATATGCTTATCCAAATTTATTTCTAAATGTGTCACATTTTATATATTCTAGAATGTTTAAACATGGGAGAAATACCAGTCTTTCACCCTTTATGGTGATGTAAATGCCAAGTGTTTTGTGTATGATTTTCATAAGGATGAGTGTGTTTGCTTTCATTCATTGTTCACTGAGGATTTTTGTCATGTATGACTGTTAAATATTATCAAATGTATAGTCAGCCTTTATCGACATAATTTTTAAAACTTTTTACTCTGTTTATATAAATTATATGGATTGATTTACAAATACTAAACCAGACTTACTGGAATAAAACCTGATTTATCATGATGTATTATACTTTGTACATATTGCTGAACTCAGTTTAATATCTGACTGAAAATATTTGCTTTTTTCATCATGAGGGTTATTGGTGGGGAGAGTTTGGCTTGATTTTTTATTGTCCTTTTAATATCTTTTCTGGCAACGCTGACTTCATAAAATAAATTAGAAAGTCATTTATATTCTTAACTTTCTTGGAGGAAGTTTGTTTCATTTTGTATTGTTTCTTCCTTAAATGTTTCACAGAATTTACAACTGAAACAATACACATCAGAATATTCTTTGTGGGAAAGATTTTAACCAGAAGTTCAATGCCTTTGACAGACACAGGGCTATGTAGGTTGTTATGAAGTTTGCCTTAACACAGCTATTCCAGATCTCAAGTTTTCTTGAGTGACCTTTGTTAACTTGTTCACACGGTTCCCAAGAAATTTATTTATATTATCTGAGTTGTCAAATTAATTGATACAGGTTATTCATAATAATCTCTTAAGATTCTTTTTATGTCCATAGTACTTGCAAGATCTGTTGGGCCGGGCGCGGTGGCTCAAGCCGGTAATCCCAGCACTTTGGGAGGCTGAGGTGGGTGGATCACGAGGTCAAGAGATCGAGACCATCCTGGTCAACACGGTGAAACCCTGTCTCTACTAAAAATACAAAAAAAAATTAGCCGGGTATGGTGGCACGTGCCTGTAATTCCAGCTACTCAGGAGGATGAGGCAGGAGAGTTGCCTGAACCCAGGAGGCGGAGGTTGCGGTGAGCCGAGATCGCGCCATTCCACTCCAGCCTGGGTAACAAGAGTGAAACTCTGTCTCAAAAAAAAAAAAAAAAAAAAAAAAAATGATCTGTTATACTGTCTTTCTCCCATTATGTTAGAAATGTCTTCTTTATTTTATGAAAATTGTTCTACCAGGAGTTTTATCAATTTGGTTGCTACTATTCAAATAAGAAATTTTTTACTTCATTGATTTTTTTCACATTTTAATGTGCTACTTTCTAATATTTTTTTTTACTAGTTCTCTCCTTCTGCTTATTTGGATTTAAATTGCTTTTCTTTTTCTAGTTTCTTTAGGTGAAAGCTTAGGTCATTGATTTAAGGTCTTCCTTTCTTTCCAATAGAGGTATATCTTGCTATAAAATTTCCTGTAAGCAGTGTTTCAGATGTTTCACAGGGTTTGATAGGTCACCTTTTCATTTTCATTCAGTTCAGTTAAATTCTAATTACTATTTATTTCCTAACCTATAATTATGTTAGTATGTGTATATTTGTTTTCAAATACTCTAGGATTTCTTAGAGTTCTATTTTTACTCATTTTCACTTTCTTTTGATTGTGTTAGAGAAGATCTTACATATGACTCAAATCCTTTGAAATGTATTGATATGTGTTTTACAGCCCAAGATAAGGTCTATCTTGCTGTATGCAATAAGTGAACTTACGAAGGTGTATTCTGTTAATTTTCATTGAAATGTCCTGTAATTCTCAATTAGGTTAAATTAATTGGTAGTATTATACAGGCCTATACATTCTAAATGATTTCCTGTATTTGTGTTATTAATTATTGAGAGAGGTATGAGATTATATAAACATAATTCGATTTTTGTCTGTTTCTCCTTGCATTTATATAACATTTGATTCTTCATTTTGAAAATGTTATTAGATACACAAATATTTAGTATTTTTATGTTGTCTTGATGAATTGGCCTTTTTGTCACTATGGACCAGCTTTCTTTATCCCTGATAAAGTTTTCTCTAAAGTCAAATTTGTTCCATATTGATATGCCACTTCCACTATTGCTTTCTATGGATTACTGTTAGCTTTGTGTATTTTCCCATTATTTTATTTAGATGCATTTCTATCTTCAATTTAATTTATTTAATAGTTCAAACAGCATGTAGTGGAATCTTCCTTTCAGTCTAATCTGATAATTTCTGCCTTTTAAATACAGACTTTAGATTATTTACGTTTAAAATAATTATTGATATAGGTGTGTTTACATCTCATATCTAGCCATTTGTTTTCTATATGCCCCATTTATTGACTCCCTTTTCCTGCATTTGGCATTATTTTAATTAGCTGAGTATATATATATTTTTTTACCATCTTTTATATCCTTTATCAGTCCTTTGGCTATATCTGTTTTTAAACACTTTATTTTAAAAAATAATTTTAGATTTACCAAATAATTTCAAAGGTAATATCATAGAATGTTCCTATATGCTTTATATCAAGTTTGTTCTCTTATTAATTTATGTTGTAATTTAGCCTTTGACCCATGACCTCTTTAGAAGTATGGTGTTTAATTTCCAAATACTTTGTGATTTTCTAGCTATCTTCTTATCACTAATATCTTTTTAATTTAATTGTGTTCTGAGAACATACACTAAGTTTCTGTTGTTTTTAAATGGTTCGGTGTATTTTATGGCCCAGAATTTGTTCTATCATGTTCCGTGTGAGCTTGAGAAGAATGTGTGTTCCACCCCTATTGGATAAGCTAGTCTATAAATGTCAATTAGATACACTTGATTAATGGTACTGTTGAGTTCAACTATATACTTATTGATTTTCTGCCTGCTGGATCTATCAATTATAGTGTGAGAGATGCTGAAGCTCCAACTGGAATAGTGGATTTGTTTATTTCTCCTGGCACATCTATCAGTTTTGTCTCGCATATTTGGGCACGCTGTTGTTAGGGGCATATGTCGCAATCACTGTCATGTCGTGTTGGAATATTGGTTCCTTTATCATTATGTAGTACCCTTTTTTTTATCTCTGAAATCTTGTCCTGAATCTGCTTTATCTGAAATTGATATAGCTACTCAATATTTCTATCAATTAGTGTTTCTATGAGGTATCTTCCTCTATCTCTTTACTTATATTCTATGTATGCCTTTATATATATGGCGGGGTTCCTCTAGACACTATTTTCTTCCTCTCACTCTTACAATATGTAGCTTTAATTGATGTGTTTCAAACATTCGTAGATGAATTGATTGTGACTGTAGTTGGAACATTGTCTACAATGCCTGTAACTATTTTCTGGTTGTACTTTTTCTGTTTCCTTTTTAATCATCTGTTTTTATTTCTCTGGTTTTGAATGATCATTTTATATCGTTACTGTTTCTCCCTTATTTTAGCACATCAATTACACTTCTTTATAAAAGATGAGTTTTAGTAGTTTCCCTATAGTATTGCAATATCCATTTACAACTAACCTATATTTTAAAATTGTGTTATATTTCTCACAGATAGTGCAGGTATTTATTTTACTTGTCTATATGATATAATCACAAAATTTAATGTTACTATTATTGTTTTAAGTATTTATCTATTAGGTCAGTTAGGAATAGAAAAAATATAGAGTTTATTATATTCTCATATACTCCTACTCCAGCAATCTTTTTCTTTTGTAGATCAGAGTTTGTGACTGTATCTTTTTCTTCCTGAGAAACTTGTTTTAGCATTACTGAAAAGACTTCGACTGTTGAAGTCTGTTTTTCTTTCATGTATAAAGGATAATTTTGCTGGATATAGAATTCTAGGTTAATGTTTTCTTTTTAAAAAACACTTTTTATGTTTTATCCTACTCTTTCTTGCCTGGTTTCTGATAACATGCTTACTGTAATTTGTATCTTTGTTACTCTATAGATAAGCTTTATTTTCTGCTCAGGCTACTTTTAAGATTTCCTCTTTGAATATGGCTTCATGCAGTTTAAATATGATATGCCTGGGTGTAGATTTTTTGGCATTTATCCTGTTTGGTAATCTTAGCTTCCTGTATCTGTGGTCGATTGTCTTACATTGTTAGAGTTTTTTCAGCCATTATTACTTCAAGTATTTCTTTATCTCCTTTCTATCTTTATACTCTTCTAGTAATCCGTTACACGTACGCTACTCCTTTTTTTTTTTTTCATCATGGCATAGGACTGGGAGATTTTCATCTTTTTATTTTTATTTTTTTTTCTTATTCTATTTCAGCTTTTGGCTTTTCTTTTGGCCTATCTTCAAGTTGATGCTTCTTGTCTCATCTATGTCCAGGATACTGATGAGTCTATTCGAAGGTGTACATTTCTCTTACTATGTATTCAATTTCTAGCATGTTCTTTTAATTATTTCTTAGAGGAAATATTTTTCTGCTGAAAATACCCCCATCTTCCATGTTGTCTAATTTTTCAGTTGAACACCGTAAAATATTATTTAGTTTAATTTCCTGTCTGATCGCTTCACAGACTTCATCACAACTTAATTTAATTTTGATATTTACTGTGTCTCTTCAGACTGTGTTTTTTCTTTCTTTTAACATCCCTTGTAATTTTTGTTGGGTGTTGAATATGCTGAATTTGTAGTAAGAACAAAACAGGACTTTCTTGTGAGGTTCTATGTTTATGTGGCTAGCAGTTAGGGTATTGATTAAAATAATTGATTTATTTACCTTCAATGTACATATAATGACTGAGGTTTTATTTTACTGTAGTGTCCTTATTTGATCTCCCTGTTGTTCTTCAGTGCCTCAGAATATCTTTTAAAATAGCATTTGAGTCTGTGCCTTGTTTTTTATTTGTTTAGGTTTTTCAAGATAAGGCTATTGTAAAGTTTTTCTCTCCTTTTAGATTAGGTTTCTTACAGAGATAATGCTCTGGGTGTATTTCAAATGGCTATTTTTTTCTTCCCTTACTTCCAAAATTAGAAAACTGTTTTGAGATTTCAGTGTGAGAATCTAGTGGGCTTTCTGGATATAATTGTGGCAGCTCCTTCAAGACTTCAGATCCTGGAAGTAATTCATTTCAGTCCACACTGACTCCAGTGGTTGGTCAAAATTGTCATTTCAGTCTTCCTTCCTTGTTGCATCTTCAAACCTTTATTCTATGTTTGTTTTACATTTACTTTACATATGTCATAAATTCTAAAATATCACTTGCATTTTTGTTTTTAATTGAGGAGACTTAAAATTAAAAATATGTAGGACTTTTCGTTTTCTCACATATATGCCACTTCTGTTGCTATTGATTACTTTACGTAGTTGCAGATTTCCATCTGGCATATTTCTTATGCCTAAGAACCTTCTTTGACTTTTCTTTTTAAGCAAAAGTCCTTTGGAAATTAATTCTTTCAGCTTTTTTATATCTAAAAGAGCCTTAATTTTATCTACATTTAAAAAATATACTTACATCTAATATACAGTTTAGGTTGACATATTTTCTTCTTTTTTCTTTACTCAATGCTTAAAGAAATGGCTCTACTGTCTACTTGTCTGCAGTGTTTTTCACAAGAAATTTGCTGCCATTGTTTTCTTTATTCCTCTGTCGGTAATGTATTGTTTTTGTCTGGTTGCTTTTGGGATTCTTTATTATTTGTTTTGAGAAGTCTGATTATGACATTTCTTCATTTTGTTTTATTATCGAATTTTGTGTTTCTTCATATTTGTGAATATGCAGGTTGAGCATTTTGATTCAATTTGATAAAAAATCTGGTCTTTATTATTATTTTAAATATTTTTATTATGCTCCATTCTCTCCCCTCTTTCAGTAACTCTCTATGTCCAGAGTAGTACAAGTTTCCCCACATACACTGATGCCCTGTTCACTTGTTGGCAGTCTCCAGTGGTAGACTTGAAGAGAAACCCATGCAGATACACGCACCTCTGACTTCTGCCAGCCTCTCATCCCACAAATTCCTCAACTTTGTACAATGGTCTGCCAATTCAAGCCAGTTTTAACTTCCTGAACACTCAGCTCTGTCTTCTCAACTCGGGATGAAAACTGTGTTCTCCTGGGTTTCTATATGCTGGTACTGAGGACTGGCAACTCTCTCCAGTACTGTTGAGCAAAAGTATTGCTCAGCTGATTCATTTTTCTTGTATCAGGAATCACGGTTTTGTGACAGTTATTTTCTCATGTCTAAGAACTGTCATTTAATATAATTTGTCCATTTTTTCATAGTCTGATGATGGACGTAAATCTATTACTCTGCCCTGGGTAGAAAGAATATAATTTAAGTCCTTCTACCTTAAGCACACACTATTTTTCTCTTTCTCTTCGTGTATGTATAAATAAAACAATTATCATGTGTTAGAATATCCTTACCCCAGTATATTGTTTGTCATAGTTTTAATTGTTCCAAATAAACCAGATTTGATTCTGTAGATTTTTAACTCTTCTATAGTAATTTCTCAAAAATTGTGTTTTAAAAGATATTTAATTGATACTTATCTGCATTTCTTCCCAATAATTCTATCTATCATATTATTTGTACTAGTTGATTTATGTGTGATTTGAAATTCACAAATTTGCTGCAAAATGAATGTGTTTACTTTGATCATTGTTTCATTTGTTTACAAAGCTGGAGGCTCATTCTATGGACAAGCATTGAAAAAGTCACATTCTCTTTTCTGGGTTAATTTGTTTTTGACAAATTTGGTTGAATAGTATTTATTAAATTCAGTTGGGAAGAAAAGTTACTGCTTTATAAGAGTTATTAACTCATTTTTAATTCATTCTCTGTATATCATTAAAAATCCCTTGCAGTACTACCTAATTAAGCATTTGAGGATTAAACATTTTCATTCATATCATTACACATTGTCTTTGATTTAAAAACTCTCTGAAGAATTCTAACATCATATATTAAGCAATTTAAAGTATTTGTGAATACAGAAGGCTATACAGTGCTTAAAGAATAGAATTAAAAATTGCATTTGTTATTTCACTTCAAATTTCCTATTTTTCTTATCCTTTTCTATGTATCTATGTATCTATTATCTATCTATTATCTATCATCTATCTTCTATATGTCTTATAGAGATGATTTATTTCTATATCCAGATGTGACCCTTGATTATCTTTTCAATATTCGTAATTAACTAAGCATTTTGTAGCACTAGTAGAATATTAACTAATATGTGTTCTCTCATGTTACCAAAATGAATATGTAATTATCAAAGACATTTCTTTTTACAGCATTGTCAAAAGGTATCCTGATAGTGAATGACCAAAGAAGCCACAGATAATCCCACCTGTCCATGTTATAACAATGATCTTCTTATGGATTTCTCCACTCCCTAACAGTTTCTGTCATTGCATAAATTTATAATACTCTTTATGTTACACTTTTGTAATGAGTGCCAACATTCCTCTATATTTTGCATTTTAACATCTCACAGAATGCTTTATTTTCTATCTATATACCCCCCAAAAAGTTTCCAGTGAGAATAATGAATAAATGTGTTTTGGCAGTTTGTGGAGTGGGCCTTCGGGTATGAAAGGAATTATGTAATGCCATATGCTGCTTTATCTGCAGTGCCATTGCCCTCTCATTTTCACCTGCCAACTCAAGAGTTCTTCACTTTGCTATCAAATTAATCTCTATGTTTATTGTTCAGTGCCAACTATAAAGTTTGCATTTGCCTTGCAAATACATAATCACAGTTAGTGTGGCAATAGCAAAGACACATACTATGCACTCATTATGGAGGTTAGTCATGTTAATACAGCTACCAATGACAGTGTAGGTAAAAACAAACATTCATCTGGAAAGTAAACATAGAGTGTATTCCCAATATACGTGGTATCCTTTAGACAAATTAATTCATTTAATGTAGCTTCCCTAATAAAGTGCTGTTAATTACTTTAAATAAAATACTTTACTGTACATTTATGCAAACAACTTGCTATATGCTATGAAGTAGAAAATAAAAGCAGATAACCCAATATAATGGACCAAAAAGATGATTTAATATGTGTCCTGATAAAAATTCACACTAGTCTTGTTTCTTCTGGTTCAGTTTTAAATTTCGTATCATTATTCTTGTAGATGATATCTGCTTAAGAAAGGTATGATCAGAAGATAGGTTTCCATAGATGTGTTTCTCTCTGCTGTTTTGTTGTTGTTTATTTGGTTAGCAATGGGGCAATCAACAAAAGAGTTGTGTCAACAGACTTCAGAATTTAGAGATCATCGTCAGCAACCAGCACATATCAATAGTCAAAGTTTTTAATGCTGCACTTACCTTATTAGGAGCAAAACACGCCCCATAAAGAACAAAGTGTTCAGAGTAACTGTATTAGTTTACGAGAGCTGCTCTAATTAAATATCACAACATGGGTAGCTTAAAAAACAGAGATTCATTGTCTCATAGTTCTGGGGGCTAGAGGTCCAAGATCGAGGTGTCAGTATGATTGGTTCAGTCCCAGGACTGTGACAGAGAATCTGTTCCATTTCTCTTGTCTACTTTCTGGTAGTTGGCTGGCAGTCTTTGGCTGTCTTTGGATTATGTGTGTTAAACAATCTCTGCCTTGTTGTTTACATGGTATCTTCTCTGTGTGCCTGTGTCCGAAGTTCTCCTTTTTTTTTTTTTTTTTTTGAGACAGAGTTTCGCTCTTGTTACCCAGGCTGGAGTGCAATGGCGTGACCTCGGCTCACCGCAACCTCCGCCTCCTGGGTTCAGGCAATTCTCCTGCCTCAGCCTCCTGAGTAGCTGGGATTACAGGCGCGCACCAACATGCCCAGCTAATTTTTGTATTTTTAGTAGAGACGGGGTTTCACCATGTTGACCAGGATGGTCTTGATCTCTTGACCTTGTGATCCACTCGCCTCAGCCTCCCAAAGTGCTGGGATTACAGGCGTGAGCCACCGCGCCTGGCCCAAGATTCTCCTTTTAATGAGACTAGGGCTCCGCTTCCTTTATTATGACTTCATGTTAACTAATTATACCTACAAGGATTATATTTCTATAAAAGGTCATATTTTGAGGTACTGGAGGTTAGGTCATCAAGATATGAATTTCAGAAGAACATAATTCAACCCATAAAACTAACCTACAAAACAGGCGAACAATAATTAGTTTCACATTGTACATGTATATAATGTGGATTCAGTTATCTGTTTTTCCAAAATTTTTTTTGGAATAAAATCTTCCTCTTACATTTTCACTAGTATCATCAAAAAATGAATCACTTGGTCATATAATGACTCAATTATGAAGAAGTTAAAATATTTTAGTATTATATTACTAAGATTTAAAGGCAAAGAAAGTCAGTGCCTCATAACTATGAGTTGTGTTCAAATATAACAAAATTAAGAGACCTAGTTATTCTTTATAATTTTTACACTATTTTGCCAGCATGTAACTTGTACCAACTTTAGTTTTTTTTTTGTTTTTTGTTTTTTTCTGTTTTAGTAGTCAGGCATGCCTTTCTATTACAATGGAACACAATCCTTAGGACATAATTGAAAGGAACGCAACTAAGCCATATATTTATTTAAGTACGTCTTTATAACCATAAGATTTTCTAAATGAAGGAAAGGTGGCTGTATTAGTCTGTTTTCACACTACTATAAAGAACTACCTGAGACTGGGTAATTTAAAAACAGCAACAACAAAAAGATTTAATTGGCTCACACTTCCACATGGCTGGGGAGGCCTCAGGAAAAACCATGGTGGTAGACTACGAGATGTCATACATGGCAGCAGTGTGTAGGGGGAGTGGCACACTTTTAAAACACCAGGTCTCCTGAGAACTTACGATCATGAGAACATCATAGGAGGAAACAACCCCCGTGATCCAATTACCTCCCACCAAGTCCCACCATCAACATGTGAAGATTACAATTTGAGATGAGATTTGGGTGGGGACACAGAGCCAAACCATATCAATGGCTATAAAGGACTTGTGATTTTTGTCTGTCATCCAGAATTAGTAGGAAAATTATAAATTTACATCTCTGATTTTTATAAACTTGTTTCCTAGAACTACATGAAATGTTCTCATAATTGTTTGATCCATAACTTTCACTTGCAATTAGGTAATTATGAACATATTTTCAATAATTCATAAAATGATGTATACTCATAAAAACTGTCAATATAAACTTATTGCTCAATAGAATAATTAGCATATTGCCAATAAGGGACAAATTCTGCTAGATCCTTGCCAGTCCCACTGCATCTTTTTTCATGGTATATATAATATATATTTTGCATATGGAGTATTCATATACATTTTTGTCTATGGAATGTTTGTTATTTATTTTTCTATTTTTTTAAACTATAAAAAAAGAAACATGCTATGTGTAAACTTTCTAGTACATTCTCTTTTTATTCAAATTATATGAAAGATTTATTTGCTTCATCATTTCTGGAACTCTAATGCATTCATGTTTACTATAGACTAATGGCCCATTGTGTAGACGAATAGTCACACAATAATTATATGTTTTTTAATATAACAAAATTTATCTATTATTGTTTTGCTAATTAACATTTGGATTCTCTCTCCCACCAATAAATTGTTAATATGAGCAGTGCTGCCCTGAACATTATTCCCCACATATCATGGTGCACAACTGAAGGAGTTTTTCTTAAGTGTATACCTAGCAGTGAAGAATGTGAGTTGCATACATGAATATACACATTGATGAACTTTTTTTAAAAGGTGATTGTAGAAATTTTTATACCCACCAGCAATAGATGTGAGATACTGTTCATTACATAGTCACCAGTGCTCAAAACTTTCAGACTCAACATTTATCGTTGGGTATGAAATTGTACTTTATTTTGATGTACAGTCTTATTTTCTTGATCGTTAATAATATTGATGTTATAATAGATTTATCAGTTATATATACATTTCCTCTTCTGCTAAAAACCTTTTTTTCCTTCTTTGCTAATTTTATACCATTTTTAAATTCTTCATTGATTATTTGAAAACTTCATAATTCCCTCCCTATTTTTGTATGTTGCAGTTACCTTCTATCACCTAGTAATGTATTTTCCCTTCCCAAAGATGTCTTTTGATGAATAGAAATTGTTCCTATAAATGCAGGCAAGATAATCAATATTTTTTATAATTGATGCTACATAATTAATGCTTATCAAAAATCAGAAAAATATTCACCTATGCTTTCTATTAAAATTTTTAAAAATTTACTTTTGGTATTTATGTCAATGTACATAGAGAAACAGACACATCACTTAACAGTAAGTAAATTTTCAATTAACTATGGATTAAAATAAACTTGAAAAGCACTCTACTGATAAATCATGAATTTTAATGTTTATTCATACCACTGAGTTTTATGGTTTTATAATTGCATATAAGTTTCTTAAAATACTGGAAGCAATTTATCAAATGGCAACCTTAGCATTATAAATTTTACTTTTTTCTAGTAGAAATTTAAGCTTTTCTCCTATTCCAAAAAATATAATTCCTTTTTGTGGAAATGTGTTATATTTTTATCTTCACCTTTAAATTTGCCTTACATTTTTGTTACAATCAGCATTTTTAAGCCTGATGATAAGAGAAATGCACAAGTAGAAACTCCTACAAAATATGTGTAGTGTAACTAACAAATGCTTGTCAAAAATCACATTTTGTTTCATGTTCTATTTAGTTAATTCTCACCTTGTTATGTTTCAAAACATCTAGGATAAGTTCTGTCCAAAGCTGGGTTAGCATAAAATTATTCTCATCCTTTCATTTTTCTACTTCATCTTTCATTGCAAGCACCATATCAACTAATTCTATTGGAATATTCACCATTCCTTGACCACACCCTGCCTTTTAAGTCTGCAGGCCTTTTCAAAAACTTCCTCTTAACAGGCATACCCTTTTTATATCTCAAATTTATTTTCTATGTTTGTACCAAAAGTGACCTGTTTGTTACTACATTCACTAGAAATAGAATTGAAACAGATTATCTCTAATTTACTCTGGAATATTTCCAATAAGAAAAATGTGAATGCAGTTTCACATTTACAAAAAAAGAATTTAATATTTACAGATTGATGATTAAAGTATTTGAGGGCTTCTCTTTGCATAATTTTTTGATCTACTTCTTCACCCTATATGTCAAAACACAAAGAAATGTAAGATTGGTTCCATCACACTCTTTTCCAGTGATGAATAATTTGTTTAATTGTAATGCTACTAAAATAAATGTTTATGAAGTAAATAATCTCAGTTTGAAAATGCATTTATCATTAGTTCCTAAATATGCCTGATTTATTGACCTAAACAATTAATATAACATCGTCTTTAGCATAAGACTTGCAATAATAACATTTCCATTGATTGCTTGACTTAAGCTTTGATTTTTTACATCTGTGTTTTCATTGTTGTTCAGTTTATTCATGTGAAACTTATCTGAGCATCTTGCTATCTGTCAGACACTTTGTTCAAAGTGTCTGATACATTTACCTAATAAATGTATCAGAATGTAAAGAATTCTGATACATTTATTTTAAAATTACCTTATATTAGTGAACCTACATTCTAGTGGGGAGAACAGATAATTGTTAAACTCAATGAATAAGTAAAATGTACAGTATGTAAAAAGACAAATGCTATGAAAAAGGTAGCATAGCAAAGTGATTTTAATACCTGCATGTAAAATAGTCATAACTTAAAATGTAAAGGTTAAGAAAGTTTACATTGAGAAGTGACTAAGCAGAAGTGACTAGAGTTGGCTTTGTCTCAGGAAACAGTCTTCTAGACAGGAGGTAGAACTAGTAAAATGTTCTGAGGCAAAGTGAATGTCCCTCACCTTCTAGAAAGAGAAACGAGGCAATAAGGCTGTCAGTAAAGAACAGAATACGAGAGAGATTAAGCGTAGCAGTTTTAAGTGCAGTTAAAAAATGGGGAAAGCCACTTAACATTGTGCCTTAAAGAATGGCTTTCAGTTTAAAAATGTTTTATCACATCACATCAGATAAAGTATATTTGTAGCTATAACCAAGCACATTAAACAGTAATTTTTATTGAAACATAATAATTGCATATATTTATGGGACACAATGTGGTGGTTTGATACATACATAGCATAAATGTTCAAATCATCATAATTAGCATATCCATTTATTATAACCATTTGTCATTTCCTTGTTATTAGAATATTCAAAATCCTCCCTTCCAGCTATTTGAAATATACAATGCATGATTGTTAGCATGAGTGTCACCCTACTGTTCAGTAGAGTACAAGAACTTCCTCCTAGATATAACAATGTACCTGTTGACCAACACCTTCCCATCCCCCTTCCTTTCTATTCTCCCTGGTTTCTGATAACCACTGTTCTACTCTCAACTTCTATAAGGTAATTTTTTTTAGATATCACATATGAGTGAAATCGTGCAGCAGTTGTTATTCTGTGCCTGCTTTATTTCTTAACATTATGCCTTCCAAACTTACGTTGTGGAAAACGGCAAGATTTCATCCTTTTTCTATGGCTCAATAGTATTCCATGGTGCATGTATACTACATTTTCTTTATCCATTTGTCTATTCATGGGCATTTAATTTCATTCCGTAACTTGGCTCTTGTAAATAGTGCTGCAAAAAACGTGAGAAATAAATAAAGTCAGATTCTATTTCTCACCATATACAAAAGGCAAATCAAAACGGACTGAGACTTAAATGTCTGACCCCAAACTATCAAACTACCTGAAGAAAACAGGCGAAATGGTACATGACATTGATCTGGTCAACGAGGTTTTTGTTAAGACCTCCAAAACAAAATCAACAAATGGGATTGCACCACTTAAAAAGTGTCTGCAGAACGAAAGAAGCAATCAACAGAGTAAAGAGACAACCTACAGAACGGGAGAAAATATTTGTAAGTTATGTATCTGACAAGAGGTAATATCCAGAATTTACAGGGAACTTACACAACAGCAAGAAAGCCCCAAATAATCTGATAAAATGTGTGCAAAAATCCTGAATGGACATTTCTTCAAAGAGAAAATACAAATGGCAATAGGCATTTTTTAAAAAAAGGCAGGAATTTTTAGTTTTTCCTTCAACAGAGTTATATGAATTTTTTGAATATCTACATTTTATTCATTTTAGGAATATTTGAACTTATAAGCAGCAAGTTGTTTTAAGTTCTAAATATATGTGTATATGTATGTGCTTGCAAACTTGCACAGTTGAGCATGCTTTGCAACTTTGCTCATTTATATGTAAAAATGTGAAATCTAGGACACTTTAAAGGATATTTTATATAGCATGGACAATTTCTATAATGACACTCAACTTTCTTAATATACACACATTATCCATCCACTCTTTCAATTATAATTACTCACTAGAATCAAATACTAATCAGCAGCTCTACACATTTGTAAAATAGCTGCCATTATTTGTAAGCGCCACCAAAAATTTTAGTGCTTTAATATATTCCTAAAGCTATTAGCACAATTACTAATTAGACTATTGGAGTGCTCATTTGTGCACAGAAAGATAAAAGAGGATTTCATGAAGATACATTCCTTTTTGCTATTTTATAGTTCACATACTTTCAATTAAAAAAAGATTAGAGATAAATGGGTTTCCCAATTATGAAAATTTTATGCTGTAATAAAGAAGTGTTTTTAGAAAAGAAATTGTATTATGAAAGTTCTGCTTCAATATAAATAGAAAAGTGGATAATGGGGCACTTCTCTGTGCTGCATAAAAATATATTGTGTGATTGCCAAGGAGGTGTACTGGCCCCTTCTAAATACAGTTTATGATATTGACATATGTGTATCTTTATAAGATAAAGTCAGAAACATTTGACTCCACTATAGAGTCACCCTGCATTTCTGTAAAAAATGATACTTTCAGGATTATTTATCTTCCTTCCACTAAAAGAATTTTTCCCATGACTCAATTCAGCTTCATAATATACAATGATTCTGACATTCTGTTGGCTTTCAAATGGCATTACTGTATCTTACCAGCTTCAAATTAGCTTACTGTCAGTCTGTTAATGGGATGCTGTGAGGATATCACTGAAACCAGAGACGCACTAGGGAAGCACTAACTGTTTTGATTTTTTTTCTTCTTGCTGCTATGTTATTACCTCCAACACAGATATTAGTCAAAGGCTAAGAAATGTCAACCTTTTATCATCAATCCCTGTATTATCCAGTGTCAGCTGTAAAAGTAGTATGATGATAAATTATTAAAGACATGTTACATACAGATGAGGTACATCCATGAGCATTTGGTTATTATAAAAATAGAGGAAGAAATATTTCATTTGTTATGGTTTTATTACAGTTTTATTTAACAACCATTTAAAGAAAAAGAAAAGATCTAACTGAGCACTCAAATTACTATGAATTGTGTTAATTCTAGATTTATGACTCTGAGACTCAATTTTGTCTGTTAGCTGTCAACGCTGCATAAGCCACAAATACCAATTTCTCCATTCACTTGTGTCATTATTTATTTCAAAGTTAAGGTTTCTTTTGTTCTTAAAAACCTACTGAATTTCAATTAAAGAAAACACTACACATGCTTCCAAATATCTAACAGTTACATATAAAGAATTAATGTTTCATGTTAATAATTTAAAATTATTGTGAATGTTATTCAAGATATCATGTATTATAAAAGAGCAATTTGGAAGAACAGAAAGGAGAGCTTTGATTCTACATTCACTTTTAAAGAATGTTAAGCACATAACAGTTTATAGATAATATTAACATTTGTGGCATTGGTTGATTAGCCAATGTCTACATGTTATTAGATAATCACATTTTTCTAGCACTGCCATAATTTATTGTTTTCAAAAAATGCACTATATGTTAGAGTGCTCTAGTTATTTATCAACAGCAACAGCTTAGCAGAATATTGATTGGTGCAAAACATTAATCCTTTGCAGATGACAACGATGACCAGCTAAGAAGTACAAGATGGCCACAGTCTTAGTTTTGATCCCCAGAAACTGACTGTAATGCAAGATTCCTATGAAAATGATTTATTAAGGAGTTTCTTTAGTTGCACGATGGTAGAAAAGTAAAGCCTCAGGAAGAAAAGGAAGCTAAAGCAGCTTGGAGGTCAACTTAGACAAGATAGCAGGGAAGAAATCTGAAAGCAGCTCTACGGAGCGTGAAGTTCTGTTCACACCTCTGAGTTGTTTCCATTAGGAGAAGAGGGAGATGGCACATTAATTATTAATCTCCAGTCATTTTTCAACAACTGTAATAACGTGGCGGAAAAGTGTTATTCAGGAGCTCTTTGTGTCCACAAGTAAAATAGGTCCCAGTATCCCAGGGAAAGTCCATCAACACAAAGAATCAACTGTTGGTGACTGAAGAGGACTGTGAAGGGGAGAGTGGTAGGAGAAGATGCTCAGTCACTTTGGAATCCTCCAAGTTTTGAAGTTTTGTTTTGTTTTACTTTGTTTTCTTTAGAGCCAATTTATGTTGTTGTTTTTTACAATTACTGTTGTTAATAATTTTTAATTAGGGACTATAATTTAAATAAGCATGTTTTTATAATGATTATTAAGTAAAAGTAAAATCAATATTTTGAAATCTCAAAATTCACAAGAAAACAACTTTCCATGTGTAGGAAATTCATATATTGGTCAAGTAAATGTTATTTTTTCTTACAGCATTTTGAAGTAAATAATAAAGTATTCATATATTTGGAATCCTGAAATTATTCTAAATACTGTAGGAGAGTAATTAAGTAATTTAACTTAACTTTTATTAATTTGCATAAAAAACTATTGAACATGATAAGGTGACATCATATTTAATGTTAAAATAAAAAATATTGCCCAAGTTCGGGAACTAGGAAAAGATGTCCAGTCTTCTCTCTTTTATACTATCACTTGTACTGGGGTTGCTGGAAAGTGAAATGGGGCAAGAAAAAAACTCATACAGATTAAAGTTCTAAAATATATTTTAAAATATAAAATGATTTATTTGGGGATAGCTTAATTTTTACATAAAAAATATAATAATACTGTTTCTTTTTCTCCACATTCTCTCCAGAATCTATTGTCTCCAGATTACTTAATGACCACCATTCTAACTGGCGTGAGATGGTATCTCAATGTGGTTTTGATTTTGCATTTCTCTAGTGACCAATGCCGATGAGCATTTTTTCATATGTTTGTTGGCCACATAAATGTCTTCTTTTGAAAAGTGTCTGTTCATCTCCTTCACCCACTATTGAATTGGTTTGTAGTTTGTTTTTTCTTGTAAATCTGTTTTAGTTCTTGGTAGATTCTGGATATTAACCCTTTGTCAGATGGGTAGATTGCAAAATTTTTTTCTCATTCTGTTGGTTGCCTATTTGCTCTAATGATTGTTTCTTTTGCTGTACAGAAGCTCTTAAGTTTAGTTAGGTCCCATTTATCTATTTTGGCTTTCGGTGTTTTAGTCATGAAATCCTTGCCTATGCTTATGTCCTGAATGGTGTTGGCTAGGTTTTCTTCTAGGGTTTTTATGGTTTTAGGTCTTATGCTTAAATCTTTATTCCATCTAGAGTTAATTTTTGTATAAGGTGTAAGGAAGGGGTCCAGTTTCAGCTTCCTGCATATGGCTAGGCAGTTTTCCCAACACCATTTATTAAACAGGGGATCCTTTCCCCATTTTTTGTTTTCGTTGGGTATGTCAGAGATCAGATGGTTGTAGATGTATGGCATTGCTTCCGAGGCCTCTGTTCTGTTCTGTTCTGTTCCATTGGTCTATATCCGTGCACCAGTACCATGCTGTTTTGATTACTGTAGACTTGTAGTATAGTTTCAAGTCAGGTAGCATGATGCCTCCAGCTTTGTTCTTTTTGTTTAGTATTGTCTTGGTTATGCAGGCTCTCTTTTGGTTCCATATGCAGTTTAAAGTGTTTTTTTCCAGTTCTGTGAAGAAGGTCAATAGTAGCTGGATAGGGATAGCATTGAATCTATAAATTACTTTGGGAAGTATGACCATTTTCACAATATTGATTCTTCCTAAAGTTAGTTCAACCATTATGGAAGACAGTGTGGTGATTCCTCAAGGTTCTAGAAATAGAAATTCCATTTGACCCAGCAATCACATTACTGAATATATACCCAAAAGATTATAAATTGTTCTGTTATAAAGACACATGCACATGTATGTTAGTTGTGGGCTGTTTACAATAGGAAAGACCTGGAACCAAACCAAATGCTCATCAATGATAGACTGGACACAGAAAATGTGACAAATATACACTGTAGAATACTATGCAGCCATAGAAGTGACAAGTTCATGTCCTTTGTAAAGACATTAATGAATCTAGAAACCATCATTCTCAGCAAACTGACACAAGAATAGAAACCAAACACTGCATGTTTTCACTCATAGGTAGGTGATGAACAATGAGAACACTTGGGCACAGAGAAGGGAACAACACTCACTGGGGTAGGTCAGGGGGTGGAGGGGAGGGGAGGGAAGGGCCAGCAGGGGCTGGGGAGGATGGGCTAACACCAGGAGAAATGCCTGATGTAGGTGTCGGGTGGGGGATGGAGACAGCAACCCACCATGGTATGTATGTACCTATGCAACAATCCTGCAGGATGCAGGATGTGTACATGAACCCCCGAGTCCAAAGTACAATAAACAAAAAGAATATATATATAAAAAATATATATATATATAAATAATATGCAAAAAATGTTATCAAGATTGTGAAATAAATTTATCAAGGCCAGAGGCCAGAAGATCAATACAATATTAAAAATCAATCGCATTTATATATCTCAGCATCAACTGAATATAAAAACAATATATTTATAAAAGCATAGAAACAGAAAACATTAATGAAATGCAAGAATGTTACATCCAAAGTTTTTAAATCTCTCAGAGATTTTATTTAAAAAAAATCAAGTTAAGAGATGTATTATCTACTATTGATGAAAAGTTCAAATTCATCAAAAATTATTTCATATATAGAAAGAAACCTCAACCAACCTACCTGGTATACTCAGAAAACATTAAAAATTTTTCAACTGTTAATTTAACTGAAAAATCTGACAATATTGAATAATAAAGTGGTTCCCTAGTGTGCATGTTTTATAACTTAGTCTTTGGTACTGAATTTCAAGGAATTTAAAAAATTTTTTTTAGACAACTTGAATTTCTTTGATTGTCTTTTCCAAATACTTTTCATTTTTTGAATGTTATTTTTCCAAAAAAGCTAACCGTTATCAAGTGTCAGATTGAAGTACATTGTGCCAATTTACCAGATTCTGAATTCATATGGCTGATATTCTATCACTGGGTTTTTACTTTTAGCTTATAAAATGTTATAGTCTGAATTTTCAGTATTTATAATATTCATATAGATGTAGCAAGTTATCATAATATGCCTGATATATGCAGATTTTCCTTTATTGTATACGATATTGAAGCTAAGCAAAGAAGAAAAACACATTTTCTCTTCTCCAAGCAGCAGTGTCCTGTTTTTTTTTTGCTTTATTTCTCTTAAATCTTTTCCTTAATTTAATAATTTATCCTGTTAAATATTCAAGAAATAATATTTTCCCGAATCCCTCTTGATTCAATCACTTTGCAGTGCTATTAATAAGAGGTACTAGTTGTGGCCGTCTCTTGTTTAGACACATTTTCTACTACTGAATACAGAGTCCCTTTACCATTGCTTTCCATATCTTTCCACAGTGAACCTATTTCTAATTCTAAAATCAGGGTGACACCCTAACACAATATCTCTATGCAGAATTCTGCTTTATTTTCATTAAAGAGACTTGAATCTTAATTCATGGAGTAGAATATTAATTCTATTCTAGAAATTACGAATCCTCACTTCAAATAGATTCCCCTTTAAATTATTTTATGTATCAGTATACAATCTTCCATTTCACACTAAAAAATGTACTTAATGAGTTATAATGTGTGTACAACATACTGCAAGTTTTGAAAGTGTAACATTGGATATGTTTCTACTTTTTTATTCACCCATTAAATCATCAACACTATCGAGATAAGTAACATATTAACAACCCAAAACATGCACTTGTGCAAAACTTTGAAATTCTGTTTTCCAATTCTGCTTGTCTCCACATCCCAGGAAAACAACTGAACTGCTTTCTGACTGTGTAGATTAATTAATGAATGAGTATATACCTATTTTTTATCTGGCATCATTTATGTAGCATGATTATTTTTAGATTCATCCGTTCTTTTGCACGTATTAATAATTCTTTTTATTTTTTTCTGAGTATTATTCTATTATATGGCTCCACCAAATGTGTAAATATATTTACCTTTTGAGTTGTTTCAAGTTTTAGATTATTTCAAACAAATAGAACATTTGTGTACTGTTTTTGTGTTTGAACTTACACTCTCATTTCTCTTGGATAAATCTCAGAGTTCAATATGAGCAATATACTAGACTAAGATAAATTTTCAGGACACTAAAAGCTGTTTCCAAAGTAGTTGTATGATTTTTAACTCGCACAAATATTGAATGAGAATTTCAATTGTTCCACATCCTTACCAAACCCAGGCATAATCGTCTCTCAATTTTAGGATTCTGTAATAGGCCAGTAGTGATAGCCCATTGTACAGTAATTTGCAATTGCTTAATGATTA
This sequence comes from Callithrix jacchus, assembly GCF_049354715.1. NCBI lineage: Eukaryota > Metazoa > Chordata > Mammalia > Primates > Cebidae > Callithrix > Callithrix jacchus. The sequence goes on along the minus strand of NC_133522.1, from coordinate 3,701,291 downwards.
ATTATGTGAATATCCATTAATAAATTTTATGAAATATTTTCAATATTTGTCAATGTACATATTGTTTCTTAAGTTTTTGTTTCTATATTGTTTTGTTTGTTTTCTTGAGTTATGAGAGTTATTTTGATATTCTGGATATGTCTGCTATTTGATATGTTAATTTATAGTTTGTGGCTTATCTTTTATCTTCCTTAAGAATGTTTTTTGAAAAGCAGAATTCATAATTTTGGTGAGGTCTGCTTTATCAAGTTCATTTCTCTTTCACCATTCTTTCCGTTTCCCTTCACCATTCTTTCCGTTTCCTTTCACCATTCTTTCCGTTTCCCTTCACCGTTCTTTCCGTTTCCTTTCACCATTCTTTCCGTTTCCTTTCACTATTCTTTCCGTTTCCCTTCACCATTCTTTCCGTTTCCTTTCACCATTCTTTCCGTTCCTTTCACCATTCTTTCCGTTCCTTTCACTATTCTTTCCATTTCCTTTCACCATTCTTTCTGTTTTCTTTACCATTCTTTCTTTCTTTTGGTAACAAACCTAAGAAATTTTGCTTTACTCATGTTCCAAAATACTTTCTTCTATTTTTATTTCTAAAAATTTTATAATTTGACATTTTAAAATTCAGTCTGTGACTAATAGAGTTAAAATTTTAAAGATATAAAGATATGGAGTTTATTTTTTATCTAATTATTACACCATAATTTGTCAAAAAATGTTTCTTTCATCATTAAATTGCTTTTGTACGTTTTTATTGTTATTATTATCATACCTTTTTCTTTGAGATGGAGTCTTGCTCTGTAGTCCAGCTGGAGTGCAGTGGTGCGATCTTGGCTCACTGCCACCTGGATGCTCAGGTTCAAGCAAGTCCCCTACCTCAGCCTCCCGAGTAGCTGGACTACAGGTGCGCATCACCCCATCTAGCTAATTTTTTGTATTTTTAGTAGAGATGGGGTTTCATCATGTTGACCAAGATGGTCTCCATCTCCTGACCTCGTGATCCGCTCGCCTTGGCCTCCCAAAGTGCTGGGATTACAGGCGTGAACCACCACGAGTGGCATATTATTATTATTATTATATTTTAGGTTCTAGGGTACGTGTGCAGAAAATGCAGGTTTGATACATAGGCTTCTATGCTTTTATATAAAATCAACTGGTCATATATAAGTAAGTTTCTTTATCTAAAATCAATTGTCCCTATACAGGTAAGTTTCTTTCAGAACTCTATTCTGTCCCATGCCATTGATCTACTTGTGTAATTTTATGCTGACTCTTGCCTGTTTTAATTATTGTAGCTTTACAATTGAGGTAGAGTCAGTCTTCCAACTGTATACATACATTTCAAAGTTATTTTTGCTTCTTAGGTCTTTTGTTTTTATATATGAATTTTGGAATCACATTGTCAAATTAAAAAAATAAGAATAATGGGGATTTGGGTTGAAATTTTGTTGAATCTACAGATCAATTTTTGGATGATTAATATTTTAAACATATTGAGTTTTCCAATGACTTAATAAGATACAAATCTAATTTACATAGGTCCTCTATAATTTTGTTCAGCAAAGTTTTAGTCTTCAGTGAAAGTTATGCATACCTTTTTTCAAATTTATGACTAATGATTTCAAGAATTTCTAAAACTTCAATTGCAAATAATTTTTCTATGTACACTACAGAAATGTAATTAGTTTATGACTATTTAGTTTTGTTGTTGTTTTTGACTCTGTCACCGAGGCTAGAGTGTAATAGCATGATCTTCACTCACTGCAACCTCCACTTCCTGGCTTCAAACTATTCTCCTGTGTCAGCCTCCTGAGTAGCTGGGATTGCAGGCACCCACCACCACACCTGGCTAATTTTTGTATCTTTAGTAGAGACAGGGTTTCACCATGTTGGTCAGGCAGGTCTCAATCCGCCTGCCTTGGCCTCTGAAAATGCTGGGATTACAGGTGGGAGCCACTGCACTGGCCTCAATATTAGTTTTATATCTTTAAAATTTGCTAAACTTTCTTAATGTGAGCAGTTTTATGCATTCCTTAACATTTTTCTATATAAAAATATGTGTTTTCTATGATTTAGTACAATTTTAATACTTACTTTTCAATCAAGATGCACATAATTTATTTTCTTGCTTAATTGTACCTAGCTAGACCCAGTAGTAAAATGTTAACTTGAACTAATCTAGTCCTTGATCCTGGGGGTGAAAAGCCCTTAAGCTTTCACTATTAATTATGTTAGCTATATGTTTTTCTTAGATATCATTTATCAGCCCTCTAGATGTGAGGCTTCTTGCTTTGTTTGTTTAAAACAAACTGATATTGGATTTTTATTTATTCTGTGCCCTGTGATTATCATATGAATTTATTTTGTTTTCTGATAATATTGTGAGTCCTATTAATTGATGTCATATTCCTGGGGTATCCCATTCCTGGGATAAACTTCCAAAACTAAAATGCAAAGAGAAAAGAAATGGGAAAATAAAACCCTCAGAATATTCAGGAGCTGTGGAAGAATTTCAAAATGTGTAACATAAATGTATTTGAAAATTATATACCACAGGAAGAGAAAGAGTAGATATAATAGATGAAATAAATGAAGCCATATAATTGAGCATTGTTCCAAATTAATAACAGATACAAAACTACACATCTAGGAAGCTCAGAAAACACCAAAGGCAAATACCAAAAAACTACAAGTAGGCATATCATATTCCAACTGCAGAAAACCCAAATAAAATAAATTTTGAAAGAAGTCTGAGCAAAAGACCAAAAATATTATCTCTAGAGTAACAAGAAAAAGGTTGCTGGACACTTTTTATAAAATTCTACAAAGGTAACAAGAGAGTAAAGTAAAACATTTAAACCACTTAAAGAAAAAAAATACTGACCTGGAATTCTGTAGCCAATGAAGTTACCTTTCAAATCTGAAGGAGCTATAAAGATTTTCTCAGACAAAATATGAGAAAATTTTGTACCAGTAATCATTCAGAGAGGAAAAAAAATATGTCAGAAACTTGGATCTATATAAAAAGAGGAAAAGTGTTGGAGAAAGAATAAATAAAGTTGACTTGTATAAAAATTATTTTTTTTAAATTCATAATTGATCTAATAGAAAACTGTTTGAAGTAATAATAGCAACAATGTATTTTGGATTGTATCCTATAGATGGATTAGTATGATTAATCACAGCAATATTGAGATGTAGGAGGGAGGAATTCATAAAATTCTATTGCAAGGTACCTGCAGTTACTCTGAGGAGATACAGTATTGTTTGACACTTTAAATGTGGATGGCCTTAATAATAAATTAAAAACCAGAGATTGTCAGTTTGGTTGAAGAACAAAAATCCAACTGCACGACTTCTACAAGAAAACCACTCTTTTTTTGGAGATGGAGTCTTACTCTGTCTCCATACTGGAGTGCAGTGTGCAGTCTCAGCTCACTGCAACCTCTGCCTCCCGGGTTCAAGTGATTCCCCTGCCTTGGCCTCCTGAGTAGCTGGGATTACAGATGCATGCCACTGCACTTGGCTAATTTTTTGTAAAGTTTTTTTTTGTAATAAATATGCACAGATAGCTGAAAAATTTCAAAACATTGGAAAAATGCTTCTAGATGATATGGGATAAGAGATGAAATCTAAAGAGAAATGGTGAAATATTCTGAACTAAATGAAAAATGAAATTATACCATTTCAAAATTTATAGGCTGCAGTAAAAGCAGTAAATAAAGAGAAATCTGTAGCACTTATACATATATTATGAAAAAAGAAAGATTTAACATCAATAATCTAAACTTTCCCTTTAGGAAACTAGAAGAAGAATAAATCTAAACTTAAGACAATATAAATAAATTGATTTGTTTTAGAAAGTCCTACCAATAAAAAGAAGAGAAAATGCATATTACTATAATAGAATTATAGTGTAAAAATACTTATTCTATGGACAATAAAGTAATAGCACATTATTTTGGACAATGCCATGTCTACCATTTTGATAACCTAGATGCAATAGATCAGCTTGTTAAAAGACACAAACTACCATAACTAAATGGAGAAACAATAGATAATCTGTATAGGCTTACATCTACCAAAGAAATTGAATCCAATATTAATAACCTTCTAAACAAAAAGCACTAGCCCCAATGCTTTCAATGCTGACTTCTACCAAACAATAAAGAGAGAAATGGCAAAAATTCTTTATAGTCTCTTCCAGATAATAGAATTGGAGGGAACACATCACAATTAATTTAATGAAGCAAACATTATCCTCAGAAAGGCAGATAAAGACTTACAAGAAGGGGAGGAGGAAATGGAGAGTTGCTGCTCAATTGATGTAAAGTTTCAGTTGTGCAAGAGGAACTTCTCTACAGTACTGGGTCTATAGTTAATGATACTGTGCTGTGTGCTTAACAATCTGTTGAAAGTAGATGTCACTTTGGGTGTTTCTCTCACCAAAGGCGGGGACAACGAGGAAATGTGTGGAGGTGATGGATATGACTATTAATTGTGGTGTGGGTTTCATGAGTGTCTGTATATATCCAAACTCATCAAATTACATAATGTAGCATGTGCACATTTTGACAATCAATTTTATCTCAGTGATGCTGTTTAAGAAGAAGACATTATAAAAAGAGAGAGGAGAAAATGTTATGGACCAACATCTTTAAGGAATGTGTATGACAAAACCCTTAACAAAATATTAGCAATCTGAATTGAAAAGTATATTTAAAACTATACACCATGACAAAGAGAGATTTATTCTAAGTGTACAAGGCTGGTCTAACATTTGCAAATTAATTAATACAGTGTATTACATCAACCAACTGAAGTCACAAATTTATAAAAACTTAGGCAGAAAAACAATGTGACAAAATCCCATAGTCATTCCTGATAACAACTCTCAGCAAACTAAGAATAAAGAAGAAATTTCTTAATTTGATATAGAACATCTTCTTAAAAGCCTAACATCAGAGACAAGGTAAGAATATTATTTATGTAAACTATCATAGTGGACATAGTAATTAATGTAATACAACAAGAAAATAAAAAGATCTATGTACTGGTGAGAAATAAATAAAAGTATCTTCTTCACAAATGACATGATAGTAGAAAATTTCAAAGAACAAAAATGAACTTCTACCGAGCAACAATAGGAAGAACTTGGAATAATAGGTTAATATACAAAAGACAACTACTTCCCTATGTAGCAGCAATGAAAATTTCAAATGTGAAATGGAAAACACAATACTATTTATTTGAGCTCCAATAATATAAAATATTTATGTATAAATCCAACAAAACATGTATAAGATCTTTACATGGAAAACTATAGAATTCTGATCAAATAAATTTCAAAAAATCTAAATGGAAGAAAACCTTCTATGTTCATGAACAGGAAAAATCAATATTGTTGTCAGTTCTTCCCAACTTAGCCTCAACTATAAACTCAACGAAATCAAACCCAAAATGCCATCAAATTATCTTGTGTAATTGGCAAATTGATACTATACTTTCTATGGAAAGTGAAAGCTCTACAATAAACAACATAATACTGAAAAAGAAAGTCAGAAAACTGATACTCTCTGACTTCAAGAATGACTGTAAAGCTACAGTAATCAAGACAGTTTCATTATAAAAAGTAGATAAATATCCATGGAAAAGAATAGAATTCAGAAAAACACTCAGAAATAATTTGCTGATCTTAGAAAAGGATCAAAGGCAATTTAGTGCAAATAAGTATCTGAGAAAATTACAGTAACATATAGACAGAAGACACTGCAAGTTGAAACACCATTAAAAGACCACAGCACACCTACTGGAATGGCAAAACTGCTGATACCAAATGCTGGCAAGGACGTGGACTACAGAAAAACTCACTAATGGGAATGGAAAATGGTTCAGGTAATTTGGAAGAGAGTTTGACAGTTTCTTAAAAAGCTAAATAAAGGCAGCCCTATTTTACCAATTCAATTGAATTGAAAGTGTATCTTCATGCAAAAACGTACACATAGTTATGTATAGCAGATCTATTCATACTCTTGCCCCAAACTGAAAGCAACCAAAATTTTTTTTAATAGCTGAATGGATAAACAAATTGATACTCCATACAACCAAATATTTTTCAGTGATAAAAAGAGATGAGCCATTAACCCATGGAAAGATGTGGAGAAACCTTAAATGCGTAAGTCGAAGAAGCTAGTCTGAAAAGTCTGCACACTCCATGATTCCAAATGTGCGATATTATGAAAACCAAAATTACAGATGCATTAAAATATTTATGGGTTTCCAGGAATCAGTAGATGAAGCACACGTATATTAAGAATAATGAAGTGATTTGAAGACGACTCTAATTATGGACACACAATGTTTGTGAAAAGCCATAGATTGGTACAGCACAAAGAGTGAACCTTAAACTATAGACTTTAGTGATAATGTATCAATATTAGTTTATTAATCACGAGAGATGTACAAAAGTATTACAAATAAAACAAACAGGAAAAGCTGTGTGCAGGGAAAGGGACATATGTGGAAGCTCTCCACTAGCTGTAAATCTTTTTTTTTGTGGTAAATCCACAATTTCTAAAAAAACAAAGCTTAAAGTACGGAGCAACAAAAGGCTCTCAAGGCAATATTTCCAGTTCATAGGTAATGTGGCTTTGTCATCACCTGTATTTATGTCTAAAGCAATCATTAAAATATAAAAACCAAAAGAAATTTTTAGTGGAATCCACTTGTATTTCAAGTAATGTGTTCATTTCACTAAGTTTTCAATGTATTGACATAAACTTCACAATCTTTTATCCTTTTTATATCTTAGAGATGTCTTCTCATTCATAACACGGAACATGTGTGTCTCTTTTCCTTCTTCTAACTTCTTGAAGAACCTGAGGCCTTTACTTGAGAGCTTTCATTTTGTAGCGTAGGTATTATTGCTACAGATTTGTATCTAAGTACCTGCTTTTATGTAGCTACATCTTACACATTTTCATATGGTGTGTTTTCATTTTCATTTGGTTCCAAATTTTTTGAAATTATACTTCTATATCTTAATTGATCTATTAATCATGTAAAAGCAGCTAAGTCTAATCTATTTTGACATTTTCCTGTTACTTTTTCATTATTGATATCAAATTTAATTACATTGTGGTCAGATACTATGATGGCTTGAATCTTTTAAAATGCACTGAGATATTTATGGCACAGAATATGGTCTATTTATGTCAACTTAAAAAGATTTTCTATTGTTCTGTTGTTGGGTAAAGTGTGCTACAAATGTTCATTACATAAAGTTGATTAATAGTGTTGTTTAAATATTCTATATGGTCACTAATTTTCTATATGCTAGGTTTATAAAATATTGAGAAAATGGTTTTTAAATCTGAAACTCAAATTTTGTATTTGGCTTTTTGTCCTTACAGGTTATCAGTTTTTGCATTAAGTATTTTGAATCTCTGATATTGAGTACATATGTGTTTAGAATTCTAGCTTACTGGTGTATGAACTTCTTTATCATTATAAAATGACATAATTTAAAAATCATAGTAAAACTCTTTGATATTAATATAAGTACTCCAGTTCTTTTAATTAGTGTATGCACATTTTGTATTCTGTCCTTTTACATTTAATATATTGTTATTTTTGTATTTAAAGTGAGTTCTCTTTTTGTAGGTGACATACAGTTGAATCACTATTTAAACACACCATTTGGCTGTTGGTTTTCTATTTTCTTATCTGTTCTTTGTTTTTTTTTTTTTTCATCCATTTTTTAAGGATAATTGGGTAAATTTTATGATTCCATTTTACCACGTTTATGGGCTTATAAGCCATAATTCGTTACATTTTTAGTGCTTGATTTAAAGTATACACAATTAACTTACCACAATCTACCTTTAAAATATAAATACACATAAAATGTTAATAGTACCTAAACAATATTATATTTCTTCAATATAGTATAACAACCTCAAACCAAAATGCTTATACTTCTCCCTCTCAGCCTTTGTACTAGTGTTACCTTACAGGTTTTTTCCTACATCAGTTATTAACAGTATAAAATATGGTTAGTATATGCTTTTTAACATTTACTATCTTATAATGAAATGGAACTACTTAAAAAAGAGTCTTTACATTGATTTCTATAGTTTCCATACCCTCATACTTTTTTTCATTTCAGATATTATAGTTTTCACTGCTGGAAATTTCGTTTCTTTGTATGCTAGTGGTTTTACTTAACATATTCAATTTTTACATCATCTTCTTAAACATACTGAATAGGCATAAAAACTGTTCTTAGTTCAACCATTGTGAAAGACAGTGTGGCGATTCCTCAAGGATCTAGAAATAGAAATTCTATTTGACCCAGCAATCTCATTACTGAATATATACCCAGAAGATTATAAATCATTCTATTATAAAGACGCATGCACATGTATGTTCATCGTGGCACTGTTTACAACAGCAAAGACTTGGAACCAACCCAAATGCCCACTGATGACAGACTGGACAAGAAAAATGTGGCACATATACACCATGGAATACTATGCAGCCATAAAAAACGATGAGTTCGTGTCCTTTGTAGGGACATGGATGAAGCTGGAAACCATCAATCTCAACAAAGTGACACAAGAACAGAAAATCAAATATCACGTGTTCTCACTCATAGATGGGTGTTGAACAGTGAGAACACATGGACACAGGGAGGGGAGCATCACACACTGGGGTTTGTTAGGGGGCACTAGGGGAGGGACAGCAGGGGATAGGGAGGTTGGGGAGAGATAATATGGGGAGATGGGCGTATGGAGGTAGCAAACCACCATGTCATGTATGTACCTATGCAACAATCTGCATGATCTGCACATGTGCCCCAGAACCTTAAGTACAACTAAAACCACAACAACAAAAAATCAACCTCATCCTTATCCACAAGGCTACTCAATATAGGCTCAATCAGAAGAAAATTGTTTTGTGTAATTGGAGTTAGCTCTATTATTTAATTGTTCAAGAAAAATTACTTTTTAGACCAACTTTTTCAAAAGGGTGTAGCAATTATAATAAAAATATTTAAAGACACTAAAAAAAGAAAAAAAAAACTGTTCATATGCCCTTGTCTACTGATTCTATCATTTGTAGGCTTTAAAATTACTTTTATTTAAGTTCTTGGATATGTTTAAGATATTTTAAATGGATCAATCCTTTCAGATTTTTTTTTTTTTGGTTTTTTTTTTTTTTGAGACGGAGTTTCGCTCTTGTTACCCAGGCTGGAGTGCAATGGTGCGATCTCGGCTCACCACAACCTCCGCCTCCTGGGTTCAGGCAATTCTCCTGCCTCAGCCTCCTGAGTAGCTGGGATTACAGGCACGCGCCACCACACCCAGCTAATTTTTTGTATCTTTAGTAGAGACGGGGTTTCACCATTTGACCAGGAGTTTTTAAGCTTTGTTATGTGATATCAGAACATCTTTGTTCCATAATAAATATTGTTTTTTCTCTGCCTACTGAAGGAGGGTGCTTTTAGTATTCCGACTAATGTCACTTGAATTATAAAACATCAAGTCTAGCAATTGGCAATGGTCTAGTCATGTAAGACTCTAGAGATTCTTCTCTCTAATCCTTTTGGGGTAATTATTTATTGGCTATGGATTATTTATACACATGTACGAATTTGTCAGCATTCACCAGAGTATTCGAAATGTAGTTCTACACAGGTCTACTAAATTCTCTGCATTTCCTTCCACTTCATTAATCAGCCCTGTACGTTTCCCACACTCTTTCGCCTCCACGACTCTCAGGAAATGTTAGACTTTGCTGATGTTCTCTCTTCATTACAACCTAGAAATTTCCTCTAGGCAGGACGCTGCAGAACTTATCCTATTCGTTGTCCATCACTCGGTGATCACTGCCCTTGGATCCCTGATCCTCAATGTCTTGAGTAACCATATATTTATATATTTTGTCAATTCGTTTATTGTCATTGTTACGGTAGTTCTTTAAAGTGTTAGATTAAATCTGTTCTCTATTACACTCTCTTTACCGTAAGTGAAAATACTATTCTGTAAATTTTATTTGTCTTTCTAATTTTCAAGATTAAAGACAGAAAAAAATAATCTGCAGAATCAGATTTTAATCTCCAGTGTGCTACTGCAATGTATTTGAATCTTTCTATTTGTGAACTGAATCCTTCGTTGGGTTTCATCGCAAACACTACAAATTGTCAAGATCCCTCTCACTCATTTCATATTGGCCAGAAATAGATACATGTTATTGATTTCATGAACATTAAATATTTTCATAGTACATCACGTACATGCACTTTATGGACGTGATCTGCTCCTAGCCAACATGACTTGGAGAGAAGATACATGAGAGCTTATGGGAAAAGTGGTGATCCCCAGTAAAATTAGATGCATAGTTTATAAGCACAAACTCTCCAACTTCTTTTTTTTGGCAGTCCTTGTATGTGACGATGATGCTGGCAGAAACTATGAATATCTTGAAATCCTAGTAAGACAAACACGAGATAAAAACAAAACCATGAAGATAACAGAGTTGATAATTGTAAAGAACCAGTGTTCTCACTGAATTTGTTGTTAAATTAACATTCTTTTGATTAACAATAGCTGTACTTGACATCATATCAGAACCCAATTGCAAAAACCCAGTTATTTAAACTTGATCATCAACATTTTGACCGAGAATGATTCCCGAGTTGATAAGACATTAATATTCTCAGTCCTTTATATGTCAGGCTTGGTACTAGAATGGTAAAATATTCCAACCACAAGTAGTCTTATCATAATGAAGAGCAAAAAGAAAATAATTGCTATTTTGTTACATGCAACTAAAAGCATCAGACTTGACATGTTGTTACATATCATAGTACAATGATTAGAGCATCATATAATGGTCTCTTGATTATAAACCCATGGAAGACCGAGATCTTGTCTTGTTCCTCAGTACTTTATATGCTTATCACACACTATGTTCCATTATTTTGTTACACGTGATGAACTCAATGGTGAAGAACCCTTAGACCCTGTCATGAGAGTTACATTTAATTGCTATAAATATTATGTCTTTTAATGGCCTCAGGGAATATTGGTGTTTCATCATGATAATGTATTGAGTATTGCAACACTCTTTGCTTAAAAAAAATTATAACAAGTGTTGCCTATAGCAAGAACTTATATTACCCTAAAATAAAAATCAAAGCACTTATGTCATCTCTGATATCATATCAATATTAATTCACATTATCATAAAATCATTTAATTTAATATGTAATCATTTTTTAAGTACTGAAAACAACTGAATAATATTTTACCAAATTTTCTTCTTATTCCATATGACTAAACATATTTCTTTAAACAATAGATTTGACAACAAATACAGAGTTTCAAAGTCACTGATTAAGCCAGTTTAAAACAAGCATAATATATGAAAATAATGCTGTTAAGTTGTCTGAAAGTAGAGTATTTGGTTGAACAAATGTAAACAAGGTTATACAAAGTGACGTAAGGTTAAGAAGAATTAATTTCAAAAAGGCTTATTTTAAGAAAAGATACCTCTTCTAATTTTAAAGAACAACAGATTCTCATCACCTAAATACATCTCATTAAGATAAAAAGCATGATTTTGCTTTTATTATAATGAGACTTTTCTATGTGGGATTCATTTCATTATGATAAGGGAATTTTCATGTGAAATACAATTTAGAACTTATACATGGTGTTAATTTTCTTATCTTAATGGAAACAATAATACTTTTTAGAAGTATATGTTGAACAGACCTGATCCAAAAATTCAAAATCCAAAATGCTCCAAAATATGAAACTTTTTCAGTGCTGATATGAGGTCACAAGTGAAAAATTATACACCTGGCCAGATATAATGGGTTGTAGTCAGAAGGCAGCACATCTCATTCAGGGTCCCAAAGGGAACAACAACCTTTCCAACCCCCTTGCGTTCTCACATATCTGTTTCTTGTATGCACACATTTCTTCAAGCAAGCACACTCACAAAGGAAAATAAAATGGCATAAGTGCAGGCTGAGAGCACCAACAGCAGGTTCCCCACAATGCCTCCGATACGGCCAAGACCAACGTATACTCTACTGAGTTTTTCTGCTTACTCTATGCCTGGTGATGTAAAGACACTACTGAAAATGTCACAAACGCCTGCAGAAATCTCTATGGGTAACAGTTATAAGAAAAGTAGAAAGAAAAGTATTTATGGTTATTTTTAGCACAGATCATTTTCCCAGTTAAGCTGCTGGGGAAAATGGACTGCAGTGAAAATGCGTATAAAATGTATATGAAAAATAAATTAATTTTATCTTTAGATTTGCGTTCCATCCCTAAGACAGCATATTATGTACATGCAAATATTGCAAAATCCAAAATATAAATAAATAAATAAATCCAAAATCTGAAATGCTTCTGGTCCCAAGTATCTCGGATAAGGAATATTAAACCTGTATCAGTGTCATAATGCAACGGTCAGGGTCCTGGCAAGAAACAGAGGGCATATTCAAATGAGCTTATTTTAAGGGAGATTAATATAGAGATTCCTTATGGGCTGGCACAGTGGCTCATGTCTGTAATCCCAGCAGTTTGGGAGTCCAAAGCAGGAGTTTCACCTGAGGTCATGAGTTCAAGACCAGACTGATCAACATGGTGAAACACTGTCTCTACTAAATATGCAAAAGTAAGCCAGGCGTGGTGGCACGTGTCTGTAATCCTAGCTACTTGGAAGGCTGAGGCATGAGAATTGCTTGAACCCAAGAGGTAGAGGTTGCAGTGAGTCGAGGTCACACCATTGAACTCCAGCCTGAGCAACAGGAGCTAAACTCCATTTCAAAACAAAAAGAGAGAGAAGGATTCTTTATGAAAGTGAATCCAGGATTTAGGAAAAGCCACAAAGGATGGTGGAGTATCCAAGGACAGTAAAATCCTGGAGTCATCACCAGCTCTGAAACTAAAGACAGTAAGAAAGAATTACCTAAACCTAAAGAGATAATTATATAAATAGATCCACAAACTAGGTGTCCTTCAATCTCTCGAGTGTGCGATATATTTATTCAAGTATTCATTTGTCCTTTATTACTTCACTAGGAATATTGTAGTGATTAGTGTTGAATGTGCAGGAATCAATTTATTGGCTTGAACCAGAAGGTCAGAAAAATAAATTTTGAAGGAAAAAGTAATTTTCTTAAGAAATAATAAAATAAATGGTATTATAATGATTCATTATTATAATTACTATATTTGTAAAAAGTAAAGAATGTAATTAGACCTTCTTATAAAAATAGTTTGATCAAGTATGAGGATATTAAAAGCTAATGACAATACCTGTATTCTATACATAAAAACCAAACAAGTGAGAGAGACACTGATAGACATTATTACTGTAATTGTGGGGAAAAGATGTGTTATTATTGACTATAATGACAAAAATATATATATTTTATGGATTGTCATTTAACATTCCTTATATGGTCTATGAATATAGAAATAACTGCCCACATCACCAATTCTATCATATGTGTTCTCACAAATTGAGTGAATTGTATTTCTTCTGTGTCATCACATGACAGATTATTACTATGCATATGAAAATACTAGGTTGGTGCAAAAATTGCCATTTTGCCATTACTTTAAATGGTGTATAACTAATAAGCTATATACTATGTTCAAGGGCACTCACTTGCAAGTTGTGACATTTGAAGAGATATCTTAATGGGGGGAAGGAAGTAAAGAAAATAAGAAGTTTATTCTTACCTTGGGTCATTTGTATTATGCTTAGAGAACTCTTCTCCCAAGACTTTGCCTCTTTATTAATTTTTCAGAAATAAGATAAAACCTGCAGGTAAGATTTTGCAACTTAAAAATGTAGTGGGACATTCGGATTGGAGAAGTAAGCAGGGAACAGATTTTACCAATCCTTATAAACTGTGGTGAGAACATTTATGACATTCTCATTCTTACAGGATTATAACCAGCAAACTCCTTTTTTTTAAAAAAAAAAAAGGGATAATTTTTTTCTGATGTATGAAAAGCACACCATAATAAAATGGAGCAGAGAAAGACATTCACATCTTTCAGAACATTAGTATATTCGGAACCAAAAACAGGAGTTATTTGTCAAGATTTATTGAAAATACTACCAGGAGAAACAGCGAGGAGGGAAGCAGAATCAAGGAGAAGCAGCTCCTTAAACATGTGGTGTAAGGTGAGCTCTGATCTCACAGGGAGCTCCAGTGTCTCTCCCACCTTCAGATAAGGGAAGGGCAATTTGTTACCCCTTCAGGGAGTCAGTCACTGCACCAGGAAATCGTTGAACACAAACAATCAGGCATAGGGGAGTGGCATAACTGGCAGGTACCTCCAGGAAAGGTGGTCCCAATTGCCCAGGGACTATTGTCAAGTAAAGCTGAGAAATCAATAGTAGAAGCACCTACAGCAGCAAGACTGTTAGTTTAGTGAAAGAACTGGTAAACACTCCAATGGGACAACAGAGAAGGCTCAATAAAAGGGCCACTTTTGATTTTTGTTCTACAACTGTTAATAGACAATAATGAAGTACATATTTATAAATCAGTAATAATTTTCTGTTAGAACAAATATCTTTACATCAGGACATTAATAGAAATGCCAATATTGAATCTTAGACATGTTTGCATGGCTCTCTAGAAACATATGATTAAAATTGCCAGTTAGTCATGCTAATCATCAAACTCTTTTGTCGTATTAAATAAAATTTGTGATTCTACTAAACTAGATTATAAACAAGAATACATATTAATATGCAATTATAGAAAAATATTTTATAAAGCTGTAAAATAATATGTTCTCAGAAATAACAGATTATATAAAAATTAAATAAATGAAGATTAATGAAGACGTCCTAAACTGTGACTAAACTTACAAATAAAATTAACACAAAATATTAATCTTTGAGTTTAGTAAAAACATAAAAACGTTTGTCTATTCTGAAAAATGATTGAACTCATTAAAATGATAATAACGTCTACATAATTTGTTAATTTTCCTTTTGCTATGGCTGTTAGTCAGGGGCTTCTCTTCCTGGCTCCCCAAGGGTGTGGTTTCAAAGGCGGGAGTTTCCCAGCTCCATGCCTCCATCCGAGAACTCAAATGTAAAGTTCCTCGTCTGTGTTTCCCCCTCACGGGCTAGGTAAAGAAAGCCAGATGAGGCTCCTTTGTCCAAAAAAAACATCCTGCTGAAAGCTTTGGGAGGAAGGGGCTCCGTAACTCAGAGTTGTGGACCAAGCAGCCAATCCAGTATCAGCGTCAAAGATCAATCACTCCAGAGGAGGTTTGAAAGAACTCCTCTCATTGGACGGGAGAACATAAATGGGAGGGAATAACTCAAGGGTTAAAACTCCAGCTGCTCCCACCTATATGAATTCCTTCTCAGGGTTCCCTCCCTTGACAGCATGGGAGCTGTCTTTCTCTCTCTCTTCTCTCTGTCTGTCTAATATATCGCTTTTCCACAAAACTCTGTGGATCCACGGTATGTATTTGAATGGCAAACTCAACGCGCCTCCTGAGCATCTTTCCCCATTCTTCAGGGTTAGCAAGGCTAAGAACCTCTTCAGAACGGGGAGCCGAGTAGATTACATTAGGAAACCTAGAAAAAAATGAGTCAAACGAAATATGCTAAAATTTGGTTTCTAACACAAATTATCCCCCTTTATATCTTTTCTCATGTAATTCTTAAGTTTTATTATTGTAATAGCAATCAGGCTTTTAAATGCATTTTTATTCTGAAATTATGACAACCTTATTAACTAAAAACATAAGAGACACTATAAATAATGCTCAGAATGCCTCATTAGAAAATTTTACTGTGAAATTCTGGAAATTTCAAGGACAGATAGACATGAAAAATTCAATTTTTACAAATACCGGTTTTAAATAGAGTCAAGGTGAGTAAGTAAGAAGGTAAAATGATTAGTTTCCAATTCTCAGGTTCAGTGTGCTGTATGCAAAACAACTATAGCACAATTTGGAATCATAATATCTGTGCTTTCCATAAGTCATTCTGTTGCAATGAGATCTACTTATTCAAAAAATACATTTATTTAAGAATGTCATTTTCAGTAAGTGATACAATTTGGTAAGTATAAATTAGCTCATGTTTGGCTTGTATGTTTAAAATATTATTGGAATAGATATTTATGAGTTTAAGTTATAAAAATACTGGGATCGAGATCAGAAAGTAAATGTAAACTAGAGAATCAGAATCATAGCATGTATTCTAGGTTCAGCTCCGTCACTTAGGAGACTAACGACTTTGCAATTTTTGCTCAGTTTCTCAGAGGTCAGTATCCTCATATGTAATAATTTGAGAAATAGGTAACGAAACTTGCACTAGACATCTGTGGTATGTTGCATTTATCTTTTATTTTACATACTGTTTATTGTCCATCGTTCTTACATAACTGTGTTTATTTCGAAGGATGAGAATATAAATATTGGTCTGATGTCTAATCCAGTACTTATTATAGTATATGGACTATCAATGAACAAATAAAATTTGAGTTCTAGTTGCAGTTTTGGTCCTGAACGAATCATGTAATAGTCTTACAGTATCCTCAATTTATTCATTCTTTAATAGACTAGGGTTCTAATCCAATAATGGGCTGCAAGTAGAGTCATGCATTGTGCAATGAAGGGGACACATTCTGAGAAATGCCTCTTTATTTTATTGTTGCATGAACGTAACACAGTGTACTGACATCTACCTACGTGGCATGGCCTATGACACACCTAGGCTATATGGGATAGCCCATTGATTCTAGGCTACAAACCTGTACAGCTTGTTATTGTACTAAATACTGCAGGCAATGTTATAACAGTGGTATTTGTGTATCCAAACGTATCTAAAGATAAAGGAGGTACAGCAAAAATACAATATAAAAAAATTGTTCACCTGCATCAGGTATTTACCACGAATGAAACTTATAGGTCTGAAAGTTGTTCTGGGTGAGTCAGTGAGTGAATATTAAGACATAGGGTATTATTCTTCACCACTGCCGACTTTATAAACAATGTGCACTTAGGCTATACTATATTTATTTAAAAACATACAATAATTACAATAGGATGTTACAATGGTTTTGACATAACTAGGTAAAAGGAATTTTTCAGCTCCATTATAATCTTAGGAGACCACAGTCATGCCATTATATGGAGCATATATATTATATGGGCCACTCAACTTTGTGGTCTGTTTACATAAGGATGTTTGGTGAGCAAGGAGATCAAACCAGGGATCTGGACTGATGGACTGGATTGTTCCCCACCAAGGTGACCCGAGGACCAGATTATTGCAAAGTACTTAGTATGATACAATTAATCTCAATTTCTCTGTTACTTATTTCTAAGAAATTTAATGTTATGGACAGTTACATGGTCACAAAAGACCCAAATAAGCAGTGGCAATGTGCCTTTGAGGCAACTGACCACATGGAATTTGCAGTAATCTGTCTGAGTTAAAGCTGCACCTCGGTCAGTGGCTAGAAGCACAGGGGGAGGGATATAATCTTCGAGAACCTCTTTGGATCCTGAGCACGAGGTGGGGCAGCTCTATACCCTAGAGATTGGAAGTCAGCTTCCAGCACCAGTGCCCTGAATACCAGAACTAAGACTTGTCCAAAGGAAGAGTTCTTTTTTTAACCTCTAGACTTCGTAGATAACTGAAAACAATGCAAACATTATTTTTGCTTATAAATGTGAAGAGACGATCCAGCTGTGGCAAAACAGTTTTGAATCCATTCCTAATCTATAAGAAATATCTATTATTTGCATTTTCATTATAACTGAGTGGTAAGAGATTTCCAGTTTCCCAAATTAATTATTGAGCTAAATAAATTCATTCATATGTTCTATTTTTATATGTATATGGGATATGATTTTATTTTTTAAGGAAATGTACCTTTTAATAGTTTGGAAGTCCCACCAAGACGCAGGGTAGATCTACCTGAAAAGCTTAGATGTACTTTGTCTCCAGAGTGCTGTATCTCACCAGCTGATTAAGCCAACTGACAATCTTTTTTTTTTTTTTTTTGAGACGGAGTTTCGCTCTTGTTACCAGGCTGGAGTGCAATGGCGCGATCTCAGCTCACCACAACCTCCTTCTCCTGGGTTCAGGCAATTCTCCTGCCTCAGCCTCCCGAGTAGCTGGGATTACAGGCACGCGCCACCATGCCCAGCTAATTTTTTTTTTTTAATACTTTTTAGTAGAGACGCGGTTTCGCCATGTTGACCAGGATGGTCTCGAGCTCTTGACCTCGTGATCCACCCGCCTCGGCCTCCCAAAGTGCTGGGATTACAGGCGTGAGCCACCGCGCCTGGCCGCCAACTGACATCTTTTATAGCTTCTCATCCAACATGAAACAGAATATTGATGGTTCTTTGTTTTCTTATTTTTTTTTCTCTATTATATGTGTTTTCTTTTGGTTTTGGTTCATTTACAACTGATACATTACTTTCCACGGGTGGCAGCAAAGACTGAAGACTTGGTTTTATGGTCTAAACATCTGGTAAGCTCTGTTGGTTATGGACATCTATTTTATTTTGGGCGAAAGACCATAGAAAACCTGGCTTATTAGTCTTTGTTTGTTTCCATATTTTTCCACTTTGAGTTCAAATCACTCAAGGATTGTATTTCTACCAGAAATGAGAATGGGTACTTAATAACTGAACATGACATGCAATTGAAAAAAAAGTTTCCATGTTTACTATTGACCCATGACAAATTGTAGCATTGAAGCTCTGCCTATACACAGACAGTCTCTAAGCATCTGGAAATCAGAAAGATTTTTACATTCGGCTGCATGAGTTTGCCATGTTTCTTTTTCTGGAGAGTATTAATAACCTATTTTAAAGTCAATTAAATTATAATAGCTCTATTCTTATTTGTTCATGAAGACAAATAAATATATACACTTATATAACCATATGTAAATAAACACAAATAAGCATATATGCAAAGTATGTGAGATATACCAATTGTTTCTTACAAGGTGTGTTATATTGTCACTAATTCCCTTTTTTGTTATTCTGACCTTTAAAGAACAAATGAAGATAAGTGGCTGATTATATAATCTGGAAAATCTTCAAGTTTTAGTTGAAAATAAGAAAAAATAGAAATACTTTGTAATACTCGAATTTCCTTATCTGTTAATATACCATCAGCAATCGTGGATGCCATCTATTTATTTTGAGATATTGACAGGTGGTATGGAACCATAGATGGTCTTGACAAAGTATATGCCCTTTGGGTAGAACTCTACTAAGCAACTTGTAGGAGTTCAAATGTCATCATCTAGTATATTTTTTTTGTCATGGATTCTCCATTCACTGCATTTACACAGATTTCTAGTTCTCTAGATAGAGCATATTTTCTATCTATTGTATAAACTAATTAAATATTCATGAACTTATATTGTTTTCATTCTACACTTTATATGTCCTGAGGCTCCTACAAAAGAATGAAGTAAGTTGTCTTATGTGGAGATAGCCTGTACGTTGTGGCCAGTAGAGAGTTAACTAGTAGATTTCAACTTCATTGAGTGCATATTTCCAAAACTCTTTAAATCACTACTCATAGAATGTCCTGTATCTGATGAAGAATAAATCTATTTGTGTAATTTGACATGGCTTTAAAATGATGCGACAAACCAATAATCTTAATAAGAATCCTATTATTCACAGAAAGCTGATTAATTAGTATTAAATTTTAGTATAATCACGGAATGTTAAAACCAATTTGGAAAAATTTTACATTGAAAAAAATTACATACTGATCTCTCTGTCTTTAATTTGGCACAATCAACGTTTCTTAAAGGACTTTGTATTTTACTTTTCATACAATAGGTAGCTGAATAAAAACCAATATTTGCATTAATATATGCAGTATATTAGGTAGAGTGGTATTATCTCCTACTTAAATTTTCAATTAATTACATTAGGCTCTACATCATTTGCATAAATATATTTAATACTGTTTAGAGTGGAAACATTTGTTCATCACTCTGGCAGATTCTCAGTGACATGCAAACGTTTTTCAAAGCTGACTCCAGCTTCTTCTGGGGATACTAATAAAGATGCACTATTTTATTCTTATTGTTTCCTTGGGTCGAATGCAGCAATTTACCATGAGAGGAAAATTATTTTTTATAAGAAAAATCTAAATAGATCTACATAATCTAATTATTTATGTTCCTTGATTAAATCCCCCACAGCAGTTCATGAATGAAGATAGCTGCATTTGACAATTACTAGATGATTTGGTACAACTGAAATGAGCTTCTTATTATTTCAATATATGAAAAATCTGAAGAAAATATTCTTACAGGATATAATTAACAATACACTTGGGACTGCAGATATAATTTGCTTTAAGAAAACTGAGATTTTGTATTGCAATAATAATATGATGTATTTGCAATTCTTTTCTTAAACTCAACAGAAAGAACGTCAAATGACCTTTACATACATAATATGAATTGTGGAGGAGAACGAATGACAAGAGGAAAAGCATATTAATCAAATTATTTTTTTAAGTAAACAAAATTACTTGCCTTCGTTAAGCATAGTGGATTTCAAAATTTGAACAAAGGAAATGCTTTATGCAAATGAAATCTAACTCTGATGCTCAGTAAGTAAAACTTAAAGCAGATTGGATGAGAAGCTTAGGACTGAGCATCCCTGGACTCCAGTGGCTTCTCAGATGCCACTTAGGGCCTTTTGTGGCACACAATTTGAAGATGTCTAATGTCAAATACGCTAACTCTCTCCCATACATATTTGCTTTCTTTACAAATGGGCACAAGTCATATTTGGCTTTTAGGTTTCTGTTATTTGTTTTTTTCCCAATCATTCCAGGGAAACATATAAAGAATAGAAATAACATATATGAGCAAGTTATAAACTCAAATAATGTTTTCCAGTATCTTAGTATTGCTCCAGTCCCTCAAATTCCTGACTTCATTATGAGATTTTACAAAGTTTTCCTGGACTTTCTCTTTCTGATATGTTCCCCTCATATATAACTCAATAAATCATCCACTTTCTTCTGAGTCATCTTTCTCTAAAGCTGTGAAGACATCTACCGCTGTAGTAGCCTCGCTTGCTATGGTGGGCTTCAGGTTAGTTCCACCGGTAATTTTGTTTTGTCAGGCACAGCTGGTTTCTTGAGAAACAAAGATTGTTCACTGATGGACTCAGAAGGTCCTCAAAGAGTCTGAATCAATTGGAGAAGCAGGCATATGAAAGAAAAAAGTATGGTAAATCATATGTGCACAAAAAGTCCCTTGAAGAGAGCAGTGCATTTTAAAGTAAGTCATTTGTATAACTGAGGCTCTCCAGGAGGGCCTTTGTAGCATAATTTCTGCTATATGTGTATAATTTAAATACTGAATAAAAATACCTACGTCTATTGATTGGTGCTGTTGTACCAGTTCAAATTGCCAGAATTTGAAACAGTAGCAGCCAGAAGAGATCCTTAGGTTCTGACTTTATTTTAAAATATTTTATTTTTTTATTTAATTGGTTTCCTGTAATCCAGATAAATTTGTTGCACTGTATTTTAGTCAATAGCCATTTACTGAACATCTTGTATGCACAGTTCACACTGAATATTGTTCTTCATGTAAAATTGTAATGTGATGTAATATAAAATCTTAATGTAAAATTATATAAGTAGAAATGATTCATTACTTTCAATAGAAGAATTCATTTTATGTTTTAATTATATTAACAATAAGATAAGTAAATTGAAGCCATCTAAATTCAAACACATTATGTTCTTATGAATAACTTAGATTCACTTATGTTTGAAAGATATTTGCATTCCCTTTAATTGCAAATATATCTTTCCCTAGGCTGCATAATATTTATAGATAAAAACAACTGATAAATCATTTACTTCCATTTTTGATAGATGATCTAAATAATTTTAAATTAACACTTCCATAATTATTTTTAAAGATTTCAAAGAAGCCAAACTGTAAGTGAAAGTTGTTATATAAAATGAATTATGTATAATACAAAATTTCATTTAAATTTCACTAATTCTGTTTTGTGAGTTGACAATTTTTTTAAAAAGGCAACCAGAGGGAGACCCAAAGTTAGAACATTAAGAACCAGAGTTTGAAGGCCAAGCTTATAAGAGTAATTTAAAATCGTTTGCATTTGTTGCAAAGCCTTTATTTGTGATTATAAAATGCTTTTGAACATAAGCAAAAAAAAAATCATTGAAAATAATAATGATCTAGATGCCATGAACTTATCATCATACTCTAGTTATAAGTATCAAATTGCTACCTAAACAGAAATGTTTTTATAGCTAGTAATAGCAATATTTGAAGCTACAAAATAGGTCTGATTGAGCTAAACATCCAAATAAAATATTGTGGTTGGATTAGTCTGGTCTTCAGCTTTCTTTTCTCCTTCATTATATTCTAGCTTAGAAAATTTATTTGTTCCTCATAAAAAACCTTCACAATAAAAGTTAAATCACGAAGTGTAACTGAACATTTTCAACCTATTTTTGGAAGTAGATTTAATTTTTTTAAGTAAAAGAAATCAGTTTTTTTCAGCCTTAAAGATTGTGTTTGAAAAGAATAAACTTGCAAAAACTTGTTGGAGTGTCTATGTTCAGTAATTTCCTCTCGAACTTCCCACCCATGCAGACAATCTGTTATTTTCTACTATCATTCCACAGAGTGTCCCAGGCTCTAGTTCCCTTGTACCAAGCTAACAGGTATCTGGAGAAATAGTGACAGGAAGTCATATTCGGGTTTCTCTTTGACAGGGTCTCACTGTCATTCAGGCTGGAGGGCAGTGGCGTGATCATAGCTCACTGCAGCCTTGACCTCACGAGCTGAAGAGCTCCTCCGGCTCCTGTGTAGCTGAAATCACAGGCATGTGCCACCTCATCCAGCTAAGTTGTTTATTGTTGTTATCTTTTTTGTTTTTTGTAGAAATGGGATCTGACTTTGTTGTCCAGACTGTTCTTGAACTCCTGAGCTCAAACAGTCCTTGAGCCTCAGTCTCCCAAAGTGCTGCGATTACAAGTGTGAGCCACTGGGATATTGTTTTCAATGGCCCCAAATAATATCCATCTATAGCAGAAGTAATAATAATGCTATCATTTTGGTTACGTAATTCAAGTTAAAATATGTAATAGCAAATGAGTTTGAAAGTCACTGTATTTATCTTTTACTTCTCTTTGACCCATCATCCTTTCTCCCCATATGTTTGGTGAATGAATAAATAAAATAACAGACAAAGCACCCTGGGAGCTACCATGGAGTTTGTTGCATAAGAAGAAATGGAGCAAAGATTGATGTACAAATCCTGAAATAATAATCGGAGTTTTATTCAATTCACATTAAGGTTTTCATCATTGTCAAAACATGGATATTCTTGGAATATGAAATACCTGAAAATGCAATCATATGTACTACCTACATGAAAGAGGCTCTGAAGAGAATAAGAGTAGATTAAAATATAAATATAAATACAAAGTGAAATATCAAACATAAACTGAAAAGTGACTGGGTGCAGTGACTCATGCCTGTAATCCCAGCACTCTGGGAGGCCAAGGCAGTTGGGTCACCTGAAGTCAGGAGTTCAAGACCAGCCTAGTCAACATGATGAAACTCCATCTCTACTAAAAATATACAAATTAGCTGTCATGGTGGTGCATGCCTGTAATCCCAGCTACTCTCGAGGTGGAGACAGGAGAGCTACTTGAACTATGGAGGTGAAGGTTGCAGTAAGAGCAGAGCATGCCACTGAACTCCAGCCTGGGTGATAGAGCACCCACCCCCATGTCAAGGGTAAAAAGCATATACATTAGATTTCCATTTAACTGGCATTTGTAAGCATGCAAAGTAATACCATGTATATATTTTTAAAATACCACATATTCTTTATGTTTATACATATATTTTAAATTAAGACATAGTAGGAATTACAGATACTAAATTTAGAATGGTAGTTATCTCAGAATCATTGGTCAGGGGAACTGAGATTAATTAAGCATAAACAAAAGAAACTTTGGTTATATCTACCTTGTTTTGGTTATTAAACTCTATGGTTGATACAAGGGTTTGTTATATTGGTATTTATCTTTGTTTTTGCAAAAAACATTCACTTTTTAAAGTGATAGGAGAATACGGAGTCAGCAGCTCATATTTGCAAAGTGAGCTTCATAAGATCTGAAGGAGAATTAAAACCCTGAAAGAAACATACAATATAAATTATTAACATATATTAACCAATAAGGATTTTGTTGTATTCACCTCTCACTATTCCAGTAGCAAAGCCAAATAGCCCTATTCAACATACATCATTGTCACAGCCTCAAAAAGAAAAAAAAAAGAAGCAGATGACCTGCCTCAACAAATACAAACTTAAAAAAAAAAAAAGAAGTGAACTTTTCCAGATGCAAATAAATCAGCAGAATACTACTTGGCATATGAAAACCAGCAGGTTATGGCACTGCAGAAGGAACACCATAGTACACTAGCAATAGGTCCTGACCAAAGGGAGATCTTCGAAATGCCAGATGAAGAATTCAAGGTATTGATTTTAGAGAAATTCAGTGAGATGCAGAGAAATCTGAAAGCCAATACAAAAAAATGAGAACACCAATTTAGAATATAAATCGGGATTTACTGAGATGATAGACATTGAAAAGAAAACAAACAGAAAAGAAAACAAACAAACAAATAAAGAATTATAAATTACAGTTGAAAGCTTTTGCCATAGACTAGACCAAGTAGAAGAGAGAATCTCAAAACTTGAAAACAAATCTTCTAGATTATTTCAATCAGACAAAAATAATGAAAAAAATAAAAAAAGAACATAGCCTTCAAGAAGTACAGAACTACATAAAGTGACAGTAATCACAAATTATTGATATTCCTGAGGGAGAAGAAAAAGCACAAGGTTTACAAAATCTATTTAAGAAGATAAATGATGACAGCTTCCTCAGCCTAGCAAGAGATCTGACACCAAGATGCAAGAGGCCCCCAAAACACCCTAGATAAATATCGTGAAAGAAAGTCTTCACCATAATATATGTTCACTAGGCTGTGTAAAATCAAGATTAAAAAAAATTCAAATATCACTAAGAGAAAAGCATCTAGTCACCTATTACAAAAACAAAAATTAAAAAAAAAAAATCCCATCAGATTAACAATGAACTTCTAAGCAAAAACTTTACAAGCCAGAAGAGTTCAAAATATTATCTCCAAAGTACTTAAAGAAGAAACCCTGCCAACCATTAATTTATCTTATTATAATACCTGAGAAGTATAATTTATCTTATCATAAATTCATGGTTAGCAGGGGATTGTTATCTTATCATAATAAGCTTATTCTTATTATAATAAGCTTCATAAAATGAAGGAGAAAGAAAGTCCCAAGGAGAACACTTAGAAAATTTATCATTACTATACTGTTCTTACAAGATGATCAAAAGAGTTCTAACTTGGAAACAAAATGCCAACATTTGCCATCATAAAATCAGACAAAAGTACAAAACAAATAGGTCTTATAAAACAATTACATAATGAGAATAAAAAAGAAATCAATTGATATCATGGCATAACTCTACCAAATCTCAAAAACAAATAAACAAAAAGAGTCTCCCAATCACAACAACAACAAAAAGCCCAAGACTGGACAGATTCACTGCCAAATACTACCAGATGTACAAAGAAGTGGTACCAATCTTCCTGAAAGTGTCCAAAAATGAGAAAGAGGGGATCCCCCCTTAACTCATTCTGTGAAGCCATTTTCACCCAGATACCAAACCCAGATGGACACAACAACAAAAAAATAATCCGCAGACCAATATCCCTGATGAACACAGGCAGAAATCCTCAATAAAATACTAGCAAACAAAATCTAACAGCACATCAAAAAGGTAATACACCACAATCAAGCAGTGTTTATTACCAGAAGGTCAGAATTGTTCAGCATACACAAATCAATCAAAGTAATTCATCACATAAATAGAATTAAGGAAAATAAGTATAATTTCAATACATCCAAAAAATAAGATTTAATAAATTTCAGTAGCCCTTAATGATAAGAACTCACAGTAAGCTAGGCATAGAAGGAACACATCTCAAAATAATAAAAGACTAGTATGACAAGCCCACAGGCAACAACATACTGAATGGTGAGAAATTGCAAACCTTTCCTCCAAGAAATGAAACAAGACAAGGATGCCCACTTTCACTACTTCTCTTCAACATAGTACTAAAAATCCTAAACAGAACAGCTGAGCAAGGAAAATAAATGAAAAGCATCCAAATCAGAAAAGAGGAAGTCAAATTATGTTTCCTGATAATATTATCGTATAACTAAAAAATCCTAAAGTCTCCTCCCCAAAACTCATAAATTTCATAAACAAATGTAATAGTTTCAGGACACAAAATTAACATCAGTAGCATACAAAATCAGTAGCATTTCTATATATCAATAACAATCAAACAGAGAACCAAAACAAGAAGGCAATTCCATTGACAATAGCTGCAAAAATATAATATAAAAAGGGGTATATTAACCAAGGTTGTAAAAGATCTCTACAAGGATTCCCACTTTTCATCCAGAAAGCCTGGATGAAATGAATTGTAGATGACACAAACAAATAGAAAAGCATCCCATGCTTATGAATTGGAAGAATCAGTATCGTTAAAATGACCATACCACCCAAAGCAATCTTCAGAATCAATGTAATTCTTATCAAACTACCAATGCCATGCTTTACAGACATAGAAAAAAAATTCTACAGTTCATATGGAACAAAAAACAAGTGCCCAAAAAGCCAGAGCAATGTAATTAAAAAAAAAAAAAAAAAAGAACTGGAGGCATCACTTCACTTTACCTCCAATTATGCTTCAAAGCTATAGTAAAGAAAGCAGAATGGTATTGCTATAAAAATAGTCACATAAATCAACAGAGCAGAATAAAGAACTCAGAGATAAATTCACATCTTTACAGTCATCTTATCTTTGACAAAGCCAACAAAAACATTCACTGGGTAAAGGACCCGATTTTCAATAAATGATGCTGGAAAAAAATGGAATTGTGATATCCAGAAGAATAAAACTGGACCCCTGACTTTCACCATGTACAAAAATCAACTGAAAATGGATTAAAGATGTAAATGTTAGACTTGAAACTATAAAAACCCTGAAAGAAAACTTAGTGAACACTCTTCTGGACACTGATCTAAGCAAAGAATTTATGACTAAGACCTCAAAAGCAGAAGCAACTACAACAAAATAGACAAATGGGACTCCATTGAACTGAAAAGTTTCTGCACAGCAAAAGACATAACCAGGAAAGTGAAGAGACAGCCTGCAGTATGGGAAAAAATATTGTCAAGCTGTGCATTCGACAGGGGACTGATGATAACTATAATTTATGTGGAACTCAAACAACTACAGCAAAAACAACCTCATTAAAAAGTGAGGAAGACCATGAATAGACAGTTTTTAAAGAGACATGCATATGGCCAACATATATATCCCAAAATGTTTAATTTCATTACCCATCAGGGAAATGCAAACCACAATCACAATGAGATACTATCTTATACCAGTCAGAATGACAAATTAATATTAAAGAGTCAAAAATAACAAGCGTTAGTGATAAAGCAAGAAAAGGGAACACTTATAAACTTATGATAGGAATTTAAATCAGTACAACATCTATTAAAAAATAGAGATTTCTCAAAGAACTAAAATCATATCCACAATTCAATCCAGCAATCCCACCACTGAGTATTTATCCAAAGGAAAATAAATGATTATTTTAAAAAAGATATCTGGGTACTCATATGTTTATTGCAGCACTATTCACAATAGTAAACATATGGAATCAACCTAACATAGCATATACACACACACACACACACACACACACGTGTGAGTATATATGTATGGAATAATATATATAATATAAATATATGTATATACACACACACCAAATATGGAATATATATAATATAAATATATATATATATATACACACACACACACACACACACACAGAAAATAATGTAATAGAGTACTATTCAGCCATAAAAAAATAAAATTTTTTTTCTTTTGTGAATATGCTTTCCTGGATAGAAATAATGTGCCAAACATACATTGTACCTTTACTTCATGTTCCCACATAGTGAATTACTAATAATTTAATATTAAATATATTTGATTTATTTTGAGTGCCATTTTAGATTACAATAGGTATTAAAGACTACAAATAAATGTTCATTATTTCTTTCTTAGATTCCTTTGCTAATATCCTTTGTTAAAGGTCTTCTGTGTTCTACTAATTAACTGCTAAGATTGAGTTCAGGTGTGAAAATTACAGGCGGTTAATTTTAGACTCCCTTGAGTCTTTTATTTGAAATTCATTACTATCCTGTCTGGTCAGGGATTTATTTTGCTCCAGGGAGAAAAGTCTCATCTCAGTTACCTGTTGCTAAAAATATTTGGTGTCTTAGGTTATCATCCTTCCTGTGGAAAGTATTGTCCTTTCTTTTGTAAAAGGCAATCTACTGCAAAAACTTCTTTTAATTTTTACTGACTCTTTTGTCAGATTTTAAATTACAAGTGGGGAGACAGAATTGTTAACCAAGTTGCCTTCCTCCAACTATGCTAGCAACATGCAATGAGTAATATCAAATTATTTTCCAATGCAAAATTTGAGAAAAACCACTTTAAGTGGAAAAAGCTGTACTTATTTTCACATTCATTTTCAATTTTTATGTCAATATTTTTTAACTGATTGTAAATCATAATAACACAAAGAAAGATCTAGCAAGTTAAAAACTGGATCATATATAAAATTGACAGCACCTCAACTAAGTAAAAATCTTACTTCTTATTCTTATGAGATCAACCAAAACCAAGGATACGTTTACCTATATTTGCCTTATGCATAATCAATACTGCTGTAAAGTAACATCAGGAGCCCATGCACTAAAAGAATCTTGATCTTAAAATAAAAACAGCAATTTAGGAGACAGTCGCTAGTGACGTTAGCTTAGTTGTGGTTAAGTGAAAACGGGTTTGAAATTTCAAAGTAACTATCAAACAAACAAATCATGCACTAGGGTTTGAAATTTCAAAGTAAACTATCAAATAAACAAACAAATCAAGATGAACAGCTGGAATGAAGTCACCAAACTGGAAGTAAAATGGCAGAGCGACAGAGAAGGCTGCAGTTAGTTTTGTGAGGTCATTTTCACAACACCAGAAGTCAAAATTAGGAATTGAGAAGGGATTTTAGATGTACAGCCCCTAAAATTTCTGTCTTCCACTCTTAGTATTTAGCAGAACGTAACTGCCTGAATGGTTGATTTTAAAGCAAACTAGAGAGAGAGTTTCAGCTAAAAGGAGAGGGCATCAGGCTGTTATACGCCTTATCAATTTCTCTGATAGAAGGAATTCAGCATCTAGCCTCTTAGTTGAAAATTCATTTTTGCATAGATAGCCTATTTGTCTTCCTAGAATACCAACCGTGGAGAATCAGAATGTCTGTTTGACAGCAGAGTGTGGCTAGCATACCTATTTTCTACTCAAAACGCCCTTCCCACCAACCAAAGATAGATTGACATTGAATCGCATCAGGAAGTCTTGGAAGAGCAAGGACACCAAAACTCATCTTGAAATGCGTTCTTTTTTGTTTCTGATAAAAGCTACTTGATTGGTCTATATAAAGGATTATAAGCAAGATTTAGTTTCTTTGGGTGAAAAATACACGCAGTCCCTATTTTAATGGAGTAAATAATACAAATTTAAAACTTCAGTACTGTTTTCTTAGTTTTGTTAATAGCTTTCTATCGTTTTACCCAATTTTTTCACTTTGAAAACTGATTTGGGGGAAAAGTGTGTTCTAACTGTTATAAGCAATTATTTCCAGGACACGAAGAAGTAAAACAAAATGAGCTATAGAGAGTTCAAAGGGCACATTCTTTATTTCGTTATAGAAAACATTAAAAACGAACGAAATGCAACGATTGATGTTAACTCAGAACCCCCAATGTACAGATGTTGAACGTTTTCTGAAGTAATTAGTTCCCTGGGGACCAAAGAAGGAAACGAAATCCTGATTTCCTAATGTATGATGGTACGTGTGGTGGGGAGGGGACGGTTTCCTGAAGCAGTCAATGTTTCTAATGTCATTCTTTCTGAGAAGAGGGCATGTTAAGGCAAGTCTAGGAAAATAATCTTCACACTAAAGTGGGATTTTTCAGACTGCACTGTTCACAGCGTCAGAAGCGGGATGATTAGCAGCATCCACGGTCACCGCTCCCCGGATGCTGGGAGCCCTTTGTCCCAAATTACTACAGCCCAGAGGTTTCTCAGGCCTTGCTAAATTCCCCCTGGGGAGCAAAACTGCAACCTATTGAGAAGCGATGGGGAGAAAGTATCAAGCGGTAGTTTTCTCTTGGGGGGCTTTACAGGCTCAGGACCTAGGCTCCCAGGATTGCTTTTGCGAGAACATTGAAATGTGGGAGGAAGAAGCTGAACAACAGGAATGGGTTTGGGCGTGCGGACTTGGGAAACAGACACGAAGGTGGCAGTCATGATTGCTACTCTAGACTGTACTACTCGGGTTTTCTCGGATCCACTGTGGATGGGAGTGTAACGTGCTGTGACCCTTTATGACGACACCAGGACCCATTGGAACAGAGCAGCTTCGCTTCCAGACTGTTCACACTTTCTCTTTCCTCCTTTCTCCCCGGTCTCAGGATGTAGCTTTGAGACAAACCACACATGTATTTCCCTTTGTCTCGAAATACAGCCTCCCTAGGTGGTTTTTTTTTTTTTTTTGAGACGGAGTTTCGCTCTTGTTACCCAGGCTGGAGTGCAATGGAGCGACCTCGGCTCACCGCAACCTCCGCCTCCTGGGTTCAGGCAATTCTCCTGCCTCAGTCTCCTGAGTAGCTGGGACCACAGGCGCGCGCCACCATGCCCAGCTAATTTTTTGTATGTTTAGTAGAGACGGGGTTTCACCATGTTGACCAGGATGGTCTTGATCTCTTGACCTCTTGATCCATCCGCCTCGGCCTCCCTAGGTGTTTTAAAACTTCACTCCATTCCTTTTCCCACCTTGGGCTTCCATGCCTTATGCACATTTATTTACTCAGATGCTTGGAGGCTCACACTGTGCTCACTTATCTGGTCATGTATTTCCTTAGAAGCTTCAGGGGCCAAAGCCTGACATGAACCAGACACCTGTAGAATTCTCTCCCTGGTAGAAGATTACTTCAAAGCCAGAGTTCCCCTCTGGCTGGAGACCGGCTGCAAAATTGACTGCAGTTGATTTGTAACCTGGTTGGGCCCAAGATGGTGCAGTCCCTTCACCAGACGGAACAATAATTCAAGATAAGCCATAGGAACAAGACACATTGCCAGCAACTGCTAGCCCCCTTGCCTCTCCTGTATTCCAAGCCCTTCTCCTTAAACCCCTGCCCCCTCTCCAGAAATTGGAAAGTGGAAATTTTTGGAAAGGATTCCAGTGATATTATCCTTTGCTGACAACAGATTTAAAAATTCAGTTTTTTTAAATCATACCTTGTTTTTGTTACTTTGGTTTCTTTCACAAGCAGTGAGCAGCCGGATTATCTATCTTTCAGTTACACAATTCTAATCATAGATACTTATCCTGAAAAATGCAAACTTTTATCTTCACAAAGTTTGCAAAATTGTTCACAACAATTCTAATTATAATAAAAACTAGAAACATTCCAGGTGCTCATCTACAGAAGAATTAATAAACAAATAATTATATATATGTGTACATATATATATATATAAACACATATATATATATTATACACACACTAAAAATAATAAATATTCAACATGAAGGAAGATCGATCTATGGAAATCCACAGGACATGCATGAATGTTGAAAAGTCTTACACTGATTGAAAAAGCTCTATGGAAGGGACTATATCGTGCATGCTTTCACTCATTTGAAATTCTAGAACAGGCAAAGCTAATACGTGGTAGAGAAAAATCAGATGGTGGTTGCCTCTAGGATAAGGACTGACTGCAAAGGAAAATGAGGTAGCTTCCTGGGGTGATGGTGATGTTTCATATGTGATTGGAGGTTAAGATTTTGTTCATCAAACTATCTAGTTATTTCATCATATGTTTAAAATAAGAGAAAGAGGCATGTGCAAATACTGATTTCTAATAGAGGTATGCACAATGAAGTATTTTGCATAACATGTACTGATATACATGCAAAAAAAATACAACAAAATAAATTAACTAATAGAGATAAATAGATGTATAACTAGATGGTAAGTCAAGATCAGAATACAACAGTAAAAATCTAGGTGTGGCAGTTCTAGTTCAGAGACCCTTCATATGATGTCCTCAGAGTTGTCACTCAATCACCTTGATTCTCAGTTCTTAAAACTATTAAATTAAAATAACTTTTTAAAAAGAGTCACTATGAGTATTTGAAGCATATATACTCAGCACATCATTAAGTGATCAATGTGCTTTATTGAACCTAAATTGCATTCTTTTTTAGAAAGGTATACATATACCTTGCTTCCTGGATTTGAGCTGGAGTGATTACTTTAAGTATTATAATTATATGATTTTTTTTGTATAGAATTGAGGAAAAACTGTACATTCTATTTTTTTTTCTGCACTCATCCAAAAAATCAAGGCAAAATTTCACTGGATAGTTAGCCTTTTCCTACTTCGTTGTGTGTTTTTCCTTACTATTTGTAATTCTCTCTTTTATTTTACCAATTATAGTTTCTCCCTCGGCTTGTCTCTTTGCACTAGGAAATTTATTTTTAACTAATTGTTTCTAGAGTTATGCTTACTAGGGAAGAAGACTATTTAATGGGGCTCCATTAACATGAATAACTTTAAAAAATGACTTACTTGTTACTTCTTAAAAACCATCAATATGGAAATAATTATTTTTGCTTTTCTTAGCATGGAAATGACGATGCTGTGTGGTCACTGAAGAGAGCAGAAGCACTGGTTATCAGAGGACTACCTTCTAATTACAAATCTCAAATGATGCCTAGACCAGTGTCTTGTACACAAAATGTGATGCTGTACTCTCTGCATAATAAAAATGGATATTAAAATAGCAAATATAATCAGAAATAAACATTGTAAGAAATGTGGATGGTGTATATAAGGGTTTGTATGAAATGCTGCTGGGGCATGTAGAAGAACATCTGAATAGAAAGTGTTAACATCATAATGATTTCTCTTCTGCTATGTTGTTCTATGAGTTATCATGTGTCTAATATAAATAATTGAGGCTGGGTGTGGTGGTTCACGGGTTCACACATGTAATCCTAGCACTTTGGGAGGCCAAGGCTGGCAGATCACTTGAGGTCAGTAGTTCAAGACCAGCCTGGCCAACATGGTGAAACCCCATCTCTACTAAAAATACAAAAATTAGACAGGTGTTGAACGCCTGTAGTCCCAGCTACTTGGGAGGCTGATGTAGGAGAATACCTTAAACATGGAGGTGGAGGTTGCAGTGAGCCGAGATCATGCCACACTGCATTGCTGCCTAGGTGACAAAACAAGACTTCATCTCAACAAAAAAACAAACAACAACAACAGAAACAACTGAATTGGGGAAGTAGGGACGGAAGTTAATTACAAAATTCATGTGAAAAATTTAAAAAAATAGGAGAAAAAAAGACCTTTCTGAAAAGAAAGTGGTAGTAACAAGGGCATCACCAAATACTAAACTACCAATTCGTGATGATATTTTTATATGGCACAGGAATACTGAAAAATGTCAATAAAAAGTCTGAAATCAGTCTCAAAAGTATTAAAAACAATGTATACTTAAAATCATGGCATTAATGTCAGGAAAATATACATAATTCTATAAAATTCAGGTAGAAATAGAAATACAAAAAATAGTAATGCTGGATACGTACAACAGATCTTACTTAAAAAGTCAGAATGAAGAAAATACTTTAAACTCAAAAATGTCATAAAAATGTTTGGAAAAATTGAGATATTTTCTTTATTTTCTCAACTGTATAATACTTCTCTGCATTTGACCCAAATTCAAAGCCTTTCAAAACTATAAAATAAGACTTCAAAATATTAAAAGATTTTAGAAGACAACCCTACAATGTCAAAATTAAAGTAATACAATAAAAAATAAAATACTTGAAACTCCTAGAGAAAAGACTCTTATCCTTGTATAATAAATTAGGTAAATGTGTTTGCAGAATTACTCAGTGAGGAAAAGATAAAGCATCTCAATAAAAAATTGTCCAAAGGAAATTGGCAAATGTTTTAAGGAAAAAGACATAAAGTCTTAAACATTTGATTTTTTGTAATCTAAGAGAAATAATACAAATTGAAATTTTAGTATTTATTTAGAGTGGAATGAGTATTTTTTAAAATTTTTCATTCCATGAACAATTGTAATTTGTGTACTCTGTTTATAACTACGTATCATGTCACCATAATTTTGAATTAATGTGAATTAAATATTAGATTCTTGCATAAGTGTATTCTCCCATTTCACATTATGGTTGTAACACTTGTATTCTAATGTCAGCCTCAAAATAAGTGGGTAGTTTTTGGGTCATTGTTTCCTTCATTCTTCCCCCTGGGAGTGGGGTGTTCTCTCCCATCCATTTGACTTCAGGTGGTAGAATGGTAGAAATGAGGAAGCTAGCAGGAACTTGAAAAGTCTTGTTCTATTGTTGCTCTTGCTTCTTCAAAAATGAAAACATGCCCAGGTAGCTAGCCAAAAGATGAGAGACAAGGCCATTCTAGACCAGCCAAACAGAATGAGTTCTTTTACATAAAATGCCACACTTATGATAACCATCTTATAGAATATTTTTTTATATGACATTTATTGGAGATATATCATGTATAATTAATTGCATATATTTAAATTATATAATTAACAATTTTTGGTACAATTTTGTAAATTATAAAGTTATAATTTAAAGTGTAATTCTTTGGATACATATAGATATATCTTTATTTTTCTTGCCTTTAAGGATTGCTGAATTTCCTGGATGTGTTGGTTTATAATTTTTATTTAAAACTTTATTGAAATACACTTTCTTGCCTATCAGAATGAGGCTCAAAACCTAAAATGTTCTACTGTTGGGTGGTAGGACTGTAAATGTGTAAGATCTATTAAAACAATTTGATAATAACTTTCAATATCAAAAATACATCCATCCTTTGAGACAGAAATTCAAATTCTTGGAATTTGTGCTACAGATAAACCAGTATATGTAAAATAATCATGCATAAGATATTGATTGCAGCATTGCTTTAAATATAAAAATCTAACTGTAAGGGTTATTGCCAAGTTTAAAATGAGGAAACTGAGGCCGGAAAAGAACAATTAAATGCCAATTTATTCAGCTCTCAGGCGAGGTTCTATGGTCCAGGAAAGGGGCCAGAGAAATTGCTACTGAGTCCTCTCAGATGTGGGGGGTTTTATAGGGAGTGAAGGCATTTGATTGGCTGTGGAGAAACAGGACGTGGATGGGGCGAGCTGCTATTGGTAGGTAGGCGGGATTTCTGGTGAGCGGACTAGGTGCCGAGTGCAGAGTTTAGTGTTGAGTGCAGATTCTGGTGCCGAGTGCAGAGTTTAGTGTTGAGTGCAGATTCTGGTGCCCAGTGCAGAGTTTAGTGTTGAGTGCAGATTCTGGGGCGGAGCGCAGAGTTTAGTGTTGAGTGCAGATTCTGGGGCAGAGTGCAGAGGTGGGCGTGTATTGAGTGCAGATTCTGGGGCGGAGTGCAGAGGTGGGCGTGTATTGAGTGCAGATTCTGGGGTGGAGTGCAGAGTTTAGTGTTGAGTGCAGATTCTGGGGCGGAGCGCAGAGTTTAGTGTTGAGTGCAGATTCTGGGGCGGAGCGCAGAGTTTAGTGTTGAGTGCAGATTCTGGGGCAGAGTGCAGAGGTGGGCGTGTATTGAGTGCAGATTCTGGGGCGGAGTGCAGAGGTGGGCGTGTATTGAGTGCAGATTCTGGGGTGGAGTGCAGAGTTTAGTGTTGAGTGCAGATTCTGGGGCGGAGTGCAGAGGTGGACGTGTGTTGAGTGCAGATTCTGGTGACGTAGTTTTCAGGCGTGGAGAGGGATGGGCGTGTCTGAGCTCCCGGAGAGGCACCCGGCCTTACACTAACCCCTTCTTAAAAGCTGATTACAGCAGAATAGTGGTTACCAGAAGCTGTAGGGAGTGAAGATGGGGATACATGGTCGAAGGATACAAAATTTGGGTGGACAGGAGGAGTAAGTTCAAGAGATCTGTTGCATATTATGGTGACTACACTTGGAGAAAATGTATTGTGGACTTGACTGGTAAGAGAGTAGGTTTTGTGGTCTCAACTTAGAATACAAAAGGAAAAGTATGTAAGATAATGCATATGTTAATTAACCTCATTTAGACATTCCACAATGTATACATATCTCAAAACATTATACACACCGTAGGTATATACAAGTAAATACAAGTTAAATAAGTGATAGTGTATCTATAAAATGGAGCACCACGAAGTTCCTAGTGAGGTAACTTTGTATCTATGATTATGAAATACTGTAAGTGAAGGGGAAAAAAGAATGCGGAACAGGGTATAGTTTGTTCTGCAATGTGTGTGAATATATTTCTGTTGATAAAAGAGCTCCTCAACTGCATGACTTTAGAAGCATCATTTACATCATAATACATGTAAATGATGTCCCTGGATTGTGCAGTGCTGAGTTTGTGCTGCCATCTATTCAGAGATAGAATCTCTCTGAAAGGGTACACAAAAGTTGGTATCAAAAGTTGCCTCTGGGAAGGGAACTACGTAGCTTGGGGAATAAATGGAAAGAAGATTTATTTTCTATACTTCCTTTTTGTAGACTTTTAATTTTGTGCTATGAATATTAATACCTATTTTAAAAATGAGCAAACATAAATCTTAAAAATTAATACTAAGGTTTCGGTATGCAGAGAAACCTATTAGCTAAGAAAACCTGACTCTGCTTTAAGGAAACAGTTGTAACTCACCACTAAATTCGTTTTAGTTGGTTCTATTTGACACTAGAGTACCTTATATTTTTCCCTTGAACACAAGCATGCTGTTTGTGTCCTATTTCTGAGTACAAAGTGCCACTTTGATCTAGAAAGTCACTTCAGGGGTCACCATATTAGGTAAGCAGTATTTCCTTCAAGTTTCATAACCGATTATTTATAGTATTTGTAGTTCAATTTTAGGAAAAACATATAGGAGAATTGCTAGTGACCTCCGCTTGGGTCTTGCTTCAGAGGTAATTTTCTTTGCTTTACTGCTGACCTGAGAATCCAGATTCCTTTTTAAAGACGTGATATATTTTCTTCAAAAAATGCTATGAAGTTTATCTGCAGTCTTGTTTTTGAAGGTTTGTGGAAAAACGAACTTAATAACTTTGAAACCAACTGACTTTCTTTAACAGCACAAAAGATATAGCCCAAGATTAACGGCCTGTTCTATTACCTGTAGAAGTCTCAGCTCTTTTGTTTATATAAACACATTCCCTTAAAAACTGGCATTTTCATGATGAAGATAAAGCTGTTTTTCTTTCCCTTTTACTGTACGATACTTGCTTCTCTAGCTTTGTTAACAGCAAACTACATTGCTGTGAGGGGGAGGGAAGGACCAATAACTTACAATCAACTCTGTCACTTACAGACTTATTCCCAGTGCCGTGATACACCACAGAACGTTCTGTGTCATCTGTGCAAGAGCATCAAGCAGTGATGAATGCAGAGGCAGGATCAAAACACAAAGGGATGTTCTGTTCTAAAAGAGTCCTTTACAGCATCAGGATATACAAGGCAATATCAAGGAATAAAATTAAAATATGATGAATACAGAGAACCAAGTTTATCTGAAAAGCAATATGAAGGAAAGAGGCTTTATTCCAGCGAACAGTTTGCAAACAGATGCAGCCTTCAGAGTACAGTGAAGGTGTGTTTTAGAGAACAAAGGGAGGGTTTAGGTTTTAAAGCAATCGTTCTTACACAGGTTCCCAATCAGGTTTGTTTATGCAACGGAAATAATCCAACTTATTTAGTTGCGATTGATCAACACAGATGGGTCCTGTTTGGTCAATACGGTGAGCTCTGATTGGTTGGTTCTGAACAGCTCTGATTGGTTGGTTCAGGTAAATGCTAATTGGTTCAGGTAAGCTCTGACTGGTTGATTTACAAGCCCTAAACCAGAAGTCTGTCAGTGTTTCTATTAAATGATGGGGCAATAAAGCAGAAACTGGTTGGCTTGATTATAGAAAGGGCAGTCCTCTGATACTTTTCCAACAACTTTCTGAGAACACGGAGTATGTGACCGTTTGCTCACCCAACTCTGGCAAACTCATTCTATTTTAACTCATGACAGTTAGACATAGGAAGTCATTTTATGTGTCAGCCACATGCACACTTTAACAGTACCAAGGCCAAGATAACAGAGAAAAAAAAATGATTAAACATAAACAAATTATTTTTGAATTGCAAAATTGTGTACAACAAAAGATAAGCACAGCACTGTGCATATGTAGAAAGAGTCATCATGCACAGCATTGCGTATCATAAAGCAGGTGAATAAATGAACAAATTTTTATTTTATGAAAATAAAAATTTTAAGGCTATTTTCTCTAATAAAACACACACACACACACACACACACACACACATATAAATTTATTTTTGAGGTAAAGTTTTGCTCATCTCCAAGGCTGCAGTGCAATGGCATGATCTCGGCTTACCACAACTTCTCCCTCCTGGGTTCAAGTGATTCTTCTGCCTCAGCCTCCTGATTAGCTGGGATTACAGGCATGCGCCAACGCCCTGGCTATTGTTGTATTTTTAGTACAGACAGGGTTTTTCCATGTTGGTCAGGCTGGTCTCAAACTCCTGACCTCAGTTGACCTGCCTGCCTCAGCTTCCCAAAGTGCAAAATTTATATTTTTAAGTGGATATCAGGTGGAATTGAGTGGTATTCTAGTCCAGGGTTTTATTTTTTAATTTTTTATGACATAGATCTGATTTTAATATCTATGTTGAGCTAAAGATGGTTTATCTCTGATCACATATAAGAGATTAGGTTTACATATACTTGTGTAAATGTAAGAGACTACACGATAATGCCATATTCCATGTGTACATTAATTTTTTCATGCATTCACTTAGTTACTACTGAGTGGTGTGCGTATGTGCCTTTGTATGCATAGCGTGTAGTGAGTGTTACGTTTAAGACATTTCTAATGGAATGCCAGTGTGTTAGGTAGAAAATACAGGCAAAAACTAAAGCAAAACAGCTGCCTACTCATGAATCCTGTACCCATTTGTGTGAGATTTTTTAATGGGGTGCTTAAATTTCTTGTATATTACACCTTTGCTTTCCTCATAGATTGTGGATGTTACAAATCTTTTTCCAGTTTATTATCCAGCCAATAACATACTATTATCAGAGTGTCCTTTATTGAGCATAAATCTTTAATTTTGATGTTATAAATCCATCATTTGTCCAGTATAGGACTTACATATGAAAACTTGAGATATAAAATTTTAGATGTGATGGCATAAAAAAATTAAACACAAATTAGTTTTTGTCACTAGACAAGTGAAGTATAAAGTGGTATTTGCCTACAATTAAATACTATGTAGTACAGTGAACTAATTAATTGATTTATTTAATGTAATACAGATAGACTTCATAGCATTGGTCTGAGTATTAAAAATAGAAACTATGAAGATACTTAATATGATAGAATTTATGTAAATTAAACATATATATAAAAATCACATTTTTATTAATGACATATATGTATTATGTTTTATACATATAAATATATAAATAAAAATAAATATGTATATATGTATATATTTCTATTTTAATAAATATAAATATATAAATAAATAATTAATAAATATTTTAAATTTAAAAGGAGAGAATATTCTTGACTCTTTTAGGAACTCTTTTTAGTATATTAAATAAATGTATAGTACATTCCAGTAAGGCTGAAAGGAGGTAAGAAGGTGAGGACAATGGTAGTGTCAATTAAGTGTGGTTGAAAAGTACTGAAATAAAACAGCACAATGTTCTTTCCTCATACCAGCTGCTGATGATTCTTTGACATGACTCAAAGGAAAAACAGTTGATCACCAAAAAACTGGCATCTAAACATTAAAACAGATATGGAATATGGCTCCAGGCTAGAGTTATACTTTAATAGCACTGGTAGAAGACAGAGATGAGTGATTATATATTTCAGGTAGAAAAGGATGAGTGGCATTTCTAACCACACACATGTTTTTACATATATCTTGTTGACAAATGCTTATTGAGCACCCAATATGGTCTAAGACTCAACAGAAAACAGAATAGCTAAGATCTCTGCTCTTGTGACAAGTTGCAGTGAATAAACACATAATGAAATTCAATTGCCCATAGAGAACACATTACATAAAGAATAAAAGTAGTGCAAAAGAAGAGTGATTGCCTGGTTTCTTTAAACTGGACAGAGGGAAGATTCTAAGGAAGTGACATTGACAAGAGGGAGCCCACCATGGAGATGAAGGGAGGATCATTCAGGGCAAAATAAGTAGAAAGGACCTTGGCACATTTGAAAATCTGAAAAAGCTATAAAGCCTAGTGAACCAGGACAATGAAAGACGAACAAGGGTTCAGAGAGCTAGAGAGTGGGAAAGCACATGGGTTTTATTTGCCAGGATAGGGAATTTGGAGCTTAACCTAAGTGTGACTGAGAATTACTGAACGTGATTAAGCAGAGAAGTGAGATGATCATTTGGTTTACATCTGTAAAAGTTAATACTGCTGCTGTGTTGAGAATGGATTGTACAAGGACACAAGTGATATTAGGAACATAAACAGAAACTGCAAGTAGAAGAGAGGATGTAGGAAGAGAGGACCCAGCTTCCCTTAACATTTTTAGCCAACTTCCCAGAAGTCCTACCTAATAGCTTCTATTAGTAGTTTGTTTCCCTAGAACTAACTTGCAGGGCCAAGTCTAACTCTAAGAGAGACTAGAGTGTAACACTTTTTATTTAACAATCAACATTCTGAAAAGGAAAAAAAAATAAGGTATACTGTAACTATGTAACTAAGGAAGATGAGAAAACACATAACAGGAAACAATTTCGTGTCTGTCACAGAGATATTTTAGTTTGGGAAACACGGTTTGGGGGCTATAGGGATAAGTTCTAGAGCATGACTCTGGGAAACGGATTGCAACTGTATTACCCAAATAGAAAAGAGACAATTTTGTCGACATTTAAGTACACTGCCTGTTCTATCTTTTAACTTATTACTAATGCTGCTTTGTGCAGCAAATCAGGATTGTCTAGAAAATGTTTTCCAACTCTACCATATAGTATATATTTCTTTTCTACTTTGTTTCTTTCTCACTGTGTCCCCACACAGAGTCATATATCAGCAAACCTGAAATAGGGCCTAGTGTGCTGCTGAGAAGTGACATATTCTCTGTAAGAATAAAGCATTGAATACACCATGGAATATTACGCAGCCATAAAAAGGATGAATTCATGTGCTTTGCAGGGACATGGATAAAGCTGGAAACCATCATTCTCAGCAAACTGACACAAGAACACAAAACCAAACAGCACATGTTCTCACTCATAAGTGGGTGTTGAACAATGAGAACACATGGACACAGGGAGGGAAACATCACATACCGGGGCCTGTTGGAGCATGGGGGCTAAAGGAGGGATAGCAGGGCTTGGGGGATAGGAGATGGACAGCATTAGGAGCTAATGTAGATGCCTAGAACTAAGTTGCAGGGCCAAGTCTAACTTAAAAGAGATGGGTGCAGCAAACCACCATGACACATGTGTACCTATGTAACAAACCTGCATGTTCTGTACATGTATCCCAGACCTTAAGGTAAAATTAAAAAATAAATAAAATGCACATTACTAATATTTATAATATAAAAATAAACAATAAAGCATTGAAGCTAACATTAGGCAATAGAGAAGTAAGGATATTATGTTTGGACGCCAGGCAACTGAATTCCAGTCAAAGTTGTCGCTAAACAGCTGTGTGACTATTAACATTCACTCTCCAAGCTTCAGCAAAATCAAGTCTACCACAGAGTGTTTGTTCTTGGAATTGGTGCATTTAAGACCACATTAGGATGGGAGTAAGAAGGTGGATAGAAAGGAGACAACAGGAAAGGTGAATCCTAGCCCTCCTGATCAGAGGCACCTAATTCGCACTGCTCTTATGTGATTCAAACAATGGATGTTTTCATTCAAGTAAAACATCTAACAGCATCAATTTGCAAGTCCCCATGATCAAGACATTCTATGATCCTATGGTTTTTCAGCAGGTACTTAATTTCCAAGTTTGTGTTTAATTGTAGGGGAAGAATATGGCCCAGCAAGTTCCATCATTAGGGAGGCAGATATGTAGTAACTACATAGAAATAGCAAAAACTAAAAGATAATGTAAATAAAACACCCACAGTTATAAGAATTTTATATAGAAATAACATTATAGTAATGAAATAATTTTTTTTACCAACTAAAAGCATTTTTTTATTCAAATCTCATTTTATGTTTAATTATTTCAAATACAGTTTGCATTTAAAATGTATTATTTTCTTAGATAGATATCAAAGCATATGTGAACCTCACAAACACTAGATATTTTTATTTCAAAAACTAACTGATTAACTTTATTATTAAGAACACATCTTATTTAACATAAATTGTGTGTTTCCTTAAACACTAAAACATGTATGATTCTCATGCAAATGCCGAGAAAATTGTAGGGACTATTAAGTCTCTTTGCTTTTTATTTGAAGATCTTTCTGTTTTGCATAAACTGAATTTGTAAGTGGTGATAATCTGGTAAACAACAGAATACAGACTCGGTAAAAACTCTAAGCAGGTTTTGGGTCCAGCTGGTATTCTTAAATTTTTTATGATGCAACATAATATAGAGCCATCTAAATTCACACTTCAGGTAAAACAATAAGTTTGAGGACCTTCAAGAGAATTAATTTTTCTACCAAATCACAAAATGTAAGACCTCGTCAAATAATTCTGGCCCTAGAGAACAAAGGGAATTACAAATTTCAAAGTATTACATCTGCCAGCTTACTCTTAGTATTTCTTTCTTGTTGGTAGTGAAGAAAACAAAAAATACTGAAAGCATCTTTAAATTTCCTTCTACCTTTCATCACACTTGTATAATTCTTATTCAGGGTCTAAAATGAAGAGTAAACAATGATTAAAGAAGAAGTGCTCTATATATTTAAGAGAGAAAATGTTGAATTATAGTCTCATAGTACTGGCAGAAGTACTAAAAACTGCATTTCTATTGGGGCTGATATTTAGAGTGATTTTAACATTTTATTGAGTAATACATATAAAGCATTAGCTGACGTAGTTTACATATGTTGTCATTTCCTTTAGTAACCAAAACAGCCACATAATTCAGGAATTTCATATACCTAAATATGTCATGTATCTTATGTTGCAAACATCAAATCAGACATTTCTAGTAAGAAACTTTTCATATACGATCTTGTTTTCAGTGATCAAGAATATACAAATGTCTTAAATAGATCTATAGAAAGATAAATCAATTTATATGTTTATAAAACTTCTAATGTTAAAAAAACAGCTCCAGATTTTATCTTATGAAGCATTTCGTATCCTGGATTTTACACAAAAATTACAGACTGTAGAAAACGATGCAGTAACATTATATGCATTTTTAATATTAATAATCTGAGATTGGGTAATTCATAAGATGCCCCAATTTACACTCAAGATGACAAGTATTACTGGAGCAGCTCCTCTAATTCCAGATTCAGTACTTATTCCGCCACATGGCATCTACAAATTACAGTAGAAATGTCTACATTTCAGGTGATGCTCAATGAGATACTCTTAAAAAGTGATTTGCATTGATATATATTCATCTCCTCTTAAAAATGTATTTTTCCCATCCTGTCTCTCTCTCTGTCTTTCTCTCTCTGTCTCTTTCTCTTTTTGCATTATTCTATTGGCTGAGATGAGATGTCTGTTTACCCAACGTCACGTGGAAGCCATCCTGAAAAAAGAATAAGCATGTTGTCACTCTATCAAAGGCTGCCACATCTTTTAGAAAATAAAATAAAATATACATTGTAACTAAAACTTACCAAACAAAACACATTTAAAGAATGTGAGTGTACAGACTAGTAAATGAATCCAACTATTTTGTTCACTTAGTAATCACTATTAGTAATATTTCCTCAGTCAAATCCTTCAGTTATCATTATAAACTATATTATTATAATTGTTATACTATGTTATAAAATATCTAAATATATATTAAACAAATCTCAAAAATTAATTTTGTTGAAAATTTAGAAATGTTTGAATTACTATGTACAGTTCATTTTTCAAAAGGATTAATTAATATTAAATGCATAGACATTTGGGATTTTTTTATTGAGAACTTTGAGTAAAAGCACTTTAATTATCTAAATGTTTAAAACACCTTTAGAATGTTATTAATAATATAATGCATATATAGTTAAATAAATA
Source organism: Callithrix jacchus (assembly GCF_049354715.1). NCBI lineage: Eukaryota > Metazoa > Chordata > Mammalia > Primates > Cebidae > Callithrix > Callithrix jacchus. The sequence continues at coordinate 3,656,659 of NC_133522.1, read as the reverse complement.
TAAATGAATATTATGGATATTGTATGTTTTATTAATCAATTTTCTACTGAGTACATGTTTTAAAATGGTTGCATTGCATTTACTAATTTTAATAATTCCAGTAATCGATTCATAGTCAATGATCCATTGAAATATATTCTAGAGGGACTATATTTGCATATTAAGACAATATATGCATTTCATAAAGTGGTTCTATATATACTAACTTATATATCTTAAGTGCTAAAATCAATCATCTAAACCATTAAATGTATTTGTGGGAGGGAGACTACCAGAGTTTTACACCTTACTCTATCACAAATCCCACCGTGTATTTAAGTATGCTTTTAGTGTGTTAGCATTTATTTATCTTTTTTTTCCAAAATGGAAAGTTATAGAAAATTATTTAAAATGTTCTACACTATTCTGTGATTCTAAGAAGCAGTTCCTTATGTATGTCTGCATAGAAGTTGGATTTACATTGACAACTCACTCACTTCAGAATGATAGGCCTTCATGAAGCATGCCAAAACTTTTAATATTTTGCCATCTACATACTAATCTAATGGTTCAGTGGCCCTGTTCTTATCCATCATCCTTACTAAAAGTTCATTTACGAATTATATTGATATGTCATTTAAAAAATTATCAATATCTCTACTTGAGAGCTAGGTACACAAACATTTAATATTTATAATTTTTCTGGCACTCATAATAAAAATGTTTCTGTAATAGAAAAAAATAGTTTTATAAGACTATAGGGCAATAAATAATAGAAAATATTATTACAAATTTCAGTAAGTATAAAATATTACTAAATGCATCTGCAAAATGTAACCCAGAGAAATGCTATTTATTTACAATTTTATGAAATCCTCCTCTGTGCTTTGCAGTAAAAACTTATCTTTGAATCATATACTACCATACTGTGCAATTATTTTAAAGTACATCTACACTTCAAATATTTTCATATTTTTCAATTTATCTAAAAATATGTAGAGAAACATTGGGGATTTAAAAATAATTTTTATAATTTCAAATACAATGTCAGATGTCTCCTCAGCTGAAATAAATACTAATGAAAGGACATTCTATTTTATCTCACTTCTGACATTTAGACAATGAAAGGTATGAAGAAAACTGAATAATGGTATAGAAACCCATTTGGATACCTACTTTAAATTCAGTTTGTTAGAAATAACATATGGCCAGCAGCTCAAAAACATTATTTTTCAATTTCTCTCTAGCATGCATATGTGAACATTTGAAAGGCAAATACCATAGTTCTAAAACCTAAGCCTTGTTTCAATCACTTATGCAATGTGTAGGATTTTGATATAATTGTATGAAATGTAAAATTGGTTAAATTCACATACCAGGTTGGTTTCATAGAGCGGGACTGACAAACTCAAAGATGGTAGGAAGACCCTTTATCCTTCCCATGCCACATTTGGTTTGATTATTTTGATGGTTAATAATAGGTATAAACTTGTCTGGCTTGAGGGATGCCTAGATGGCTAGTGGAATATTGTTTCTGGGTGTGTCTGTGAGGGTGTTGCCAGAGGACACTGACATTTGAGTCATCAGACCGGGAGAGGAAGACCTGCAGTCAATGTGAGTGGACACCACCTAATTGGCTACCAGCACGACTGGAAAATATCAAGTGAATCAAGAGGGATAAGCTTACTTGCTGGGGTTTCTGACTCTTTGTTTCTCCCCTTGCTGGACACTTGCTTCCTCTTCTCCTGTCGTTGGACGTCAGACTCCAGGTTATTTGACCTTTGCACCCAGTGACCTGCATCAGCTTTCGGGGGCTGTTGGGCCTCTGGCCACAGACTGAAGGCTGCACTGCTGGCCTCCCTGGTTTCAAGGCTTTCTAACATGGACTGAGCCACCACTAGCTTTGCTCTTTCTTCAGCCTATCTGGGGGCTTTGTCATCTAATCCTGTGTGCCAATCTTCCCTAATAAACTCATATATATATATATATTATATATATATTAAACTCAATAATATATTATATATATATTAAACTCATATATATAATATATATATAAAACTCATATATATACTATATATAATATGTATATTCCATATATATATAATGGAATATATGGAATATATATGTGAATGATATATTCTATATGTATATATCATATGCATTATATATATATTCTATTGGTTTTGTTCTTCTGAAGAACCTTAACACAGTTTATTAGTAGTGATAAATTGTGGGTTACAGCTGTCCAGAATTGCAACATCTTTATCAATCAGAAAACTAATTACATTTCCATTTTCTTCCTAATATTTTTCAAAAAAACAATTGGGTATTCTGCCATATGCAGGTTTCAGCATGAGCCATGAATACAGTAGAAGGCGAGAAATTGTCTAAGAATAGAAGCCACTTCGTTGTAGGGACTCTGAGGGGTACTTCGCAATTGTTGAAGGTGGGGGATATCCATTTGTTTAGCCCATCTGAAATCCAGGCTAGAAGGAAGGAGATGATTCCCTCACATTCTAGAACCTCCATGTTTTAATAGTCTTTCTAAACAATGGGGTGTATGCCAAGAACTAAGAAAATTGACCAGGTATCACTTAAAAACTTGCTTTTAGAGTCAGAATTTTAAAAACATAAAAATGAGTATAACTTCAGCTCTGACAACAACAAAAGAGCTGGACCATCAAGCAGCATATCAAAAGTCAAAATTACAACATCACGTGCCTTTATTGCTGGGATGCAAGGCTGGCTTACCATACACAAATCGATAAATGTAATTCACCACATAAACAGAATTAAAAACTAAAACCATATGATCATCTCAATAGATGCAGAAAAAGCTTTCAATAAAATTTGACATTTCTTCATTATAATAACCTTCAACAAACCGAGCATCAAAATAATAAGAGCCATCTGTGACAAACCCACCGCCAACATCATACTGAATGGGCAAAAGCTGGAATCACGCCCCTTGAGAACTGGAACAAGACAAGGATACTCAGTCACCACGTCTATTCAACATAGTCCTGTAAGTCATATCCAGAACAACCAGGCATGACAAGTAACTAAAAGAAGTCAAACTACCCATCTTCACTGAAGACATGATATGAGAAAAGCCTAAAGACTTCCAGAAGACTACTAGAACTGATCAACAATTTTAGTAAAGTTTCAGGATGCAAAATCAATGTACAAAAATCAGCAGCATTTCTATACACCAATAATATCTAGGCTGAGAGTTACATTGAAAGCACATTCCGATTTACAATAGCCACAAAGAAAAGGAAATTCCTAGGAATATAGCTAATCAAGTGTGGCCAAATTGCGGATGATGGGCTCAGGTCTATACCGGATTGGATGTGTTTTTCCAGGACCTTGGTCCCTCAATCACCCAAGAATGGGGGAGAGGACCCCGCTGGGAGCAGTGAGCTGGTTTAAGTAAATATTGGACCCCAAAGAGTATTGCAGAAAGTGATTTATTTCGGCAGAGAGAGAGAGAAAAAGGAGAAAGAAATAGAGAGAGAGAGAGAGAGAGAGAAAGAGAGAGAGAGAGCTCTCACACTGTTGTGAGAGGGGATCCAGAAATGGAGTCTGCCCAGATGTGAGAGAAGAGGACTTTTAACCTAGGAGTTATTCCTGCCCTATTCTCGTTTTCCGCCCTGTGAAAGGAATTCTTTAAACTTCCACTGGAGTGATTGATCTTTAATTTCTGACTTTTGGTTTGTTGTTCGGCCCAGAGTCCTTCCATAGCTTTTTGAGGGCTTTCTAGACAAAGAAAGCTCAGCTGGGCAGTCTATCGTCCTGTGTGCATGAAAATTAAAGATCTCTAAGCTCATGGATGGAGACGTGAAAGAAGGCAGGTCGGACATGTCGCTGGGAAGTTCTTGCCTTTGAAACAACGTCCCTTGTGGCCCCCAGGACAGAATACATTTCCTCACAAGGAGGTGAAAGATCTCCACAAGGAGAGCTAAAAAAACATTGCTGAGAGAAATCAGAGAGGACACAAATAAATGAAAAACTTCCCGTGCTTATGCAATGAAACAATCAGTTATTTTAAAATAGCCATATTGCCCAAAACAATGGACAGATTCACTGCTATTCAAGCTACAAACGTTATTCTTCAAAGAATTATGAAAAAAAAAAAAACGATTCTAAAGTCCATATGGAACAAAAAAGTAAAAATAGCCCAAATAGCCAAAGCAATCCTAAGCAAAGAAAAAAAAAATCTACGGGCATCACCATCCTCAACTTCAGACTATAGTATAACGTTAAAGAAACCAAAATAGCATGGTACTAGTACATAAACAGACACATAGACCAATGGAACAGAGTAGAAAACTAATAAATAAAGCTGCACAATTATAACCATCTGATCTTTGATAAGGATAAGAAAGAAACAAGCATTACAAAAGTACTCTCTGTTTAGTTAGTGCTGCTGGGATAACTGGCCAGCCATACGCAGAAGAATGAAGCTAGAGCGTTATCCTTCGCTATATGCAAAAGTTAATTAAAGATGGCTTCAAAATTTAAATGTGAGTCTCAATCTGTAAAAATTCTAGAAGAAAATGACCAAAATATCCTTATCAGAATTGGCCTTGCCCAAGAATTTCTGGTCAAGTCCCAAAAGCAATTGCAACAAAACCAAAAATTGACAAGTGGAACCTAATTAAAGGACTTCTGCACAGCATAAGGAATGATCAACAGAGTAGACAGACAACCTACTGAGTGAGAGAAGGTACACATCACACACTACAACCCAACAACAGTCTAATGTTTAGAAAGTGTAAGCAATATAAACAAATCAAGAAGCAAAGAGTAAATACATTAAAAATGGGCAAAGGACAAAAACAAACACTTCTTAAACAAAGACATACAACATGAATAAAATGCTCCGCATCACTAATTGACAGAAAAATGCAAGCGAAGCCGCAGTGAGATTCTGCCTCATATTAGTCAGAATGGCTATTACTATAAAGTCAAAAAAAAAAAAAAAAAGATGTTGGTGAGGCTGTAGAGAAAAGGGAACACTTATACTCTGTTGGTGGAAGTGTAAATTGGTTCAGCTACTGTGGAAAGCAGTTTGGAGATTCATCAAAAAACTTAAAATAGAGCAAAAACATAGAATTGCTCTTTGACACAGCAATCTCCTAACTGAGTATATACTCAAAGGACAAGGGAACATAATACCAAAAAGATATATGCACTCGGATGTCCATTGCCACAGTGATCACAATAGCAAAGACATGTAAACAACCTCCATGCCCATGAACAGTGCATTGGATAAAAAAAAAAAATGTGACCTATGTACATGATTAAATACATGTTCACCCTGTATCTTAAGTAAAAGTTGAAAAAATATATAAAGTAAAATTAAATTAAAATTAAAAACTGGGCAAACTAAAAATTCACAGCTTTTTTTTACGCATCAAAAATTAAGGTCTCAAGAAAAATCACTGTACAAAATCCAAGCGCAGATCATAACTTGCTAGAAGAAAGAAATAATTCGTGAAGCCAAAATTTAGGGTAATAAGAGAATATAGAAGTCCTAGAGACCAGAAATATAAGGGAAATGTTTCCACATTTGCAGGCTCTTACTCATAAACTTCATTAGTCAGGAGCCCTGGGAACACACTCCGGGTGGTGGTGGCCTCCAGGAGGAGAAGAGTAATAACTGCTGAAAGGTATTAGATCCTTGTCTTCCATGGAGTAAAAGCCTTAAACTGACTGAAAAATAGGACAGAAACATTAACAGAAACAAATATTACGGACAAACATCCTTCATTAAGAAATGCAAAAATAGCATCAACAGAATATTAGCACATAGAATTCAGAAATATGTAAAAGCAGTATCACCACAGTGGATGAATCAAGGCATTTTCAACATTCAGAAATAGATTAACTATTATGATAAAAACTTAAGAAAAATGATAGTTTTCTCATTGATGAATATAATGTATCATCTACTTACAACAAAATAAAACGATAATAATAATAGTTACATGTTGAATTCTTTTTCTCTCTCATGTGGTAAAAGGTAAAAATGTTTTTCCTTTAAAACTCCTGTGAGGCCAGGCGCGGTGGCTGACGCCTGTAATCCCAGCACTTTGGGAGGCCGAGGCGGATGGATCACGAGGTCAAGAGATCGAGACCATCCTGGTCATCATGGTGAAACCCCGTCTCCACTAAAAATACAAAAAATTAGCTGGGCATGGTGGCGCGTGCCTGTAATCCCAGCTACTCGGGAGGCTGAGGCAGGAGAATTGCCTGAACCCAGGAGGCGGAGGTTGCAGTGAGCCGAGATCGCGCCATTACTGAAATCCTAGCCAGCGCAGTAAGCCCAAAACAAAAACAAAACAAATACAAAGAGAGAAAGAGACGGAGGAAAGGAAGAAGGAAGGAAGGGAGGGAGGGAGGGAAGGAGGAAACAGAGGGAGGGAGGATGAGAGGGAGGGAGGAAGGAGAAGAGGAAGGGAGGGAGGGAGGGAAATGAGTATGTACAAACTTATCAAATTGTTTTACATAAAATATGCACAGTTTTTAATATCAATTATACCTCAGTAAAGCTTTTGAAAAATAAAGAAAATGACTGGAAAATAAATCAGTAAGTTAAATACAATAAAGTAAGATTAACTATGTAAAATTATCTGATATTTCTATGTTGGGGCTCAGAAAACAAAACTCCCCAACATGAAGGCCTCAGAAGCAGACTGAGAAGCAAAAGTATTTGACCTTCTCCTGCCTTTCTTTCTTTTAGTCCCATTGTTTATTAAAGGTAGCCATAGAAACTAGAATCTCTCCCTTCCCTAAGGCAGGTCATAGAAACCAGAACCCTTTTTTGTCCAAAAACAGCCAAAAGACCTAAAAATATTACTTTAACATTCCCTCCATCCTCTCTGAGTGAAAGTTAAAAGCAAAGAAAGTATTTGACCTACTTTGATTGTAGGTCATAAGACTCCCATTCCAGAAAGGATCTTGCCCTATACCCAGAAGGAAGAAATACATGCTTACAGAGGCCAAGAAGAATCAGGCCTTGATGGGTTTCTCCACTCACTCTATTAGCATTAGATCATAACCTGTGTGTCCAATCATATTTCTACATGGCTGCCCGTATTTTATGGAATCTAGGCATAAGAATAGGCAATTTCCCATATATGTGTATATTAAATATATCTGAATGCCTTTCTCCTAGTTACCTACCTTCTCTACAAGTTTATTTTTCAGCACATCTTCAGAGGGACAAAAGTAAAGCTCTTCCTAGGCCTCCATGACGTAGTACTTTTTTAATATAAAAATAAATAAACATTGGGAAAGAAATGTCTCATGGTTTCTATTAGCAGATTACATAATCACCTACATAGCAAATAGCAACAGAAATATTAAAAATATTTCAGATTTAACAAGCAGCTTAAAGGAGGTTGCAGGAAACAATGATAATACACAAAAGCTCATTTTATTTTCATCTCCTAGAAATAAGCACGGAATTTGAAATTAAAGATAATATCAATTATAACACAAAAAGGGAAATTTTAATATAAGTTATAGGTATAAGGTAAAATAATTCCTAGATCCTTATGTTGAAAGTCATATGACATCAGACATAATTATACATACATGTATATGTGTATTACATACATAAAGGAGGGTACAAGGGCTGAAGACTGGAGACTATAGTAGGACCATGTGTGTCTCAAAAAGGTGATACTGAATTAGTCTCCACAGTCAAAAACCAGACATGTTTCATCTATAAGTTACTAACTTTGAAGCAAAGGTGGTTGTAGACCATTTATCTCTTTAGATATGCTAATTATGTAATTTTCTGGAAAGGAGATGCCACACTAAGTAGAACAGAGAGGGGAAAAATCTCAATTGATGTGTATTACAGAAATACTCATGAAAGCAGCAGCGTGACTGAATTTGTCTGGAGTTGATTAATTTTTTTCCTCAGGTGAAATGAGCACTCAATACATTAAGTTAAATTATCAAAAGTAGTTTATACTGTCTATACCTGGGTGCAGAAAAATCAGCCTTATGAAAAAGTCATACATATTATCCTAGTCATATCTGTGTCCAAAAACTCCATAAATTTGAAAATTAAAATGTTTGAAAGTATTAATCAGTATAGAGAGTAATGTTAAAAAGAATAGAGTATAGTGATTTTTGTACAAATATACCTATTGGAATTTAAGAGTTATCTAGGAAATCAAGGTGGCATCTGTCGTTAAATTTTTAGCATAAATAAAGAAACTAAATAACGGCTTTAAATCCCGAGGAAGGTTTCTCGCACTCTTTACGGAAATATCTGAAAACTGAGCAAAGACGTTTAACTGGCTCGTGGTTCCAACGCAGGAACAGTGCGGAACAAACCTCTCCAACACCGAACTGAGAAAGGAAGCGGCTTTGTATCCAGCCGGGAGCTGCGGGAGGCTAAGGCCCTGTCCGCAGAGCTCTCCGAGAAGCAGGATCTTTTCCTTTTTAAGGGCTTACAACTCTAACGGGGGAGCAGAGATGAAACCGGGCTGTGGGGCGTTGGCTGGATGTTTGGCCTCATAGCCTTTGACGTTACTGATTTGCTAGTTCACGTGCAGCGTGAGTGGGAACAGGCAGGGGAAGGGGCTTGCAGAACCAAGATAAAACCGGTAAATGATTATCCGGCAGAGGTGTTTCCAGGAGGGGACCTGGGTTGTGCAAACGTGGAGGACGTGACCCAGTACCGGGCTCTTCGCAACTCTTTCAAGGCTTACAGATAGCAGAGGAACTGGGAACTGAAAGGGAGTCACTTTCCCAGTGCTTGGGCTTCTTTATGGCCTGGTCAGAGGTGTCAGCAAGTTGCCTGAGCACAGATTCAAGCTCTTTGGTATTTTGTCTCTTTTTATCTTTCTTCTCATCCAAAGGGAGGAGGCGGAGGCCTGTAAGGAGGGAGATGGGGAGGGGGCCTCCCCTCTCAGTCCCGTTGGTTGTAGAGAAAGTTTAGCCACTTCTGCTTCTGGGGTGGCCTCAGGAAGCTTAGAATCCTGGCGAAAGGTGAAGGGAAGGAAGCACAACTTACATGGCTGGAACAGGAGGAAGGGAGAGAGAGGGGAGGTGTCGCCCAATTTTAACAACCAGACCTAAAGAGAACTCAGTATCGCGAAAACACCTCCAAGGGGGAAATGCTGTTAAATCATGAGAAACTGGCCCCATGATTCAACCACCGCCCACTAGCCACACCTCCGCCATTGGGAATTACATTTCAACATGAGATTTGGGTGAGAACACAAGATTCAGACTGTGTCACAGCTCAACCATTCAGATAACTCAATGTGAAAGGGCTTTCTAAAAAATCAGCAAAATGCACTTTCATTTTACTTCAGGGAAATAAGAAATCTGGTCTTTCCTCAGTGTAGAAGCAGATGCTAATGGAGGGCTAGCAGTGCATGTACGAGAGGGGTTATGGTGCTGACAAGTTTGTGTCTTACAAATATCTCACAAGGAAACAGGTCCCACGGCCATAAGAAGGTGACTCTTGCTCAACTGCTTTACCTGAATAATTGTTGTATACCTACCCAGAGGATGGGAGAGAGGTTTGCTGGAAGAGTTCCTGCATTTAGACATCCCTTCTCATGCCCTGCACCTGCTACATGACACCATCTGTGCCATGGAGACCTGCTCAAGGGACGCTCCGTTGGGGAATGAGTGGAAATCAGAGACGTTCCTTCTTCAAAGAGCTCCAGAGAGTGGAGGTCGTTTCTACTTTAGGAAAAGAAAGTCTTTCCACTCTACTTTTCTGTCTCATTGTAACAGAAGTGACCACAACACGTCAACTTTATGCTTTAGAGGGACATTGTGAGATTGTATTATTGTCATTGTCATTGTTTTTATGTTCTCTACACAGAGTAAGAATGAACTATGTGGTACCATCTTCGACATCCATGAGAAAACCAATTTGTCCAGTTCCGCCAGTGATGAGGATAGTTAAGCTTTTCTATTCAGAGACCAAGTATGAGTATTTGCACATTTGGACAAAATTAAGGCCACATTTCTCAATCAGCATTAATAGCAATAAAGCCATCTGTGCATCTCCCATATCATCCTTAGTCATTTGTTCCAACTCTGATGGAGAAAGGAAAGTGCTTCATTTAAAACTCCCAACACTCTCCTTGCCTATTGTACTTTTTTATGTAAACTACATTTTTTTGTACATGTATAGTTTCAAGCCATGTCTGGCTGTTTGATAGTTAAAATGGGCTTTTATGACGTAGTCTGATGCTGGTATCTTACCTGGACTTTGGGATTTGACAAATACGGCTAATTTCAGCTCAGGGCTCACCAACAGAAGAAAATCAAATTTTATCAGTTCCAGGGCACTTAAATAATCAATAGCAGCTTGGCTTGAGCGCAGAAAATGTTAGGGGCTCCGTAGGGAAGCAAACAGATTGCATACAGAAAAAATTAACCTGCAACCGAAGACCAGGTGGGAAAAGAGGCAGCGGCACATACAGCTGTGCGCTTCAGACCCTCTGTGCTGAGTTCCTTCGTCTTTATTCTGTTTTACCTCATTAGCCGAAACAGCACCTCTTTCCCAACCACTGCAGCTGCGTGTGAGGAATTCTGTACGTGGGCGACCCTGACTCTGGCTGCCGGTGTTCCCATGCCTGCTTCATTCAGGTTCGTTACCTCCGACTACAGCAATGTAGATGTTCGTATTTCTGACCGTGCCCGAAACCTGATGACGGCATGAGTTAAGTTCTCCTTCTTCTTTTAGGTAACAATCCAGTCATCTTCTTTTGACAAGACAAAAAAAAAAGTGTTCAGAAATTAGACAGAAATAATTCAAATTAGCCAGATAAAAAAGTCGTTGCCGGGACAATGCTGACAGCTTTTCTTCTTCCCACGTCTCTTCCACTCCTCATCTGTTTTACTGTTTCTGTTCATGATATGCAAAGTTCTTTTTCCTTTCACAAGAGTTCTTGCAATTGTCTCATGACATTCATAAACAATCTTATTGCATTGGGCACGATATCCATCATTTTCTGTCACTCTTCTCCTGTCTCTTTCACTACTGTTTCCTATTTCTTAGTGGACACCTCGAGCGTCTCCTGTGGCCCAAAATTTCTTATTGCACAGATCGCTCTAAACAAAAGATGCTTTCTACAGATACAACAACAACAAAACAAATAGAATAAAATTTTTAAATATTCCTTTAGCAATGAGAGATGCTATTAATATTATCAGAGGTTATTAGCTCTGCCTATTTAAATGGTTGCAATCCTTTCCTCACTTAAAGCTAATTTAAACGTATATAATCTCATTTTGCTGAATCTCTAGCCTATGATGTGAGCCTTTAAGTTCACCATTTTTCTCTCTCCACTTCCTGCAATTGTTACCCTCAATACAGAAATTACGTATTAATTGCCAATTGTGCTGCATTTGAGTAAGCTACAAAGAAATTCAGTATTGTACTCCTAAACAATGCCTGCCAGAAAATAACTATTTTATTTTTACTTTGAGTCTTCTTAACATCAGATAATTTTTTGATCTGAGATACAGATACTGTGCCATGCTCAGAATGGCAGCATACCTTCTATATTAAGGCATTGACTTTGGATAATGCTGGTATATACTTTAATTTTCCATTCAATAAAAATGGGTTGTTACATAAATGATTATTCATCTCTCATGCAAAAACAGTCCTGTTGAACCAAGTGTCCTTATTTATTTTTAAGTGTGTCTGATTCCTTGTTTTTTTTTGAGACGGAGTTTTGCTCTTGTTACCCAGGCTGGAGTGCAATGGCGCGATCTCGGCTCACCGCAACCTCTGCCTCCTGGGTTCAGGCAATTCTCCTGCCTCAGCCTCCTGAGTAGCTGGGATTACAGGCACGCGCCACCATGCCCAGCTAATTTTTTGTATTTTTAGTAGAGACGGGGTTTCACCATGTTGACCAGGGTGGTCCCGATCTCTTGACCTTGTGAGCCATCTGCCTAGGCCTCCCAAAGTGCTGGGATTACAGCGTGAGCCACCGCGCCCGGCCTGATTCCTTGTTAATGCCAGTTTGGTTTCATCTATGAGAACCACAACAGACTTAGCTTTCTTTTCTTTCATAGGATAACATACATATCTTTCCTCTATTAGTGTCATTTTCTTTACTAACTTGGTTTCCTTCAATTTGCTCCTCATTCTTAAATTCTTTTCCTCAGAATTTTGTTCTTTCTGTTTTTCTTCTACCTTCTTATAACCTGTAGAACAATAATCATTGTGAAAAAATATGATTTTTATACTTGCGAAAGTTATCAAAAATAATTTTCTCATAATTTACTATCTCTGGGTGAAGAGTGAGAAAGAGAGAGACTAAATGACTATGTGATAGAGAAAACAAATATAAGCAGGTATATTACTAAGATATCTACCTTTGAAAAGCAGACTGCTTGATCTTGCATTAATTTCAAGTGTAGAGGAGCAGAATGAAGAATTTGTCTTCAAAGAGTCCATGAGCAAAGGACAGAGAGGAAGAGAGAAGCAAGAATACTCCACCTAGGCCGGGCACAGTGACTCATGCCTGTAATCCCAGCACTTTGGGAGGCCGAGGCGGGTGGATCACGAGGTCAAGAGATCAAGACCATCCTGGTCAATGTGGTGAAACCCCATCTCTACTAAAAATACAAAAAATTAGCTGGGCATGGTGGCGTGTGCCTGGAATCCCAGCTACTCAGGAGGCTGAGGCAGGAGAATTGCCTGAACCCAGGAGGTGGAGGTTGCGGTGAGCCGAGATCGCACCATTGCACTCCAGCCTTGGTAACAAGAACGAAACTCTGTCTCAAAAAAAATAAAAATAAAAATACTCCACCTAAAGCATCCTCTCTCCCACTAGTGAAAGTTGACCCAAATGATTAATTCCAACACATATTACCTCCAAGGTCTTTTACAAATATGTGAGAAGTTGGTCTCAGATTATTTTGTGCGCTAATGGCAACAAAGAAGTCTGACAGTAAGAACATAGAGGCTCCCACTGCAGGTGAGACTTGTATTGTCTCCACAAGCAATGGAAAATCATCATTTTAGGTATAGTTCCCTAAAACAGGGTCTGAGATAAGTATTCTGGTATAGCAGATCAGCTGAAGGAGTGGTCTTCAGTATAGACCTCTAAGTTATTGAATAGAACAGGATATGAGACGAGAAATACATGGAAAGTAATAGAGTTAGACTTAGTCTGATCCACCAGGAGAAGGCTTTGCTTTATAAGCCCTATGCAGCTGCCCTCCACCCCTTGAGGGAAGGAAATTAGATTATATGCTCACAGGTGCAGTGGCCTGTGTCAACTGAGACAGTCAGGAGAAGTCTTTGAGAGCCAATACTCCTAGTGGTAGGGGACAGATCTATCAATGCAGTCAAATGTATCTAAGAGCAGAGGTTTCCAGGGGTTCTTCTGCAGCCTTTCCCCTCACAGCACATACTGTGGCTGCAGATCCTTGGTTTCTCTAACAAGAGTTGCTGTAACTCAGTATGTAAGTAGGGTAAGTGTATGAGCATTAGGTGAGGCCTAAACTGAATCTAGATCAGCTCATTATTCTACAATATTAAATAGCTGTTTATGTCATTAAAAGGCATCTGTAACCTTGAGATGGGAGAAATGTTAACCAATGTTTTTTAAAAGCCTGTAATCCCAGGACTTTGGGAGGCCGAGGTGGGTGGATCACGAGGTCAAGAGATCGAGACCATCCTGGCCAACATGGTGAAACCCTGTCTCTACTAAAAATACAAAAAATTAGCTGGGCATGGTGGCATGTGCCTGTAATCCCAGCTACTCAGGAGGCTGAGGCAGGAGAATTGCCTGAACCCAGGAGGCGGAGGTTGTGGTGAGCCGAGATCATGCCATTGCACTCCAGCCTGGGTAACAAGAGCTAAACTCCGTCTCAAAAAAAAAAAAAAATCAGGTCTTGTGAGATTTATTCATTATCACAAGAACAGCAAGGGAAAGACTTGGCCCAATGATTCAATTACCCCCACTGGGTCCCTCCAGCAACACATGGGAATTCAAGATGAGATGTGGCCAAACCATATCATTTGGCCCCTGGTCCCTGTCAAGTCTTATGTCCTAACAACTCGGAATCAATCATGCCTTCTCAACAGTCCCCCAAAGTCTTAATTCATTTCAGCATTAACTCAGAAGTCAACAGTCTAAAGTATTATCTGAGACAAGGCAAGTCCCTTCCATCTCTGAGCCTGTAAAATCAAAAGCAGGTTAGTTACTTCCTAGATACAATGGAAGTACAGGCATTGAGTAAATACAGACATTCCAAATGGGAGAAATTGGCCAAAACAAAGGGGATACAGGCCCCATGAAAGTCCAAAATCCAGCTGGGCAGTCAGATATTAAAATTTCAGAATGATCTCCTTTGACTTCATGTCTCAAATCCAGGTCACACTGATGCCAAGCGGTAGGTTCCCATAGTCTTGGGCAGCTCTGCCCCCGAGGCTTGGTGGGATACAGCCTCCCTCCTGGCTGCTATCGTGGACTGGTGTTGAGTTCCTGCAGCTTTTCCAAGCACATGGTGCAAACAGTCAGTGGATTTACCATTCTAGGATCTGAAGAATGGTGGCCTCCTTCTCACAATTCCACTAGGTAGTGCCCCAGTAAGGACTGTGTGGGGGACTCCAATCCCACATTTCCCTTCCACACTGCCCTAGCAGAGGTTCTCCATGAGAACCCTGCTTCTGAAGCAAATTTCTGCCTGGACATTCAGGCATTTTCACACTTCTTCTAAAATGTAGGTGAAGTCCCAAACCCCAGTTCTTGACTTCTGTGTATATGTAGGCTCAACATCAAGTGGAAGCTGCCAAGGCTTGAGGCTTTCACCTTTGAAGCCACTGCCTAAACTCTATATTGGCCTCTTTCAGCCATAGCTGGAGTGTCTGGGACACAGGGCACCAAGTCCCCAGGCTGCATATAGCATGGGGATCCTGGGCCCAGGCAACAAAACCACTTTTTTCTCATAGGCCTCTGGGCCTGTGTTGGGAGGGGTTGCCATAAAGACCTCTGACATGCCCTGGAGACATGTTCCCCATTGTCTTGGGGATGAACATTCAGCTCCTCCTTACTTAGGAAAATTTTTTCAGCCACCTTGAATTTCTCTTCGGAAAGTGGAATTTTCTTTTTCATCATATTGTCAGGCTGCAAATTTTCAAACTTTTATGCTTTACCTCCCTTATAAAAATAATACCTTTAACAGCACCCAAGTCACCTCCTGAATGCTTTGCTTCTTAGACATGTCTTCTGCCAGATAAATCATCTGTCACAAATTCAAAGTTCCACAAATCTCTAGAAATGGGGCAAGAGGCCTCCAGTCTCTTTTCTAACAAGAGTCACCTTTGCTTCAGATCCAAACAAGGTCCTCATCTCCATCTGAGACCACCTCAGCCTGGACCTAATTGTTCTATCACGATTAGCATTTTTGTCAAAGACATTCTACTAGTCTCCAGGAAGTTCCAAACTTTCCTACATTTTTCTATCTCCTTCTGAGTCTTCCAGTCTGTTCCAACTTCTGCCTGTTATCCAATTCTAAAGTCACTCTCACATTTTGGGTACTTTTTCAGCAGAACACCAATCCTGATACCAATTTACTGTTTTACTCAATTTTCGTGTTGCTGAAAAGACATACTCAAGACTGGGCAATTTACAAAAGAATGAGGTTTAATTGGACTTACAGTTCCATGTGACTGAGGAAGCCTCACAATCATGGCAGAAGGCAAGTCACATCTTACATGGATGACAGCAGGCAAAGAAAGAAAACTTGTGCAGGAGGACTCCTCTTTTTAAAACCACCAGCTCTTGTGAGACCTATTCACTATCATGAGAACAGCATGGGAAAAACATGCTCCCATGATTTAATTACCTCCCACTGGGATCCTCTCAAATCACTTAGGAAATGAGATTTGGGTGGGGACATGGGGGAAACCATATTAATATTTGGTGCTGTTATAAACATACGAAGGCATATGTATTTATACACAGTATATACATTATAGATAGTGTATGTACTTATATGTGTACACACATAGAGTGTGAGACAGAGAAAGAGACACTTAAAGTTCTGTGAGAGAGAGTTTGACTCAGAGAGCAATACAACAGCTCTAACACTATACTGCTTACATGTTTTGCCTGCACTTGATTATGTATTTTTTTAATATTAAGGCTTTTATTACAAATATCTAACTTTCAGTGAAAGATACATTTATTCCCTGATCCCATGTCCCCAACACTAAGAATCACACAGTGCCCTTTAAGAACTATTACTATTAATGTACATTTAGCAGGGGTTTCTAAACACTAATAAATGCATTTCTCTATGCAAATCAGGTAGAATCTTTTAAAGTAAATGCTCTCTTATCTTCAAGGTAGGAGATAGTTTCATAACTTGGAGCAAAGTTAGGTTCCTTCCCTCCCACAGAAATTGGGAGGAACTGGCACTGTCTTCCTTGACAATCATTTTTCAAAGGAATAACCTCCAGATCCTTGACAAAGACACTCACCTCCACATTGCAAAACTGATTGGCAAGAAGCTTTTAAGAGAAGTTGTATCTCAAAGCAGTAAATAAAGAATTTACCATTTTCTAAAGCAAATAATCTATGAAAAGGAAGGTCAGGGGCTTAGGGGCAGGAAGAAACCTTTCTAACGTTTAGTCAGGCTGAAGGAAATTTTAAAGCCATTTGCATCAGAATTCTCCCTTTCTTCATATTTCTACTCAAATGTCACACCACCTATGAGGCTTTTCCGATCACTTTATGTTAAATACAACTTTCCCATGCCCTTGCCATTCTCTGTCACTGTTGTTTAATTTTTCTCTCTGGCAATTATCACCATCTGAAACTTGACATAATTACTTCATTTTTAGTTATCTATTGTCACACAAGGCAGCATAACCAAAAGAAAATCTCAGTAGCGTAAAATAATTGGCGTATATTGGTCCTGAATCTGGGTCAGCCTGGGATTGGTTAGGCAGTTCTTCAGATGGTCACCGGACTGGTGGTGAGGGCGGCAAGTGACTCTCGGCTGACTGAGACTGTGGTCCACTTGGCCCTGTTCTTCCAACAGGCTTGTCTGCGCATATTCTGATGGTGATGAGAACGACAGAAGCATAAAGACAGATGAGGGAAAACATGCCAGATCTCTGAAGGCTTAGACTTGACACTGCCTTTGCAAAAATTATATCAGTAAGAAAGAAAATTATAGCAGTGAAGGAGATCTGATCTGGCCAACTCTCATCTTGCCTTTGGCCTTCAGCCTGTGCTTAAGTATTCCTAGGCTAAAGCTAAACTATCTTTGGTAGACATTTCGTTTAAAATTCAAATGATAATAGCCCTTCCCCAAAACGCAGCCCCTTCAATAAAGCCAATGAGAGACCAGACTCTCATTAGAGAGGAGGATAGAGAAGGCTGAATTCTGCTAAAGCGTAGATGTAAATAATTACCAACCATTATCCCAGGTGACACAAGATAAGGAACTTCTCCAATTAATCCTGCAGATGAATCACTATTGTAGAACCTAAGATTTGCCTTTTGAAATTTTTTCTCAGGTTTTTTGCATGTCTGACAATTGGTGGCTCTGCCTAGACCCACCAACCCACACAGTAACTTAGCTTATATGCATATATTAATATGCACATATTAAGTGAATATGCATGTATTAAGTGAATATATGCATATATTAAGTGAATCTGGAATGTACCCACTCTCTACTTCTAATCTAGGACTTTCAAAATCTTCAAACGTTTATCTTAAGTAAACATTCTTCAAGGTGTGTTTTCTGTTTCTTCCATCAAAGTATCTGTGTGATTCTCTTCTGAGATTTCTTGTCGTCTGTGTTATATTATTGTCACTGAATGTATTAGCTTTCCTAACACAGTAAGACTTTCTGGTGAAAATAATGCATTTTGTCTAGGTTTGTGACCCTGTCCATATTCAGAAAACAATTTTTAAAATCTACAATGTGATGCCTTTTCAATAAATATTTTGAAATATACAAGCACATTACATTTTATTTGAATATTTCAGTCACTCCTCAACACCTAATAAAGAAAAGTTCTTAACTTAGAAGGATTTCTCCCCTCCCCTTGCCTGTAGTCAAGGTTCAACCATTATTTACTATCTTTTTTCATTAGTAATAGCCCAGATATATCATGAAACTTGATATTTCAGGAAAACACTGTGAAGTTAATCATCTCTGTGTATTCACTCATGAGTGAATATCTTTGTGTTCTTCATTTATAGCCTTATTATTTGCCTCATTCTTGCATATTTCTTTCTTTCAACTATTTATGAGTTTTCATTATCATATAATCATACTATTTATGAGATACATGATATTCTGACTTGTGTTGCTATGAAGCTGGCAGCTATTGCTTAATTTCAGCACTAACGTAGGCAATTCGAGTGAATGGACTAAGTTTATACACTTACATGCCTATCCCAGAAAAAAAATTACTGCTTTGTATATGTAAAAGATACTTCGTGGTTTTTTTTTTTTTTAGAGATGGAGTTTCACTCTTGTTACCCAGGCTGGAGTGCAATGGCCCGATCTCAGCTCACCGCAACCTCTGCCTCCTGGGTTCAGGCAATTCTCATGCCTCAGCCTCCTGAGTAGCTGGGATTCCAGGCACGCGCCACCATGCCCAGCTAATTTTTTGTATTTTTAGTAGAAACGGGGTTTCACCATGTTGACCAGGGTGGTCCCGATCTCTTGACCTTGTGATCCATCTGCCTAGGCCTCCCAAAGTGCTGGGATTACAGCGTGAGCCACCGCGCCCGGCCTACTTCATATTTTTTAAAATGATTCTGTTGTGGAAAAAACAGATGAAAAAATAACAAAGCAATATTGTTTTAACAAATGAATTCTGAACATTGAAATGAATTGATGTATATTACTTAAATTAATTACCTAGAATTATACATAGAGTGGTACTTGTAGTGTAAATTGCACAAATAATTATATTTTTATAGTCCAACAAATTATATGTTTGTCTTTTTTTGACAGGTGACCTCTTACATAATCAGTTGCATGAAGCCCTTAGTAAACATAGCTTTAAAACTGCAAATCTCTACAGCAATGTTATATAGAAAGCATTGGCTATTGCACTGGCTAGACCAAAATAATGTCTGTTTTCACTGCAAGTTTCTAATGCTATTGATTTTCCATGGCATTGATGTGGGATAGCAGCTAGGGATAAATCTTTTATTAGTCATTCCACAGGATGAATCATGTTAGTTTAAAATAGCAGTTGTTTAAAACACAATTGTTTATATTACATTTATGTAAACAATAGTATACATTACAACTTGCATGAAGCTTGCATTTTAATTTTAAGCTTTTTTACTTAGGATTCAAGCAATTGAAAAACACAATCTTTCCTTTTGTCATAAATAATGACTGTCCTAATTATAGGAAGATAAGTGTGGTCTTCAAAAGAACAATGCCTCCTTTTGCCAGTCATCATAAACGATCACCCGATTCTGCAGGGGTGGTGAATTAGATGTAAATTCAGAGATAGGTACAAGTGTACAGTGCATATGATGATATATAAGGCCATGGGTAATAAAAAATAGAAAGATAATTTCTAATGGTTTAATTTTTATATTTTGATGTTGCTAATTACACACACTGCTATTTAAAATACACTGGAGTTTTACATCTTGTCTTTTTGTAATTTCCATTGACCCCCAAAGTAAACCCTTTCTATATTATGTTTCTATTCATTTGCATGTTCAGCGTATGAGTAATATGGAGTTTATAGAGTTCAAGACAGTTTTATGGAGAGTTTTGTAATATATGCGAAAGTCTTCACATAAGCTGTAGGTCATCCAGAGGAATTCTATCAACAAACCTACATCATAAAGACACTAGCAAATGATAAGTCAGAGGAGGAGAGAATAGGGAGCAGACCCACTTTATTTCTGCCTACTTGTGAGTGTATTGATTTTCATCAATAGAGAAACCTAAAGAATATTAAATAAGTGATTAACAATTTCAAAAAACAGTAGTACACGGCAGTAGATTATTCACTAGTTCCTGTATATTTAGAGATGCTTTTCTGGAATTTATAAAGAATGTTTCACAAAATGAAAACTCAGGGTTAGTAAATTAGAAGAATCAACAAGCTTCCATTACGATATATTTAATACCACACAGAAAATAAAAAGCCTAGAAAGTTAAGTGTTATTAGAACTTTTGTTATAAATAAAGTGTGAATAATTAGAAGAAAAGAACAAGTTGGAAAAAAGGTCATAGTGTCTGCAAAAAGTCTTACATAACCTTTAGTCACACAGGGCAATGGGACTCTGAGCTATTTTACGATCTTCTAAGGAAATAAACGAAAATCCCTGCTTAGAACTTAAATAAATTTTCTCCATAATAGAAAAATAAAAGTTTAAAAATTAGAATGTTTAAGGCTAAAAAAGACCTACAGAAAGTAACATGATGTAAACATTATTAACTGTTTGATTCTTCAAGAGTACAGTGTATTTGAAAATCAATCTTAGTATAATGACTCTCACTTTGAAATTATTTCTGAATATGTAAAATGATGACCAAAATGGTAACTCACTGCGAATAGAATCTTGCTGACAAATACTCCACTTCAGATGCAAAGTTACAAAAATTATTTTAAAATTTTCTAGCAGAACTATTCTTAACTTGTGATATAGGTACATTTAGTCTGCTTAGTATGTGAAGATGCTCTCAAATCGTTGTGCCTATGGCCTGTGGTGTCTTAAAAAGAACTCGACTAATTGTTGTTGCTTTTGTAAATTCAGGAACATACGTAAACTTGAGTTTTCTTTTAAGAAAATGTAAAAAAAAATTATCATAAGTTATCATCTGCAGAAAGCGTCTACCAAGGAAAGCTACAAAATAAGTAGAAAGAATGACTCAGTCAGGTGACATCAGCCATTTGTCCCTGACCACGCCAGGCTGGTGTGTGAGATCATAAATGCAGTGACCGTGGTGGCAGAAGTGTAGGATTCCTGTGAACCAGCAGCCTCGTCTAATCTAACCACTGCTGCTGTCTCACGTCAAACTTGACAGTAACAGAAACCAATAGTAGGCCCTCCTGTCAGTCTCAAATAAATCAAGACGTCATTTGGTGATGAGTTTATTGTAAAGTGTCCTTTTCATATTGGAAGGGGGAGTGGTTCAGACTGAAATTAACACATATTGTAGGTATGAATTTGACTTTTTTCTTACAATTTTGAAACTACCACAATCTGAGAGCTTAGAGAATATTTGTGTTACTGACAAGGGACCCTACATAATATCGCTATAGATCAAGCAAACTGTTTTTTTAAAGGGAGGTATGGTACTGCATGAATAATTATGGGGTCTACTTCTACTGCCACGTATCATATTCCTGAGAAGCTGCCATTCTGATCGATCAACAGAAGAGATTTTTGAAAGCATTACTGTGATGCCAGCTTGGAGATAAATTTTTGACAGTAGCAGATGACAGTTTGAGATGACAGTTGCGTGGTGCTGTGTCCCCAAGTAGCACACAAAGACCCGGTTATGAGGAATTAAAGCAGGAGAAGGTATCTTTACAATTGCTCCTTGTGATACATTGGGGGATTTGTCCTTCTTGTCTTTGCATTCTAGGTTCCAAAGATTTAAAGGTCTTTGCTCTCAGAGGAAGAGCTCTTCCATGAGTGGATAGAGTCAAAATTAAACTTTAAGCTATGGCATCCAAACAAATACCTGGGCTTTGTGCCAAGAGACCAGCAGGCAAGGAAAGAAGACATCATCCTGGCAGGTGATTGACTCAGCATCAAGAGGAAGTACAGCTCTACATGGTGGGACAGAGAACACGGTTGGCATCAAGGCAGTGGTGTGTTGGTTTCGGCCCTTAAACCTGCTCACCGGAGTCAGTTATGTATGTCTCTTCTCAGCTCCTCATTCAATCTTGTAATATCACTAGCTCTGAAGCAGCTGTGGTTGAAATATTTCACTACAGAAATCAGCAAACACTTCAAAAAAGACATTTCCTTTTCTTTTTTTCTTTACAGAAATCTGTTTGTTAAACATTTATCAGTAAAGTACTCATCCAGGCAAGCTTATGGGGCATCTCTTAGTACTCCGTGGATTATTTTAAATTTTAAATAATTTAATGTAGCAGTCACAACATGAGAAAAGATTGGAGATTAGGGACTCAGCCACTGCAGAGATAAGAGTCTGGGTCACTCCATCAAATAAGCCACTTAGATCAGCAGAGGTGATGGGTTAGAGGTGGGTGAATTTGGAATTGACCCACCTTGTTGGAGAAGATAGACAATGAGCATCAGCTGTGGCCATGAGACCAGCTACAGCAGTTAGGGCTGTAGTTTTTCTCATCAACTTAATTTTTATGAGCTATAGTGAATATCACTGTGCTTCACCTAGATTTCCTTTCAGAAATGAGGATTCATGCCTCACCTACTAGGTTTGTTGGCTGTGAGGGCACACAGCTGAGTTCCTCTCCAGCAATTAACCTTGGCTTACCGAATACCTTCTCTCCACTTTAAGCTGCATCTTACCTCTACACATTCAGAGACTGCTGTGGAAAGCACTACTGAGGCCCAGAGGCTTGCCTTCATTCAAAGCAGTTTTCAATTGTCTTGTCACATCAGCTGAGATGACAGTCATGCCTGTCGTGGTTGAACTCCTGTCCCACTGGCTTACTTTCCTTTCTAACTGATATTCCTGAAACTATTCCCAATAAATTTCCTGCACATCAATCTCAGTCACAGATTCTGAAATGCCAACTCTACACGTAGTTTTATGAAAGCTTGAACAAACTTATGTCTGCAAGCCAACGGACAGTTTTCTACAACTAAAGTGTATTTGCCACTGTTACACAAATGGGATCACTAAAGCGTATGCTTTCAAAATGTCATCTGCAGTCTAGGATTTCTTTGGTCCTGTATTTAGCAATTTATAGACAAAACGATGATCTGATTTTAGTGAAGTTTTGATGAATCCTGTCCCAAAAGTTCTTTTCTTTTCTTTTCTTTTCTTTTGAGACGGAGTCTCGCTCTTGTTACCCAGGCTGGAGTGCAATGGTGTGATCTCGGCTCACCACAACCTCTGCCTCCTGGGTTCAGGCAATTCTCCTACCTCAGCCTCCTGAGTAGCTGAGATTACAGGCACGCGCCACCATGCCCAGCTAATTTTTTGTATTTTAGTAGAGACAGGGTTTCACCATGTTGACCAGGATGGTCTCGATCTCTTGACCTCGTGATCCACCCGCCTCGGCCTCCCAAAGTGCTGGGATTACAGGCTTGAGCCACCATGCCAGGCCAAGTTATTTTCTTTTACAGGCAAAATATGAAACTTTAAGGAGCTTCTAGATGAGGATGTAAGTCTGGTGAATGAATACACTCTCTCTCTCTCTTCATCCCTCTGTCTCTCTGTGTGTGTGTGTGTGCGTGTGTGTGTGTGTGTGTGTTTGTGTGTGTTTATTGTACATCTTGACCACTTTAAAGTAAATGATTAAAACTGTTGGAAAAAATCAATCTTAGATTTGCTTTCTTCTAATATGGTACCTGGTAGTGATATTTAAAGAGAAGGCAACTATCTCTTCCTTGCTTTTAATTATTGAAACTTACTCTTGGCAACAAAACTAATTAGTGTGGAGATTATATTAGCTTTATTGTTTTCCCACACTTGATTTCTTCCTGGAAAATACTAACTGAAATCTGAAGCCTAGCAGCAAACAAGTAATAAACTGAGATAAATCATGTACAGAGTGAGAATGCCTATGCCAGGTAGGAATCCTTTGAGATCAAGAAAAGGAGATTAGCTGGATGAATTATTTCCTTCTTTGTAATTATTTTGAAGATCTCGTAATTGAGAACTTAATTTAATTGGCCATATGTGGGAAGTTAAGAAATTCGATTGCAAAAAAGGACAAAAATCAACAAAGCCAGAAGTTTGTTTTTTGAAAGAATAAATACGATTAATAATCAGCTAGCTAGACTTATAAAGAAAAAAATAGGGAAGAACCAAGTAAACATAAGCAGAATAGGCAAAGTGCCATCACTGCCAATGTGTAACTACAAAAAAAAACCCTCAGAGACGATTATAAAACCTCTACGCACTTATGCACACAAGCTAGAAATCCTACAAAATATAGGTAAATACCTGGGAAACATACAGTCTTCCAAGATTGAATCAGGAAGAAATTGAAACCGTGAACAAATCAATAATGAGTTCTGAAATTGAATCAGCACTAAAAAGCCTCCAAACTAGAAAAAGTCCAGGACCAGTTGGATTCACAGCCAAATTTTACCAGACGTATAAAGAAAAGCTGGTACTATTCCTAGTGAAACTGTTTCAAAAACATATAGAGAGGGAACTCCTCCTTAACTCATTCTATGAGGCCCAGATCATTCTAATAGCAAAAACCTGACAGAGACACACCAAGAACAACAACAAAAACTTCAGGCCAATATCCCTGATGAACACAGACACAGAATTCCTCAACAGAATACCAGCAAACTGAATTCATCAGCACATCGCAAAACTAACGCTAGGATAACTGGCTAGCCATATGCAGAAGATTAAAACCGGACCTCTTTCTTACACCATATAGCAAGATCAACTGAAGGTGGATTTAATACTTAAATGGAATACCTAAAAACTCTAAAAGTCCTTTAAGAAAACCTAGCAAATACCATATTGGACATCGACCCTCAAAACGTCTTTATGACAAAGACATCAAAATCAATTACAACATAAAAAAAGGTGATAAATGAGACCTAATTAAACTAAAGACATTTTTTCACAACAAAAGAAACCATCAGCAGAGTAAACAGAGAACCCAAAGAACAGGAGAAAATATTTGCTAATTCTACACCTGACAAAGGTCTAATAACCATAGTCTATAAGTAACAAACTAATAAGCAAAAAACAAGCTCATTAAAAAGTGGCAAAGGACATGAACAGATACTTCTCAAAAGAAGACATTTACAGGGCCAACAAGCATATGAAGTAATGCTCAACATCACTAATCATTAGAGAAAGGCAAATGGAAACTGTGATGAGATAGCACCACACATCAGTCACAATGGCTATTTCTAAAAAGAAATAACATGGTAGTGACATTGGGGACAAAAGGAAATGTTTCTACACTGTCCATTGTTGATGGGATGTAAATGAGTTTACTCACTGCGGAAGACAGTCTGGAGGTTTCTCAAAGAACTTAAAACAGAACTACCATTTGACCGAGCAATTCCATTATTGGGTATACACCCAAGAATATAAATTGTTCCACCATAAAGACACATGCATGCATACGTTCATAGCAGCACTATTTGTGATAGTAAAGGCATGGAAGTGACTTACATGCCCATCAATGGTAGACTGAAGAAAGAAAAGTGATACGTATACACCATAGAATACTACTCAGCCCTAAGAAGGAATTAGAGTGTGTCTTTTGCAGTAACACGGATGGAACTGGAGGCCATTTTCCTAAGCAACTTAAGGCAGAAAGAGAAAACCAGATATTGCATGTTCTCACTTATAAGTGAGTGCTAAACACAGTACACATCGACGCAAACAAGGGAGCAGTAGACACTGGGTCCTACTTGAGGATGGAAGGAGGGAAGAGGGCAAGGATCAAACAATTCACCATCAATACCATGTTTATCATCTGCGAGACAAAATAATCCGTACCCCCTGCCCCTGCAACATGCAATTTATCTATATAACAAACCTGCACATATACCCCTAAAAATAAAATGGTAAAAAGAGAGAAATGAGATAAATTGTCTATCTTACCTTTATCACCTAGATAACTCAGAAATAATGTCTATGCATCTTCTCTGCTGCATTCTCCACCTTAGCCACATGTCTCTCCACGAAATTACTCGAAAATAAATGACCACTTATTTATGATGATAACAATAATATAAAGGCACAACACAACTTAATCCCAATCAAAACAATAATGTTTTATGAAATGAATTTAATTTATAGGAAGCTCTACATTTATATCGCCTAAGAGTCTTCCTATATCTTTCTCCTAAAACTTGTTCTGTGTGTTTCACAGTTACACGGTATAATCAAAATGCTTATTAATATTTGTGAAATGATGATTCTGAAATTGGATGTTGCCTTAACCAAACAGAAAACAAATGTGTACCAAAGATAAAGAACAAACAAAGACCTGCACCCCTTAAAACTACTCTTCCTTGGTTACCTAGGGGGATGATTCCTAGTTGCTTATATTAGTTTTGATTTTAGATTTCCAAATAGATTGAAATCGCATACTACCTGAGAACACTGCGTTGGTGACAGGAAATCCAGGAGTGAAGTGACATTATTAGACTGTTGTAAAAGTTTATATTTTTTCAATAATAAATGTGTATATAATGTATAGAGTAAAACAGTGTCAGTGGCTCTCATTTAATGAGCATTCACTTTTTCTCATATTCCTGATCGATATTTTATGTGATATTTAATCAGTAGAAATAGCGGTAATTTATGTTTCAGGTAATTAGGGCTCAAAGAAAATAAATCAATTTGCTAAAATTATGGACAACATATTTTGAACATGATTTTACTGATACAGGACCAATTTAATTCTTTTTTTTTTTTTTTTTTTTTTTGAGACGGAGTTTCGCTCTTGTTACCCAGGCTGGAGTGCAATGGCGCGATCTCGGCTCACTGCAACCTCCGCCTCCTGGGTTCAGGCAATTCTCCTGCCTCAGCCTCCCGAGTAGCTGGGATTACAGGCACGCGCCACCATGCCCAGCTGATTTTTTGTATTTTTAGTAGAGACGGGGTTTCACCATGTTGACCAGGATGGTCTTGATCTCCTGACCTTGTGATCCACCCGCCTCGGCCTCCCAAAGTGCTGGGACCACAGGCGTGGGCCACCGCGCCCGGCCCCAATTTAATTCTTTTAACCAGCTTGCTTATGATTAAAGAAACTATATATATTTTCTTGATCGATTATACTAATATAAAAATAGGAGTGAGTTGAACATTTGTATTAAATTTGTAGCATTTTCTACATATGTATGTCTAACACAAAAGTATGAAAATTAAATTTTATTATATATAGGGATCATTGCTTAAATTATCAGATATTTATTGAGATGTTACCAACCCCAAGGCATTGGATATATTTTTTCAATAGATTACTTATTATTAATAGGATAGTATAAAAGTTCAAATGGTTTTAAATCTAGACAAATTGTGAGAAATATTCAGATATCTGTAAAATAGTGAAAATAAGCAACTTAATATTCCAGTAAAATAAAACATAATAAATTCAATAGTGAAGCAAATCATAAAGTGAAGGTGTCACAGGGAGATTGATGCCCAGATAGTCCCCAGACAACCTGGAAAGAATTCACCAGACACCTCACCCATCTAATTCTAATGAATTACAAGAAACTTCTCAGGTAAATAAGCAGAGAGAAAAAAGACAGAAAATTTATAGAAAGATGATTTTAAAAGACGACGTTTGTTTGTTCTGTTCAAGACACTAAAAACTGTTGGCCCAGGTCACACCTGTAGTCCCAGCATTTTGGGAGGCCAATGGGGGCTGATCACTTGAGGCCAGGAGTTTGGGTGGATCACGAGCTTGCCAACATGGGGAAACACGGCCTTTATTAAAAATACAAAAATTATCCCGATGTGGTGGCACATGTCTGTAATACTAACTACTTGGGAGGCTGAGGCATGAGAATCACTTAAACCAAGAAGGTGGAGGTTGCAGTGAGCTGAGATTGCACCACTGAACTCTAGTCTGGGTGACAGAGTCTCAGTCTGTCTCAAAAAAAAAAAAAAAAAAATTGCTTAGTAGTGAGACCACAGCCAGTGAAAGTGAGAGTCGTACAAAATGAAGATGAATGGTTTCCCTTAGGCAACCTGTGATTTCTATTAAGAAATAACTCTGTCTTGTAGCCCAAATAAAAGGTAATTTGATGACAGTTTGGATTAATAATTCTCACATATTAGAGACAAACAGTCTTCCCACATCACCCCTATAATTTCTGCATTTGGGTTTTTTTTCCAGTGGGTTGGAGCTAGTGACTGATAGACACTGAGGTTCTAAATTATACTGCAGGTATATTAGTCTGTTCTCACACTGTTATAAAGATACTACCTGAGACTGGGTAGTTTGTAAAAGAAAGAGGTTGAATTAACTCACACTTCTGCACAGCTGGGAAGACTCAGGAAACTTAACAATCATGGTGGAAGGCAAAGAGGAATCAGGCTCGGATGTTCTCACGTGGTGGCAGAGAGAGCTTTCAGCAAAAACAGGAAACCTGCCTTATAAAACCAGCAGACCTTGTGAGAACTCACTCACTACCATGAGAACAGCATGGGGAAACCATCCCCATGACCCAGTCACCTCTCGCCAGGTCTCTTCCGCAACACCTTGGACTTACAATTTAAGATGGTATTTGGGTGGGGGCACCATGCCTAACTGTATCACCTGTCTAACTCCTATCCTGACATTTGATCTGTGACGTAAGGATGAATGGAGGCAGGGACTGACCTCACTTCAGATTCGAAAGGGTAGGGTCGTGGTGTCAGAGGGAACGCAAGCCTGCTGCCTACTGCACCGCTGACGTTTGTGGCTGCACTTTGAGGGTGTCTGAGTGGCTTCTGTACTGTTGATACAGTCTTCCTCCCTGTACAATCCTTCTTCAACTAGACCTCAATGGCGGCCTTCCACCTCCCATTGGATTCGTCAGCTTTTCCCTGCCCCATTTTTTGTTTCTGGTAATGCTTCATATAATCCAGTGAATAAAACAGAGGTCATTTAACTCAATTTTCCTTCCCACTTAGGATTTGGATCACTCTGTTTGGTAACTTATTTACCTAGATAAGTCAAAATTACTTTCATTTCAAGTTTACTGCATTCCTACTATTTATATTTCAAACATCTTTATGGCCCCCGCGCCCTCACTTTTTTCTTGAGATATTCCCTTTCACTCTAGAAAGCACTCTAACGTGCTCTCAGAAATAAGAAATGCCTGCCAATCCTCACTGGTATTTGAAGATGTTGTCACATCAACAGCCTGACTCATCTGCTGAGCCTGCAGTGATGGGAGTAGGATCTGTCTCGGATAACCCAGCACGTTTCTTCCTTGCAGGAGTTTAGACATACAAAAACCAAGAAACAACGTCTGTGTTACACACCCTTCTGCTATAGTGTCGTCACTTACCAGCTGCATGTACTTAGATATTTGGCCTTTCTGTTTATTCATTGATAAAATGGTCACCATGCGGCATTTTTTTCTTCTGAGCTAAATAATTTCGGTGTTAGAAATTTCTTTCAAGCTGTCTCCTGAAAATCATTGCCACTGCAAATCCCTCTATAAAACTGCAGCACTGTTAATCTGGGCCAGGCAAATAACCAACCACCACACTATAATCAGGAAGTGGAGATAGCATAGATCTTTGAGGAGGATGTTTCCTGGAGAAAAGAACAGCAGAAAAGAGTTGATAAGAAAAAACATATAGAGAGATTTTATGGAAAAGAAACCATTTAAAAAGAGAGTACAGAGCACACAACTTAAGGCATGAGATCCATGACTGCAGAGTATATCCAAAGAGGCTCTTCTATCCTGATTGCAGCTCCTGGGCTAGAAGTAAAAGATGCATTGTGGAAGGCCTCCGCCAGACACTTCCAGCATCTTTGCTGTTCAACATTTCTAAGATTGATATTTGTTGCTCCCTCTATCTTGCTAATCTGACCTGACTTCATTTTTTTTTTTTTTTAGCTGAGGCTGGAGTGCAGTCCTATCTCAGATCACTACAACCTCTGCCTCCTGTGTTCAAGCAATCCTCCTGCCTCAGCCTCCTCAGCAGCTGGGATTACAGGCACATGCTGCACACCCAGGTAATTTTTTGTATTTTTAGTAAAGATGGGGTTTCACCATTTTGGTCAGGCTGGTCTCGAACTTCTCACCTTGTGGTTCGCCTACCTTAGCCTCCCAAGGTGCTGGGATTACACACATGAGCAACTGCACCTGGCCTTGACTTCATTCTTTTCAAAACATTGTGGGTAAAATCTCCTACTGAACAGCTGTCTTGGATTTCTCAAGTTGTGCCACACCTCCTGGCTCCTGTATCTTCCTGAGTATTATTTTATAGTGTCAATCACTGTATTATATTGAAACCATCAATAAATATGTCAGCTATTTTCACAGAAGGGACAATGTGGGTTCCTCTTTGGCCTCTGAAAGCACAGGACAATGCCTGGCTGAACGGCTTATGTTACGTTCTTTACAATCTAAATGGAATTGCAATTAGTTCTTGTAATCTTTAGCCTATATTAAGGGCTCTGTCTTTGGTCTTCACCCATTTCAATACTAAGATCATATTATTCTAATTCTGTGTCTAACTCAGTTGACACAAGCTGAATTTTTCACATCCTTTTTTGGAACTTTCATATATTGTTTCCTTTAATTGGAATATTCTCATCCAAAGACACCTGTCAAATCCTTGCCTCTCTGCAGACTTAGCTCAAATCTCAGCCACACAGGAGCTGTTTATAAGAAACTCCTTTTGACCTCCAGTAACAAAGTTATACTATTTTCTCATGGCTTTTTCCTCCTCATTTCCATGTACTGGGCCAGTTCCTGTGTTGCAGCCCTAAAAGGAGTTAACATTTGTTTAATACCGTGAGGCCACTGAAAGGAGCAAAGCTACAAGTCATAAGAATTTAGATGGAGTCTTAGCTCTAGTGTTAACTAGTTTATGGACTTACCCAAGCCATAATTTTTGAAAAACTGATTCCTCTTATATTGAAACTATACGCATGCTCAAGTATGCTATATATTATTTTATGTTAAGCTATGTTAATCATATGTCACCAGAAAATAAGACTTAAAAAAGCTAACTTATTTGATGCTCCTTTAATAAGTGTGGGAATTGGAAGTAATATTGAACAGAGTTTAAAGTAATATAAAAATCAAAGTATGGGCTGCACTACTATGGAAAAATATGTAGCATCATCTAGTTACTCCTTGTCCTTGAAGCATGTGTGATGTATTTGCTAGAATTCATAGTATAATTCAGTATGCATAGTCTATAAATTCAATACTATAAGCATGAAAAAAACTACAACAAATAATTTATTAGTAAAATGTTTATTTTTTATAATTTCTTGAGGGAGAGGCTATGCTTGCTATAATTTCACTCTGATCATGATTGATGGACCCTGTGCTGTGCTAAGTAATAACTTTATAGAAAGTGAACTATCAATTATTCAGTAAAATTCAAAATGCTTTATTCTCTTTCTATCCCATCCTCCAATTCCCATAATTCATTTGATCATATATAATTTCCCTAATTCATTTTAATATATATTAATAACATATAAAATCATTAGCACTCAATTGAATTGGAAATCTTTCAGTTATATAATATCATTATTATTAATAAATTTTTATTGTTCCTGATTTCTGTTATATATGACATGTTGTGGCTGCTGTGCTATTACTGCTTTTTAACGAATACTTGTATATTTTAGCTAATCTGCAACTTCACACGATAAAATGTAGAGAGCGATAGTAATATTCTGTAGTTTTGAAAATAAAATATCCTTGACTATATTATTCTATTTGCTTAAAATGTGGTTCATGTCAAAAGTATTATGTCGTATAGCATAATAATATAAAACACCAAGGTCAGTAAACCAGATCAAAAATATATAGAATTTCTCTTAAAAAACCATCTGTATGTATAAAATATTTTTATTTTGACTATAATAAAGAGCTAATTAAAAATTGGAAAAACTCCTTTCCAGATTGGTATAAATCCTGAATTATAGAGTTTTAATACAGTTTTAGTCTAATGCCACCAAATTTATATTGTACGTCTTCGGAAGAATCCTTACTCAGTAGAATCCCTTGGGCGAACTGTTTTACTGCTTAGCTAAGAACTATTTAAGATTAACGTTTCAATTATTTGACAGCAAATGTGATCTTAAAAAGTGCTTTAAGAGCTCTGAAACACTTATTATCTTAAGTCGTTTTCAATGGTCTTTCCCTTTATGTACACTATTAATTTGATTAACAAATCCTTTCCTTATAGAGCTTATAGAGCTAAATGTCAGCCTAAAAGCAGGCTGAAGTGCTAAAATTTTTGAATTAAACAAATGCACGTTAATAATACTTTACTGTAGATCTTCACAAAACCCGCATAGAAATGCTCAATTCTTGGCGCATTGAGTTACCATTAGAAAGACAGGGAGTCGATACAAAATTATTTTTTAAATTATGTATCTTCAGTTTATTGCTTTAATATTCTGAAGTGTTTGGATAATCAAATAAATGACTTATGTCTGTTGTTGAGTGGTATTCTTACACTTCTAAAGTTAGGGAAAAAAGGAAAAGTCTTCATTTCTGATAAAATTGACATAGTAGAAAACTCACCCTGTCTTTGGAATATAATCAAAAGAAAAGATCCACATATTTCAAATCAAGCTATATAATTGTAAGTACTTATTAGAGTTTGAAATTACATGAGTATTTTAAATACAACAGAGTAGAATAGTGATTTGAGAAAGGACTAATATTAATTTGGGAACAAGATGTATTTATTGACTCTTATTTGTTGTCTAGAGTACCCGATTCCCCATGACAACAAAGGGGAAGGTGTAGCTTTCCA
The DNA here is from genome assembly GCF_049354715.1 of Callithrix jacchus. Taxonomy (NCBI): domain Eukaryota; kingdom Metazoa; phylum Chordata; class Mammalia; order Primates; family Cebidae; genus Callithrix; species Callithrix jacchus. Next base: position 3,624,055 of record NC_133522.1, on the reverse strand, counting down.
CTTGGATTGTTCTGCTCTCAGATGAATCCATGCAGCAGGTCGGGAGAGACTTCCCTATCTCAGAGTTTTCTCAAACCATCCTACCAACTAATTTGAACAATGAACATGGCAATGGGGACAGACCTAAAAGATTTATTAACTACCCAGAAATAACAGAGTCAGGGGGAGAAGTATAACACACAAGCAGAAGTAACAGGTTTTCAGCTCTCCACATATTCTTTAATTAGTATGCGTAGCTATCCCCAATTTTATACAACCAAAAACATTTTCCTCTGTGTCCTCTTCTGACCCTAGTTCCAAAGTCTGGGAAAACTACATATCACCCAGAATGCTGGTTGCCTCAGCACTCAACTAACACCTCAGCACCCACTTCTTGTTATTACCAAGATTCTTCTTTGATAAGAAACCTAACAACCTATTTCTTAAACAGCATTTGAACCTGCACATAAGAATATATTTTATGGTTAATTTTATTTCTTGTTATTTTTACACATCACTGGTGTCTGTGTGATTATTGACTTTTGGGAGGTATCACTGGATTTGCCTTTCATCCAAATCAGCGCATTAGTGTTCTCAGTTAGAACCAGATGACACTGTAATTTTTCTCACTCAGAAGAGGAGCTGTTATGATTAACCTAGACACCATGCAGTGTTCCACAGCGTGTGCTGTTTATACTGAATCGCTGAAGTCTTTAAACTGTGTGGAAAAATTGAGTGAATTACTTCTGAACTTATAACTAAGAATGTGACAGTTGATTGTGCTTCTTCTTAGAAGGACTCACAGGTGATACTTCATGACTTATTCATTTAAGTAGATATGTTATGGATTAAATGTGATTATGCAATTTTTAAAAGTATAAATTCCTTTATTAAGTGAAAAGAGCTTTTTAAAAAGATGCTCTTATGATGCCAAGAGTAAGATGAAGTGGTAAAGCTGGTTAGTTTCATAATTATGTAGGAACTTTAATATGACCCTTTCCACGTCACTACAAAAACTAAAACTGTGTTAGACCAAGTAGATGAGAATATTTATACGTCCTGTGGAAGTTTTCCATGATATCTAAAATGTAATTGCAGAGGTATCATAAACTTGTATTATATTTGACATAGTTGAAACAATGCCATGGTATTATAAATGTAATGTATCAGTGGTTTATCTATTTGACCAATAGATACCAATTTGCATAAAATAAACCCTTATGCTTGCAGCCTTCTAATCAGAAGCAAAGTGTTAGTACTGTCCTAAATAACGTGTTTCAAAAGTTTAAAGCAAATAGATTTTTAAGACAAAAAAAAAAAAAAATTCAGCCTTGTTGAGCCGGTTCGTTAGCATTTTCTTAAATGGAACTTTCAATTATAATGGTTCAAATCAAACCGAAACAACAACAAGACTACTTTCAGGCAGTATTCTTTTCTATCTCCAACAAATGAAGTAATACTTAACATTTTCATTAATAAAATATTAAATGAGGCTTTTGGCCTAACATTTTTTAGTTTAATATCTGATTCGGTATCTTTTTTCCTTTCAAATTTAGTGGTGTTCGATAAAGAAGCATTCACAATTTGGATAAAATGAGCATGGTGACAAGAAAGTCTACAGTTTCAAGGCGTCCATTCTTAGTAGAGTCAGTAAGAGAAACTAGAGTCGTGCTAGTGCTGGAAGCAGCATTCCGAGTGCCTGAGGTGTGCCCCACACTGCCTCAGAAGCAGTCAGCTGACTCAGCCAGCTGTTTCTATCTCTAAACCAGTCATCCTTGAAACTCCAGCTACAGAGGAGGAAACCTAAAGTAAGATGGAAACTGTTGCTTGTAGTCCTATAACCAGTAGGAAAACCAGTGCTGATGTGACTTATATTCGCCATTTTCCTTCCCAACTCCTATGAAATTAACTCTGATCTTGTCTTGACAAGCCAAAATTGGTTTGGAGAAATACATATCCCAATATAATACAGAAAATTCAATCAACTCTCATATTTGATGCAGAGAATGTAGTGCCTCATGGTATTAGAGATGATCTTCAGAAATATGTCTTTTTCTGAACATGCACAGAGAAGTTGAGGTATAAAAAAGAGAAGCAGAAAGAAATAACTTTACGTAAGGGGATTTTCAAGTTAAGAAGTTAGTCAATAACTACAGTTGGCCTGGATTCTTAGTCTTTTAAATCTCTTGCCCAGTCTACAAAATCTATTATTACTTTGTTCATAAATCCTATCTAGCTTAACTAGGGGTCAGAGATACTTCCAGGAAAAATGTGCACCCTTTCCAAACAATACTCTGAACCAGAAACCTTCTTTCAACGAAACTGCAAGCACATCTTTGGCCTTCTTGTCTGTGATCCAGAACCCTGCAAGAACTGCTTTTTCTGTCACCATCCCAACGTGGTCATGGTCATCTTTGCCTTGGCTTGCGTATCTATAATTTAGTTTTAGGAGAAACTTAATGGAAACTGATGTTACTCCTCACTGGTATATGTGCTATCTGTGCTGTGTGTAAGTAGATCATATTTTTGTTATTCTTAACAATACCTTGTTAATGATTTATTTTTTAGTTTTGTAATTATTAATTTTAATTTTGTTATTATTAACATTTTGTTAAAATTTACATGCAGAGAAATATGCACATTTTAAGTTACACCTATCATCCCAGCACTTGGGGAGGCCGAGGCGGGCAGATCACAATGTCAGGAGTTTGAGACCAGCCTAACCAACATGGTGAAACATCGTCTACTAAAAATACAAAAAAATTAGCTGGGGTGTGGTGGCAAGCATCTATAATCCCAGCTACTCAGGAGGCTGAGGCAGGAGAATTGCTTGAACCCAGGAGGCGGAGGTTGTAATGAGCCAAGATTGCACCACTGCACTCCAACCTGGGCAACAGAGTAAGACTCTGTCTAAAAGAAAAAAAAAGAGATGGATGACTATAGTTAACAATAATTTATACAATATTTCAAAACACTTAGAAGATTTAGAATGTTTCCAACACAAAGACATGAAAAATAGTTGAGCTGATGGATATTGCAGTTATTCTAATATCATATGTACCTTGGAAATATGTACAATTATTATGAATCAATGAAAAATTATCCATTAAAAGTAATTTCCTTATCTCAGCAAGTTTCTTTCTGCCTCCTTTTTAGATACACTTCTGAAGTAAATGCTGTTTTAATTTCTGCCATCATAAATTTGTATATTCATGTAGTATCCACAATAATAGGTAAAATATTCTTAAATTAGCAATTTTAGTGGGTATAAAATGTTATTTAATTGTGGGCTAAACATTCAATTTCCTAATAACTAATAATAACGAGCATCTTTTCATGTGATTATTTTCCTTATGTATATGTCCTTTGTAGCCATTCTTTCTAAATGTTTGCCATTTTAAAATACATATATTCTTATTAGTGAGCTTTTAGTGTTTTTATATATTTTTGAATTATTTCCCAGACGTATGTATTGTGAATATTTTCTCTTATAATGTTGTTTACATATTCATTTATTTATTAAATGTTTCATATAGTTTAAAACATTTGATGAGATCTAATTTATCAAATTGTTTCATTTCTATTACAGTCACTGCTTTCTGTGTCCTCTCTGATAATATTTTATTAACTTAAGATGGGCTGGATATTACCTTAGTATTTTCTCAGATAATTTATACTTTCAAATTTTTATGTTTAGAATTATGATCATGGCTCAATGTAATTTTTACATAGAATAAGGCAGGGATAAAGCTTATTTTTTCTATATGGTTTTCCAGTGCCTCGACACCATAATAAAAAGTTTTATTTTTTAAAAATTATCTCACAAAATTTGTGGAAACTCAGATAACCATGGACATAAGGATATATTTCTAGTTTTTATTCTTGTTCTTTGATCTATAAGCCTTAACCAATACAATAAAGCAAGAAAAGAAAATGAAAGGCACACATATTGAAAAGGAAAGTAAAATTATCTTTACTTGAAGAGATTATGGTTGCACACCTAAGGATCAATGAAAACTCCACGAGATAATAAATGACTTCTCAAGTTTGCAGAATGAAAGATCAGTACGAAAAAGCCAATCATATTTCTGTATACTAGCAACAAACAAATTGCATTAAAATTCAATACAATTTACAACTGATCTTTTAAAAGCAAAATAAGTATAAGAAAATAGGACATGTACATGTGAAAGGGGCATCTCCAGGGACCTGTGAAGCAGGTCAGATGAAGACGATGCTCTAGAGGTAACAATATATGAGGAGCTCCAAATATGAGGTTTCCTCCATGGCTATAAGGCTGCTGGATTGTACAGCTACACCATCCGGGCAGAGCTGCTTGTTTTATTTTCAACGCTGCATGCAGAGGGAAGGTGTAAGTCAAATGAACATACCACAGATTCCGCTGTGCTAACTGAGACTCAGTCATTTTCTTCTTGAATAAACGGTTCTCATGTTATTGCAAGCTTTGATTAGTTTCCAGAGTTCTGTGAAAGTCGAATTTTTTAACTTTTGCCAGTTTTTTTTTTCATTGCTGTTTTAGACGAATGGATTTACAGACGTTCTTACTCCCATCCTGGAAACTCTGCGTCTTTATACGATTTTTCAGCTTCCAATGTGTCTATAATTAATGCAAAATAAAAATGTTAAAAGAAAATACAAGATGATCAAAATCACAAAATTACTTTGGAAGCATGGAAAAGCTATTGAGATAAAGCCAGTTAGACAAAGGAAAGTCAGGTAGAAAATTGGAGATAAGTGGAACATTGCTTTTGCCTGGGAATATTTCTCAAACTATTAGGAATGAACTATGGTTTTACTAGTTTCACAAAATGTGAATATAAGCCCAGGTTATGACCAAAGGGAGAATCTAATAAGTGATCACAAGGGGCTATACTCTCAGTGTAAATGTAAATAAAAATTAAACCCACCGTAACCACTCACCACTTTTAAACTACTGCAAGAAAATCTTCCTTAGGATACAGCACAGCAAGAAAAAACAAGTGTATCTGGGAAGTTAAATGACTAGCCAGCTTTCAATTGCATTCACAGCCTGGAGTAGTTTTGAATATGCCATGAAACTATTTGATATGTTTCCCTTTAAGAGGTGGAGACTAATTTCCTTTTCCTTGACTGTGGACTAAAACTAGTGCCTTGTAATCAATAGAAAAAAATGAGTGGAAATGACAGTTTATGACTTTAAATTTTATGTAGTACAAGCTTCTTCTTCTTTTTTCTTTCTTTCTTTCTTTCCTTCTTTCTTTCTTTCTTTCTTTTTTTTTTTTTTTTTTTTGAGATGGAGTCTCACTCTGTCATCCAATCATGAGTGCAGTGGCGCGATCCCAGCTCACTGCAACCTCCACCTCCCAGGTTCAAGTGATTCTCCTGCCTCAGCCTCCCAAGTGGTTGGAACTACAGTGGCTTACCGCCACACAAGGCTACTTTGTGTATTTTTAGTAGAGATGGAGTATTTTAGTAGTGTATTTTTAGTGTATTTTTAGTAGAGATGGAGTTTCACCATATTGGCCAGGCTGGTCTCAAACTCCCGACCTCAGGTGATTTGCCCCCTTAGCTTCCCAAAGTGCTGAGATTACAGGTGTGAGCCACCATGCCTAGGTGACTCTTCCTCTTTTATCTCTCTTTCTTGGATTGCTCGCTCTGGGGACCATTGGATCCTGTCTTGAGATCAGTTCTATGTAGAGGTACATTTGTCAAAGAAATGAGCCAAGTAGTGAGCTGTCTTGTAAAAAGATTCCCTAGCCCTAGTCAAGCCTTCAGATCATTGTTGCCCAGACAACATCCTGACTACAACATCATGAGAGACTGTAAACTGGTACCAATCAGATAAACTGTCCCTGGATTCTTGACTTTCAAAAGCATGGAGACGTGCTACACTTTGAGGTTATAGGTTACACAACAAAAATGTCTATTTCACAGCCCAAATTCTTTTCACATAAGTGTTGGGAAAACTCATAAATCTAATATGTCTCTTCCCAATACACACCTAATTACCTAGTGGAAACAAGAGAAATAAATTCTCTCTGGAAAAATATACCTCATTTTCACAGAATTCTCAAATAATTTTTATAAGTATTATTTTCAAAAGAAAGTACAGAATATAGTAAAAAATATTTCTAAGCCACAAGGAAATAATGCACTGAATTAAAATGCATATTAAAATTATAGCAATAAACCTATAATAATCTTACATACTGGAAGTAACAGAAACAGAATATAGAGTTAGGGAAAGAGGCTATTCTTGCTATTTAAAAAAAAAGTTAAAAGCAGGAAAAGAAAAGTTTTATTAGTGAATAAGCATGAAACCAAAGTTGGATGTGCATAACAGGCAATCTTCTGGGCATTATGAAGTCAGAAAGAGATTTTACCCTTTTCTACAGCCGAGCAGGTGCAACCCATCTCATACAGGCTCTGAAGATAAACAACAGAGTCTTTAATTAAGAAGACTTGACAGGACCATTTGTCACACATAGATCACCTTAAACTTACATACTAATTGTGGTAGCCACCTGTATTTGTTGTCTTAATTCAGATAAAAAATAAGGAACTCATGTATTTGCAACTTGGAGCTGGGTGCCAGCTGAAGTTTGACTCATAGTCCTGTGGAAACTCAGAAGTACAGATGTTACCTTCCTTGATGGTTACACGTCAAAGGAATGGCTCCTAGTTTCCTTAAGCTAAAGTTTAAACACAACATTAAAAGCCGCAAGTGAATGGTCACCATTAATATAAAGAAAAATAAGCATTCACTTAGAATTTTATACCAGTTATTAAACAAGGGGTGAGGATTGAATTGTAACCCCCAGAAAAATATGTGTTGGAGTCCCTGATGTTGAAAGTAACCCAAGAAAGAAGGCATGAGATGAAAAAAAAGGAAAAAAGTGCAAAGAAGTAACAAGCAGAAAGCAACATTAGCTTTCTCAACCAATACTACAGACTACAGAAATAATTAAATTAAATATCATATGGTACAAGATGGGATAAATCTAGTTAATGTGCTTAAAATTTCTTACAAGGGAGAAGGAAAAATACTGTAATTAGCTTAAGACTTTAAAAAATGAAGAATGCAAATTTTAATTTCTAAATTAACCGTGAAAAGAATAATAAAAGTTTGGATATATCAAAAAAGGGTTGATTACAATAAATTGATGAAAGATGAAATAATAAACTTAAATAACATACACAAAAGAAAAGAAACACAAATATTAGAAGTAAATCAAATGCATGAAAATGTGTGATAGATACACATTCAAATACAGATTGAGCTTCCAAAATCCAAAAATTCAAAATCCAACCTATACTAAAATCTGAAACTTTTATGAGTGTCAACATGGCGCATTTCATATTTTAGATTTTTTTTTTTTTTTTTTGAGATGGAGTCTTGCTCCGTCGCCCAGGCTGGAGTTCAGTGGTGTGATCTCTGCTCACTACAACTTCTGCCTCCTGGCTTCAAGCAATTCTCCTGCCTCAGCCTCCTGAGTAGTTGGGATTACAGGCATGTACGACCACGCCTGGCTCATCTTTTGCACTTTTAGTTGAGATGGGGCTCCAGATTTCTGACGCTTAATTGGTAAGTATAATGTAAATATTCTAAAATTCTAAAGAATCCCATACCTGAAACACTTCCGTTCCTAAGCGTTTCAGATAAGGGTTACTCAATCTGTATATCACTAATTACATTGAATATACAGAGATAAAAAGATCCAACCAGAAGACAATTGTTTTGCAATTAGATTTTTAAAAAATCCTACAATGTCTTTTTACATGAGCTATATCTAAAATATGTAGTTACAGAAATGTTGAAAAGAGAGTGGAAAAGATGCATTTTTTAGAAAAGATGATTGTCAAAAAGAAATATACACATGTATTAGTATAAGCTGAGTGGCCTATCAGCCCCAACATTTCCAGACAAAAAGGAGGCAATTGAATAGTGATTTCAATTTCCTAGATTGAAGCGTTTATTTTATGTGTATAGGCAGTTAATATTATAATAAATTCTCAAAATCTATAAAGAAAAGTTGGGCCGGGCGCAGTGGCTCACGCCTGTAATCCCAGAACTTTGGGAGGCCGAGGCAGGTGGATCACGAGGTCAAGAGATCGAGACCATCCTGGTCAACATGGTGAAACCCCATCTCTCCTAAAAATACAAAAATTAGCTGGGCGTGGTGGTGCGTGCCTGTAATCCCAGCTACTCAGGAGGCTGAGGCAGGAGAATTGCCTGAACCCAGGAGGCGGAGGTTGCAGTGAGCTGAGATAGCGCCATTGCACTCCAGCCTGGGTAACAAGAGCAAAACTCTGTCTCAAAAAAAAAAAAAAAAAAAAAAAAATGAAAAGAAAAGAAAAGTTTTCACAAAACAATTGCAAATATTGATGACAATGACTTAATTGATACCAATTATTTTTCCTGTGCATATCATGTAATTGGACCACCCTCCACAATTGCATTTTATAGTTAATGCAAGGAAACTGTTTTAGTGCTTACTCTGAGGGCTAAATCTTTTATCGACAGTTAAATATATGAGTGTTTGATCAATTTGGCTCAAGCACATTATTTTACAGTTGAAGAAATTCGGCTTCACAAATATTAAATGAGAACTCTTGGATAACTCTAGGGAAAGAGCTAGAGATTAGTCTTGACTTCCCATTCAAAGCTCTTGGCATTATTTTACAATGTCTGTAGTTATAGTCATTTTTGCACTGAAAAGAAGGAGGCACCATAAACATTTTATTCTCTGAGTTATAGTTTATAGCAACTATTAAATTTTGACCCCAGCTTTTGTGCACTGAAGATCTGGTCTCATGAGATAGTTCACACTGTCTTTTCCATACAACCCTGCCTTTGTCATCGTGTGCATGTGTGTGACTGAGTAAGCATGATGAGAAAGGCTCCTAATGTGCTAATTGCACAAAAAGATAATCTTTGACAAAACAATAGCACTTCGGGAAACAGCAGATTATCACCACTAGAACCATTTTTGCAATAAAGACCTTACTAATGGATCCTAGATTTAATTAAGGGTGATAATATTTAAAACATAAGTTTATTTTTATTATCAGGATAATGCTTCAATTCTAAAAATAGAATTAAAAGCTAAAAATTTAATTGAAGGATTTTTTTTAATGTGTTCATCTGTTTTTAGCATATATACATCAAATGTTTGAAGATTTAGACTCAGGTATGACAATACTTCTTATTTTCAAATAAGCAATGTTTAAAATCCTACTTTCTTGTTCTGCTAGATATCTACGAAGTTCTTTGGCTTAGCAATATCTTATATCTGCCGATTTATCTCATTCTTTCTATGTACAGTCACCCTATTCTATACTATCATCAACTTTTCCTAAACTATCGCAATAGTGTTCAAATTGCATTCCCTGTACCTGTTTGTGCTTCTTCTTAATATTGTCCTTAAAATCAGTTTGAGGATTGTTTTTTGAGACAAACATGTTCGTTACTCTTCTTCTCTGCTGCCTTTAATCAGTCTCTCTTATGTTTAGAGAAATTTCAAATTGTTCCTCTCTATATAATAAACACTGGTTACTTCTATAGCACCATGTACCAGGAGTCCCCATTACCCTTCCTCATTCCTTCCACAGACCAGCCTGGATTATTCTCAGTACTTTAGAAAAAATTTATCACTAGAACCATTTTTGCAATGAAACCCTTACTAACAGATCCTAGATTTAATTAAGGTCGATACTATTTTTTAAAAGCTTATTTTTCTTCTCAGGATTGATATCAAGAGCTATATCAATTTCTTCCAGTGTCAGAGTTTTGCCCATGCTATTCCTTCCGCCTGAAAGGTTCTATTACCCTGCCATTCGCTGGTTAACTCCGACTCTTCCTTCAGTTATCAACATGAGTTATTTCTTGAGAAATGTTTTTTTTTGTTTTTTTTTTGAGACGGAGTTTTGCTCTTGTTACCCAGGCTGGAGTGCAATGGCGCAATCTCAGCTCACCGCAACCTCTGCCTCCTGGGTTCAGGCAATTCTCCTGCCTCAGCCTCCTGAGTAGCTGGGATTACAGGCACATGCTAATTTTTTGTAATTTTTAGTAGAGACAGGGTTTCACCATGTTGACCAGGATGGTCTCGATCTCTTGACCTCGTGATCCACCCGCCTCGGCCTCCCAAAGTGCTGGGATTATAGGCTTGAGCCACCGCGCCCGGCCGAGAAATGTTTTTCCTAATAAAAAGCAATTTAAATTAGTACTTGTTATCAATTACAACGAGTAGGCACTCAGTTACAAAGAGTGGGCACTCAGGTAGACACCCAGTAATGGCTCCAGAACAGGCACAGGTGGCTGCCAACCGGGGGAGTATCTGCCTTTGTCATAACCAGGATGAGGGAGAATCGGGAGGCCTTTACTGGAATGGCTAACTTCAAAAACTTACAATTATAGCAACACTGGGCTCAACTCACCAAGTGCCACAGCCCCTGCAGTTCCACAAAGCCAGTGACTAAGCTGAAATTATAAAGAGGAAAAACAAAATCTACCCTCAACCATGTTTAAAAGCAGCAATAGCTTCCAATGTCTCACTTCTGCCTTTAATATCTCATTTTTGTTCTAACTTAATTCAGTTTGCATCCAAATCTCTGCCTGCAAGTTGTCTACCCTCTGCAGAACAGAACGTACACCCGAGGGAGGCTGAAATAGATGTGGAGTGCTAGACGCAGTACCCACAGCAGCCTCTTTTTACATTACAATATGGCACTTTTCTTACCGTGATTTTACTTGCCTCTATATACAACAGACCTCTTTCTGGTTTGTTTTCTTTTCTATCATCTGTCTGCTCCATTCGATTATAAACTCCTGACAATATGAGCTACTTTTGTTTTCTATCATTTTAGTATCTGACCTGCAGGGATCCACAGTATGTTTTGTTGAGAAAATTAATCAGATATATCAGACCTAATTTCTAAATAGTTTCAAATCTCAGCTCATTTACTAATTTGTTAAACGAATGGAAAAACTTCTCAACCTATGTTAGCTTCATTGACTTATCCAAAAATTAGGCTAATAACTAGACATGAATAGCCCCAATCCCTCTGTTTTTCTCCCACATCAAGCAGTTGTGTTATGTATAAGTCCTAAAATTCCTAGCATGGGGCAAGCGAGAGCTTCCTGAGTGTAATGCCCACAACTAGCCTATGACCCCAAGGGCCTCTGTCCAAGAAGAGCTTTGGCAAAACATGTGTCATTTATGTCTTCTTCATCACACTCCGGTTGTCACTGCTCAGGTACTCCTGATCCTGAGACACCAGAGAGGGCTTACGGCTCCAGCCTCATTTCAAGAAAAACTTTTCCTGGGGCACAACTTCCATCACCCTAAGGATGGAAGTGAGTGGGGGAAATTCTGAGTCCTTGATTTCCCCTGCCATTCCTAAGTGACAAGTCAAACTCAGTATAGTAGAAGCCATTTCCACCATAACCCACTATCTAAGTTCCTCTTTTGCTTAAGAAACTCCCTCTTCCCTCAAGGCTGTTCTGTTCCTCAAGCCTCAAAGGAATTGCCCACAGTGGGGAGTGAGTGTTTGTGTGGAGTGTTTGTGTGGGTCGCGCGCAGTGGGTGAATAGTTTGCAATTGGTAGCAACAGCGATATGCAGCTCGTTCCTTCTGTAGTAGAAATGGGAACCCAGTACAGCGTCAGTTACTTTCTGGGTGAAATGTTCTCAAGCTCAGCTCATGCTGCTGCCTTAAGGCGGCATTATGGTGAGACCCCCAACTTGCAGGCTTCTGTCTTCTGCCCCGCATAAATTTCGAGCTTCTTGATAGCTTCTTTTGTGTCTGCAAACATCTCTGTAAGAAACAGAAAAAAACTTAAGTCACTACCAAGATGAAGAATGTTGAAGGGAAGGGAGGCAATAGAGCATTTTCTATGCTCAAAACAAACTCGAATTTGGTATGAGGATAAAGAGCAGGTCTTCCTTTTTTGTGAAGAAAATACTGAAAGAGCTACTTTCTGCTTATAGGAGAGACAGGACCAGGATTAGCTTAATTCCCCTTCCTCCCAGTGGGAAGTCTGATACTGTAGCCTGTAAATGTCCCTTTTTTACTGTTCTAATTCAGCCCCTGCTCCCTTTCACACCACAGATGTGCCACTGCCGTTCCCTCTGTTAACACTGGGACACGGGCAGGAATGACCGCTCTTGGCAACTTTCCTTTAAGATTTATCCAGCCAGGCTTTGAGAAGGAAGAGCCTGCTTCCTTATCCAGCAAAGCACTCTTCAGGCCCCCTCGTTCAGGCCCCATCTCTGATGTGGGCAGAGCGAGGATGAGGGCAAGATAACTCTTGAACTTATGGAATAAATATCTGCCCAAGAAAGATGCCTCTACTGGAAGGCTAACTGGATGCAGCGGAGAGAGATCCCTTTTCCCATTAGGGAGTGTACTCTGTCCCCTCTCACAGGGAAGCAACTGCCTCTTCAGGGTATCCCGGCTGCCGTCTTAGAGCAAATTGTCTTGAACCTTGAGACTTTAGAGGAAAAAGAAAACAAACCAGAGAATCATGTATGCGCCATTCTTCAGGATTATTTGCATTCATATGAAACCTGGAGTTGGTTTAGAAGTATTGACATTATCATTTATTATAATTTATTTATTTTCCAGTTGGTCTGGTGTTAATATAGTTACACACATTGCTTAAACAGTATCTACCTTTCTTTTCTCAATTATACCCTGGACTATAGAACCCCACAGGTAGACTTGGTCTACATGAAATTTACAGTCTAGCTTTATTCTCTCCTGTGTCCTTTATCATTTTCTTAGTGGACTCCTCAAATAACCCTCTTAAACCTACTTCTATTTCATTGGGTTCCAATTACTATAGCTTTCCACCTGGCTACAGCCCACAGACTGCAAAGGAGAACGTCTCTCATTTCTGAGAAGTCCTATATCATATAAGCTCCACACAGTTTTTATTATACCGATGGTGTCATCTTCTTTATAGTCTTATGGGAAGACCTTTATTAATGTCTATCTTCTAGAGTTAACTGCTCACTAAAACGAATCTCTGTGCTTATACACATCATCCCTCCCTGGAAAACCTCGCTCTTATATTTATGCCTCCCTTTCCAGCATCATTAATCTTAATATTCCTCTAGTCCAGCTCCTCTATTGTCTTATATATTACTGCCCATGTTATGCTTCAAACACCGTTTTTATCGTGTCACTCGCTTTTCCAAATTCTTCAAAGACAATTTCCTGCAACAGCTTCCACTGTTTAAAGCCTTCCTCCATTTTAATTCCCCCTTTAAATTCAACAGTGTATTCAATATTTTCCCCAAATATAATCTTCACTGTATTGAAGCCAGTATCTACGGTGATTCAAATCCACCATATTCTTACTACTTGGTTTATCATGGGCATTCAAAACATAGTAAAAAAGTAGATATATGCAAGTTCATTCATAATATCATAAATTCAGGTAGTCTCTCATATCTGAATTCCCATTTTCTTATCTTTTGGGCTATCAAAATCTTAGTTTTAAAGCCAACTTTAGCTCTATTTCCTTTAAGAAACCTTTCAATATTCAAGTCTTAATTCACACTCCCTTTGTTTGAATATTTAGTAAACATAACCCACGCCAAACAGGTGTGCATTAGTCATGGTTTATTATAGGTTTTTTAAAAAATCAAGTAGAAAAAGAAAAACGGATTTAGTGAAGGAAAAGTGCTAACTACATTGAAAGAAGTTAAGAGGAACATACTTTCCATTGATTGGGCTTCTGGGAATAATATATAAAAATATGCCACTAAACTGGAGGGCTGGAGAAGCTGCTAACTTTCATACGACCAAGGGGGATGGGAAATCACAGCACTTGTTAACCACAGGAACGCTTTAGTTGTAAAGTGGGAATGACAAAGACCCTATAGCATTTGTTGACTGCAAATCGTACTATACCTGTTAGATTCACACAAAATCAAAGGCTGCATCCCAATACCCAGGGATGGATTCAAAGACATTGGCAATAGGAGTGAGGAAAAATCGAATGCTTCTATAATACTGCTTGCAAAAGTGCAATATTTTCTTGACTTTCAACTTCCAAAATACAGGAGTTCATTTAGTGGGCTGAGCTTTAAAAACATCTAAAACGAGAGAAGCGAGAGAGTCTGAGGAATTGAATCTTCAGCCTTCAGTTTATGCAGTAGAGCAAGAGGAGGGATGAATATTGGGTGTGAACTCAATGTGGTCTCCACAAGTGGATTATTATATTTTATTACTTTGTTTTTGTTTGATGCATAATGATTATGTATTTCCAAATGTATAAGTACCTGATAGCTCATTGAGATGTCATCATCTTGTAAAAGGAAAACAAAATGCTAAATTATGCAAGATTTAGTAGTAGTTTATACCCTAGTCCTCCAACAGACTTCTGTCTTTTTAATTATGGAAACAGTCACTTAGCTTCTTTAGATATTTGAGAAGATGTTACTTGAGAAGATTTAATTTGAAGTGCCTTGTCTAACTGCTGTTTGAATGACTTTAACACGTTACGTGGGGCACTCACAGTATAAGAACTGCGTCTCTAAATCCAGTGCTACATGACTTAGAGAGACTCAATATCATTCTGACTTTTCCCCGATACAAAATGACACTCTCTTGACTTGCATTCTCACAGTATGCTCTGGGCCATTGATCCCCCATTTAGAATGATGGATCTTCCCTATCTTTTGCCGTCACTGGCAGACAGTCCTTCAACAGATGGGACTCCAATCGCTCCCTATGGACGGTCTCCCTAAATAACTACCTGTCGGCTGCGTGTAACTAGATCTGGAGACTGATGCCTATATTATTGCACAATAAGATAGTTTGGCTTGAGCTCTACAGTGATTCTAGGAATAAACTTGGCAATGATAAGAATCCATATTTAAAGTGGCAGCCTAGTATGCATCATTTCTAATTTCATTTGGAATGGTGTAACTGGGAACATTTTTCTCCTCTATCAGACCTTGATTAATTTCACTGCCAGATCCTCCAAGGAAGGAAGAGAAAATTCTCTACTAAAGAGGATAATTTCTTCCTTAAACCCATAGAAAATAGCAAAACCTGTCAGCAAATGATGCTTAAAATAAAATCTTCAAATGAAAATCTTACACAGCTACTCAAAAATCTGTAGATTCTTATCAACATTCTCATGTTTATCTGCCAATTTCCTTTTATGAAACCCATTTAATAGGTAAAGATATTTAATAAGACTCTTACATAGTCCAAATTAGTTCAGGTATGTTTGTTTACCTGAGCTAACTGAACACAATAGGAGCTAAGAAAATTTTGTTAATTAGGTAACAAAATACAGAAACCTTTGGAGAATCTTTGGGGCAGGATTTCACCCAGAATAGTTAATATTCCAATTTCCAGAGAAGAACATCGAGGCTATGATTCATTGGAAGCCCTTTACAAGGTTTTAAGAAAGAAGACTAAAAATATATAAACTTCTCATGAAAATCAGGGGTCAGAAATAACTTATTAAAATAAAGCAATGGCAGGTGAACATTAATTTTTATTAACATCAACATTTATTTTTGGATACTAAGTCAGACTGGAATTTCAGATAAATGAATTAACATGACATATTTATGCCAGCCACATATCTGGCAATTTGTTTGTTGGATTCCTTTCAGTGATCACAAGCAATATATTGAAGTCAAAATGTAGTAAGAACAAACAATTGTTCTTCAAAAAAAGAAACTCATCAGTACAGTTGGTTCACATTTCTGCTTCTCCATCCTCAGTTTTTTTTCCCCACATTCATATAGGGAGGACCATATTCTGCTAAACAAACTGATGTTTCTCGTATCCACCTTTCTTTTTTGGTTTTGCTTTTTAGAAAGATGCAGTCTTTCCAGGTTTTGTTATTCTAATTTTATATCCCAAGGCTCATGGATCAGAAATGGGCTAAAATCAAGGTACAGGCTACATTCCTTTCTGGAAGCACTAGGGATAAATACATTTTCTTGACTTTCAAATTTCTATGGGATGCCCACATGGCGTGGATTGCGAAGTCTTTGCATCTTCAAACTCATCCTTAGCTGATTAATATTTTTCATATCATGTCACTGTGGCCAGCTCTTTTTCCTCTCTCTTTACAAGGACCCTTCTAATTACAGTAGGGATCCCCAGATAACAACAACAAAATATATCTCCTATCTCAAGGTTAGTTAATTCCATCTGCAACCTCAATTCTCTTTTGCCTAGCATAACATTATGCACAGGTTCTGGTAATTAGGATGAGGATGTGTTTGGCAGGCCATCTTTCCACCATTAGGTGGAATATATGTGACTATAAGTCACAAATATTTTTTTTTTAATTTTTAATTGGATTTTAGGTTTTGGGGTACATGAGCAGAACATGCAAGACAGCTGCGTAGGTACCTTGTCATTTAGTACTAAACACTGGGGTCTACTGGGGGGGAAAGGGGAGGGCCAGTGGGAGGGGGAGGTGGGGAGGGATAGCCTGGGGAGAAATGCCAAATGTGGGTGAAGGGGAGTCACAAATATTTTATATTGGAGTTTCGTAGTACACATTGGCACAATGGTGGTAAATTTGAGGAATACATTTATTGACCCTCTATAATGTGCTACTTCATGATTTCTGCTTACCTTGCTGGTTATTTTTTTCAAATTTACTCATTAACTTATGTACTGATGTGTTTTAGTCCATTTTCACACTGGTGATAAAGACAAACCCAAGACTGGGCAATTTACAAAAGAAAGAGGTTCAATGGACTTACAGTTCCACATGGCTGGAGCAGCTTCATCATCGTGGAAGGCAAGGAGGAGCAAGTCACATCTTACATGGATGACAGAAGGCAAAAAGAGAGAGAGCTTTGAAGGGAAGCTCCTGTTATTAAAACCATCGGATCTCTTGAGACTTATTCACTGTCATGAGAACAGCATGGGGAAGACCCTCCTGCGTGATTTAATTATTTCCCACTGGTTCCCTCCTACAACGTATGGCAATTATGGAGCTACAAGATGAGAATTGGGTCTGGACACAGAACCAAACCATATGATTCTACCTCTTGCCCCTCCCAAATCTCATATCTTCCCATTTTGAAAGCAATCATGCCTTCCTGACAGTTCCCCAAAGTCTTAACTCATTTCAGCATTAACTCAAAAATCCACAGTCCAAACTCTTAACTGAGACAAGGCAAGTTCCTTCTGCCTATGAGCCTATAAAATCCAAAGCCATTTAGTTACTTCCTAGATACTGTGGGGGTACAGGCATTGGGTAAACACACCCATAAAAGGGGGAAAATGGCCAAAACAAAGGAGCTACAGCCCCCATGAAAGTCTGAAATCCAGTGGCACGTCAAATGTTAAATCTCCAAAAGTATTGTCTTTCAATCCATAACTTACATTCAGGTCATGCTGATGCAAGAGGTGGGTTCCCATGGTCTTGGGCAGCTCTGCCCCTGTGGTTTTGCAAGGTTCAACCACCATCCTGGCTGCCTTCATGGGCTGGCATTGAGTGTCTGTGGCTTTTCAGATGCATAGTGCAAGCTGTCAATGAATCTATCAATCTGAGGTCTGAAGGATGGTGGCTGTCTTCTCGCAGCTCCACCAGGTAGTGACCCAGTAGGACCCCTGTGCGGGGGCTCTGACCCCATATTTCCCTTGCACACTGTCCTGGCAAGGCTCCTCCCTGAGGGCCTTGCTCCTGTAGCCCCATGCATCTAAGCATTTCCATACACCTTCTGCAATGTAGGCAGAGGTTCCCAAACCTCAGTTATTGACTTCTGTGCACCCACAGACTCAATACCATGTGGGAGATGCCAAGGTTTGGGACTTCCACCCTTTGAAAAAACATCCCAAGCTGCCAATTGGCCCCTTTTAGTCTTTGCTGAAACGGTTGGGACATAGGGTCCCAAGTCTCTAGACTGCTCACAGATGAGGCAGCTTGGGCCCACCCCATGAATCCATTTTTTTCTCCTGGGCCTCTGGGCCTGTTATGGGAAGGGCTGCAGTGAAGACCTCTGACATGCCCTGGAGATATTTTCCCCACTGTCTTAGGGATTAACTTTCAGCTCCTATTTAGCAAATTTCTACAGCTAGCTTGAAACTATTCCAAACAATATAAAAAAAGACCAACATCATCCTGATACCAAAACCTGGCCAAGACACAACTAAAAAATAATTTCTCCTCAGAAAATGTGGTTTTCTTTTCTTTTGCATCGTCAGGCTGCAAATTTTCTGAATTTTTATGCTCTGCTTCCCTTATAAAATGGAATGACTTTAAGAGCAACCAAGACATATTTTGAATGCTTTGCCATTTAGAGATTTATTCTGCCATATACCCTAAATCATTTCTCTCAAGTTCAAAGTTCCACAGATTTCCTGGGCAGAGGTAGAATGATGCCCAACCCTTTGCTAAAACCTAGCAAGAATAACCTTTGCTCCAGTTTCAACAAATTCCTCATCTCCATCTGAGACCACCTCAGCCTGGATTTCATTGTCCATATCACTAGGAGCATTTTAATCAAAGCCATTCAACAAGTCTCTAGGGAATTCCCAACTTTCCCACATTTTCCTGTCTCCTTCTGTGCCCTCCAACCTCTTCTGACCTCTGCCAGTTATCCAGTTTTCCTGTCTCCTTCTGTGCCCTCCAGCCTCTTCTGACCTCTGCCTGTTATCCAGTTTTCCTGTCTCCTTCTGTGCCCTCCAGCCTCTTCTGACCTCTGCCTGTTATCCAGTTTTCCTGTCTCCTTCTGTGCCCTCCAACCTCTTCTGACCTCTGCCTGTTATCCAGTCCCAACATCGCTTCCACATTTGCAGGTATCTTTTCAGCAGCACCCAACTCTACTGGTACCAATTTACTATATAAGTCCATTTTCACATGCTGAAAAAGACAAACTTGAGACTGGGAAATTTACAAAAGAAAGAGGCTTAATGGACTTACAGTTCCACATGGCTGCAGAGGTCTCAAAATCATTGTGGAAGGTAGGGAGGAGCAAGTCACATATTACATGGATGGCAACAGGCAAAAAGAGAGAGAGCTTGTGTAGGGAAACTCCAACTTTAAAACCATCAGATCTCATGAGACTTATTCATTATTGCAAGAACAGCATGGGAAAGACCCACTCCAGTGAATCAGTTATCTCCCACCAGGTCTCTTCCCCAACACATCGGGATTATAGGAGCAACAAGATGAGATTTGGGTGGGCACACAAACCATATCAATATATATTTACATAAGTTTGTAATATAAGTTTGTATTTACACTGCATACATTTAATTTGCACTCCAGTTACATTTTGGTGAGCTGCTTGTGTAATCTTGATTGGATTTGATTGCAATCTTCCTTAATTAATACAATCTGCAGAATTAGGCTGTGTCCCTAAAACCCTGTTAATTCCCTACCTGATATTCTAGTTCTTCACAAACATGGATGTCTACCCAATAATTCACTTGTTGTCCTAAAGTTTAGAATTTTTAGATCTTTCTACAAGTTTTGAATTCTGTGGCTTGTGCTATTCATCAAACTTTTTGGAGCATAATTCTGACTCTTAGTTTAGCTTAAGGGATGGGATATGTGTGTTTCTAAGTCTCTTGTATTCCCACTTCTATGTTGCTGAGATTCTGTATTTGTAAAATTATTATGTTCTGCCTACAGGTTTTTATATTACAAAGTGATATGGGACATACATGTTCATACACGTGAACAAGCCTTGTGGGTAAAGGAGTGAGCATATATATTTCCTTGTACCTCAGCTGATAAACCTATTTTCAAAAGCTCTTATATTAATAAAGTAAATATTGACATTAATGTGTAAATAAAATTGATTATGGCCTATTTCATACCTATTACAAAAAATGTAAAATTATTATTATAAACAGAATAAAATAAAGTACATGTAGTAAAAAGATAACTCCAGATTATCACTACTGCAACTACCCTGAAAAAGGTATAACAAATTACTAAATTTTGAGTTTTTAGTATTGTGTTTCTTTTAGATTCTTTGAAATAGTCTCTCATATTCAGTAATACTGCCAAGGAGTTATGTGGCTTTTAAAGTCAAAATATTCCTTTTCAGTCATTTAAAAAGATTACCACAGATGAAAATGTATAGTTCAATGTTTTTGATAAGCAAAGTTTTAAAAGGTTATACAAATCTTATGTTCTTCCCTTTAGAAAAATTTTAACAAAGGAAGTAAGAAAACTTAAATTGATTTTCACTTTGAAGGTGTTAATCTAAACTGAAATGTGAAAACACTTTTCAGTAATGCCTCAGGCTTTATCAAGCTTAATGTTAATTTTTAAGTCAAATTCATATTCTGCTTTTTAAAAAAATTATCTAAGTATAATTTGTTGTATCCCAGGTTTAGACTTTTAAATTTTATTTAGTTATTTTTTTGCTTTGATATAAAAATATACTGCCATAAAACTTATTTTATTGGTTACTTTTTAAAAATATAATTATTTGACATGAGACTCATAGATTAAAAAAGAGAGACAATCAGACTCTTTTTAATGAGCGTCTATATTCCCTAAAAGGAATTTATGTGTTATGGTGACCATGGTGGGAATAATAATGACTCCTAGAAGTACTAAAAGTTAGAATGAACGATTCTGTCTAGGCTTGGTGAATTTCATTTAGGCAATAACATTTTCTATTAAGATTTCTTGTAGAAATAGCAAATAAGTGAGCTACCTGATCCACTATTCTTACATAGGTAAAAGTTTATTACTTTTTTTTTCAGCCTTAATTCCCTATTTCTTCTCACATGTAGTAAACTATGAGGGTTTTATTTTTATTTTTGCATGTTTCCATCTAGTAAACACTAAAAATAACAGAATAAAAATTGAAACATAAATTGTTACAAACAAATTTTATTTAGAAAACACATAATTTCAAGAGAATTGGTAAAGTGTTCTTCAAATAAAACAACAAAAAGAAAATGTACTTACATACTTACTATTTGAATGAAATCATAATTAAAATTTACCAAAAATGCTTTCAGTAATTAGCCTATAATCCATGGTAATTGTTAAGTTCTTCAAAGAGAAAAAGACAAAGATTGCTGTACCAAAGATGACTTCTATTCTCGGCTTAGAAATACGTTTATGGTAACCGATAACCAATCTTCTTCATGGAAAGGTGACGAAGATGAGTAAATGAGCATAACTCACCAATTGCCTTTTTTTTGACTAAGCTAAACAATTTCATCTTTTTTATTCTTATAGATTTTTAGAAGTTTTTAGATTAAATTTTATACAGTCTTCACATACACACGACTATGAAGCCAACCAATTATAAAATAAAACCTGAACCCTGTGTCACAGCATATTGCTGGATTTCTAGTGTCCTGAGAATCATGTTTAAGTCAAAAAGCCTAAGAAATTTATTGGAATAATCTATATAGGCGTTGATCTCACCCTGATAATCATGCTTGAACAGAGCATTTTCCAGTAGAAGTGTAACCTGAGCCACAAATGGGATTTAAAAAATTTAGTAGTGTTTTGTGTTTGTCCTAATGTTCTATGTTTTTATATCAAGACATCAAATGTCTTTGATTATTTATATCAGCAAGGCATTCCTCAAAATATTCTTAGGAAAAAAGTAGTTTTGTAGCCAATTTACATGATGCTGTCAATTACAATAAACACATTCTGCATATTTATCCTGTTAGAGAAATATGCTATTATAATTTGTATTATAAAAAATTTCAATTTCTGCATATATTTCAGTACAGAAATGTACTAAATTTAGCTTCATACTAGTTAATATACATTGTGATATTGGTGAGAAAGCATAAATCGCTTGAATTTCAGAAGAGGCTTAACTGTCAAGTATTGGCATGCATTTCTCTTATTTCAAGAAAATATTTAATTGGAAATTACAGTACAGAAAATCTGTGTGAAACACTTTTTGCCATTCAAACAATAATCCTTCATAGCAAACACGATATCATTAAGTTAATTGGCTGGGCACAGTGGCTCAGGCCCGTAATCCCAGCACTTTGAGAGGCCGAGAAGGGCAAATCATTTGAAGCCAGGAGTTCCAGATCAGCCTGGCCAACATGGTGAAATCCCATCTCTATCAAAAATACAAAAATTAGCCAGGTGCATGCCTGTAATCCTAGCTAGTAGGGTGGCTGAGGCAGGAGAATCACTTGAACTGGGAGCTGGAGGTTACAGTGAGCTGAGATCACCCCACTGCACTCCAGCCTGGGTGACAAAGTGAGAGTCTTTCTCCTAAAAAAAAAAAGAAAAAAACAAAACAAAAAACTGTTAATTGACTGCCTTCTTGTTTTTATCAAGATTTGCATAATCTGATAATAATTTATACATTTGCATGCACATATTAAATGGTTTTAACAACTAAATATCCATGAAGCTTTTCATTAAGTTTGCTACAGAAAATGGTGTACAGATATTTTCAATGTTTCTAATTGTAGAACAAAATGTGAAGAAGAATGCAGTCTGTTTTAGAATTTGAATTAATCCAAAATTTCGTCCAGTTGCAGCTGAGGCCCCACCCATTGTGATGGAAAATAACACTTTTATATCTAGCAGATTCTCTTTGACATATGTTAATGACATATAACTTATGACAAAAGTTAATTAAAGCCACAAATTGACAGCATTTCCTTGAAAAAATGGAAATAAAACATAACCAGTGTATTAATTGAAGAGTAGCTTTTGTCTCATGTTTCAGTTCAGGCTAAAGGAAAATATATTATTTTAATATTTGAATCAATTAAGTTGTGATATTATTAGAAAGATCTTGCATACTCCAGACAATTGTTTGATAGCTTATTGAGATATTTCACTTTGTAAAATATTCTTTTCTGGTCTTTTTCTGATAAATTTTTGAAAAGTTTTTCATACCTGAAATAATAACTTATTTAACCAAGTAAATTATTTAACTTCACTTAAACATGATTTTCTATTTTATACAATAATTTACCCTGTCCTATAGTTGGTTAAAGTTACAAATTCCAATTCTATTAAAAAGTAATTTAACAAATTTCTTTGGATAGTTGGTCCTGAATTCAAGGAATTAATTTTATCTATTTTTTTGGTAGGAAATTTCTCATCAACTTTTTTTTTTTATTTTTTTATTGGATTTTAGGTTTTGGGGTACATGAGCAGAGCATGCAAGACAGTTGCGTAGGTACGCACATGGCAGTGTGCTTTGCTTTGCTTCTCCCCTTCTCTCATCAACTTTTTTATGCTTGTATTACAAGTCTCTCAATATTACCTTTCTTTTTTCACTTAAGTTTTTAACATACCAAACAAAATGCTTTTTGTTTTGTTTTGTTTTACCTTGGCAAAAATTTGCAATTCCCAATTGCAATAACATTTGCCAATACTTTCAGTCTCTCTCTCTTATTATTTATTTGTTTACTGCTCTGATTGCAGTATACTATAAATACCTCTTATGTAAAATGCTTGGGACTAGAGGTGTTTTGGATTTCAGATGTTTACAGATTTTGAAATGTTTGCATATACATAATGAATTACCTTGGGGATGGGACACAAATCTAAATGCAAAATTTGTTTTATATACACCTTATACACATAGGCTGAGTGTAATTTTATACAGTATTTCAAAATAATTTTGTGCATAAAACAAAGTTACATACATGAAGGTATCAGAAAGCAAAGGTGTCTATCTCGGCCACCACTGTGGATCACCTGTGGTTATTTGACATCTCCATCGTTCCTAACTGAAGTTTGTGCTATAGATAAGCAATTATTTTCTTATACTCATTCAGACATAAGTACTTAGCAGTAAGAAATATGGCATGCCATTAATACAGTGAAAAAAACCAGTCAGGTGTGGAATTTTCCACTTGTGGTCTTATGTTGGCACTCAAAAACTTTAGATTTTGGAGAATTTCAGATTTCACCTTTTTAGATTAGGGATGCTTAATCGGTACTAGCTTTTGTATACCCACTCAGTTCTCTACCTCAAGTAAGGTTTGTTTTAAATTTATAAATATGATCATACATTTTTACTTCAATGTGAAAATTAATTTGATTGGAAGTAAAATAATAAGTACAAGAAACACTTTAAAACAATTAGTACTTACAGGTACATTATCAAAATCTGAGCATTTACATAGGTATCACTCTAATTTGCTCTCTGCTAAATGTTCAAATAAGCACATTACAATATTAAATCATTGTATTGAATATATTCATTTAAACTAAATACAATGACATTTTCTTTCCTTCTCTCTTTCTCTCTTTCTTTTCTTTCTTTCTTTCTCTTTCTCTCTTTCTTTCTTTCTTTCTTTCTTTCTTTCTCTCTTTCTCTTTTCATTTCTTTTCTTTACTTTTCCTTTCTTTCTTTTTTGAGACAGAATCTTGCTCTGTCACCAGGCGCCAGGCTGGAGTGCAGTGGCGCGATCTCGGCTCATTGCAACCTCCACCTCCTGGGTTCAAGCAATTCTCCTGCCTCAGCTTCCCAAGTAGCTGGGATTACAGGCACGCACCACCACGCTCAGCTAATTTTTGTATTTTTAGTAGAGATGGTGTTCTATCATGTTGGCCAGGATGGTCCAATCTCTTGACCTTGTGATCTGCCCTCCTCAGCCTCCCAAAGTGCTGGGATTACAGGCACATGCCACCGCGCCTGGCCATATTGGCATAGATGCTGCAAATGCATTGGCATAAAGCACGTTACAATTCTTTAGAGACCTATGCACCCTAAGATGGGTTTATTATTTTGTAAAATCAAAGTCAAAGCTTAAATTTGGAATTGATTTGAAAAGTAAATCCAAAGCTAAGTATGTGAGTCGTGGAAGATGACAGCCATTACACTGGCTGAAGACATCATATTCATTTATTTCTAAAATGTAATGTTTTATATACAAAACCAACTGTGAGTAATGAGAGCTGGCATCTAGAAAATACAAATGTAGTTGCTAAAACCCGGTGGTTCATTCTAGGAAATGATCTTAATGGAGTGACTACTATATTATTAAAAGCTTAAGAGCTGGCCTAGAGAACAAGCCACTAACAAAGGGTTAAAATGTTAAAACAGTTCCCTGATAATTTTTGAAATCATCTGAAATATTGAGAAACTCTGTATTTCAATACAAACCTGAAATATTGAGAAACTTCATACTTCAATACAAACAATATGTGAACATCTTAATTATTTTATACAGACTGCATGTTCTCAATACTAAATATTAGTTCAAATTTTAAGACACAGAGGGTTTTAGCAGAACAATTAGGTGCCTTCCCATTGAATGGCTTCTCTGTATTTGTTGATTTTAAAAAGTAGACTGATAACAGAGAGGCTGAGAAAAGTGTTCTGCTTGCTTAACTTTGTGATAAAATTAATTCTTAAAATTTACTTGTTTAAAGTACTGAAAGCCAAGTAGTTTGGACAGTTGCAATAAGCAAAGTCCTCTCTTAATAAATACTCGAACATTAGCCTTCAATACGTGAACTAGCCTTCATCTAGTTTGTATATTTTCACTTCTATTCTCACAATGATTACCTGATGAGGCTATATTAGGAAATATACTGCACTCTTTAAGGGAAAATTCATTCTATGTTACCTTTATAAAAAGTATCCATTCAACTAAATGTATGCTATGCATTGGTGGGAATTTTGCATTTACAACACAGAATTTCCACTCGAACAATGTTCCAGAACTCTTCCAGCACAGCTACCCCACAACCTTTCTCTCAGTCTACACTCCTTTCCATTCCTGGAGTTTCAGTCTTTTCTTTACAAAACAACTTTTTTTAAATTGCCTGGAAAATTTGACATAAATGACTTTATGATAGTGCTAAGTTCTCTACATAGGAGCTCCTGAAAGACCTTGGATATAAAAATATCCAAATGAGCATGAAAGTCCAGCACAACTGCAGCATCTCATACTTTTGTATAAAACTAACTTTTTAAAAGAAAGCTTAACTTTTCTATGTCTCACGGTCTTTGGCTAGGTGTTAACAGGAATATGGTATTTTCAGAGTCTGCAAATGTATAAAGAGATGAATTTTAAAAGTCAAGGATAGCACTAGATAGACAAGCAACCCAGATACGGCAGGAAAGAATGAGACAAAATGTGAAAGTAGGAACACGTACTAAGCTATTTAGTTGCGTAAATGAAATAAAGAATGTGTAAGTCTTTCATTTCCCTGATAAAGATAAGAAGCAGTAAAACTAAAAACCTACAGAAGAGTCTTAATTATGTTGTACAATTTGTTCAGTCTAGTTACTTCCAACAAAATATTGGTGAGAAAAAGACATTATTTCTAAACAAAAAGCATGTATGCTACTTAAAACAATAATGTACATTTGATCAAAACTAAGAAAATGAACAGCCTTAGTTTAATATACATAGTATAGCTGTACAATATAAAAGTTGGCGAGGCTTCACTACTTAGTAAGCCTCGCCAATTTTTCAATTGTACAGCTATACTATGTGTATTATTTACATACTAAAATGTATTTAGTATGTAAATAAATTTACTCTACAAAGTATCTTAGTACATATATTTGAAATATGTTGTTAATATCAACTTACTAGAAATGAATTGCATAAAAGGAACAATGCATTTGAAGACCATTAGAAGAATATCTACCAAACTATATATGGCAACTAACCTTATTTTAATGAGATATTATTTTTTAGAATACTAAAATTTCCATAGTTGGACTAGAAGATGTAAAAGATAAAATTGGAAGAAACATATTAGTGTTGACAGATGTCAAATAACTGCATTTATTCAACCCGAGCTGATCACCATTTAGAGTGAAATGATCAATTGTTGGAGTAAAATGCATTTTGTTTGCAAGAGAAACAGAGATCATTCCACAAATTTATCAACACGTCAAAGTGTTTTTGAGAATGTAATTGTAGCATTTAAAAAACGTCATGGAATTTAAAAATTAATGTGTTTGACATCATTTTTTTGATTTGTATTCATTGACTGCTGCATGGCATGAGTGACGGCTAATAGATTAATCATAACCATGAATTTGAACAAAATCAAGTTTAATTGGCAAGCTGACTCTCCTGTGTGTTTAAATCCCAAAGCTGCGTGCTTTGAAACAATAAAGTGGACCTTATTAGCAAAACAATTGTGTTGCACAATTTGAAGATGTTGTATATTGAGTATTATTTTCCTATGGATTACAATAAGCAATATATCACTCCATAGGTAGATTACAATAAGAAATATATTATATATATATAATATATATACACAAACACATATACCTATGGGGGTAATTTATTTTAAAAAATGTTTTCACACTTTCTCTTTTTTTCACAGTAGATATTTCACTCTTACTATTTCTAATCCTTTTTCCACGCTGTTGACTGAGAGGTATGACTAATACAAGTCTGACCATATCTGTTCCGCCAACGATACCACACTGCCTTTAAGATAGAATAAAATGCCTCCATACCGTTGGCTCAGTTTATCACCTCAGGCCAAATGGATTGTTTTTCACTTTACAAGTATTACTTCAGTTATGCTGTTTACATTTATCTTACTGTTTCAGTTTGATATTTTATTTTCATCATTGGTATTTACTAGCTCTTTCTTCTTGAAAGGGAGAGAAGGTAAAGCCATTTTCTCACCCATCCTTCAACACTCCTGATCAATTCCTAAACTCATTCTACTTCTCATTTCCCTGTAAGGGGCTTACTGATCACCACCCCAGATGTAGTTTCTCTTTCATACGGGATGGTAATAATGTTTACGTTGTCCATTGACTTTTTTATATTATTAAACGCATTTTTCTGCTCAGTTCTCTAGATTATGACTTATGGTTTTCTATGGCTCCATCACCAAGGATTTCCAAAAGAAGCAAAGTGCTTATTTTCAATAAATGTTTGCATGACAAATAAACTAAAAACAAACAAATGAATAAATCACAATCCTAGAAGCCTCAGAAATGTCTACTTACTTCTGGGGTTTTACTATCAAGCTATGGATAAGTAAAATAAAGCACAGCTAGATATGGTGAAGAGTCAAGAAATGAGTTTAAATATATAAAACCACATTGCTTTAGTGATTATTGTAACATCTTTGTAGTCTCTGAAACTTACATCTTCCCAGTGATGACACCACTCAGTTTTGAACATGTGAGCTTTACTATGTGTTTTCCTTCTGGTGACATCTTTTATTTCTTTTTATGTGCAATTGGAGCAGAAGGTATTTAAAGAAATACCAAAAAAAAAAAAAAAAAAAAAAAAAAAGAGAGAGAGAGAGGGAGAGAAGATCCAAAACTAGTAATGTAGCATATCTGAAACAAAGTTAGTAATATAAAAAAAAAACCACTTGGGGGGAGGATCCAAGATAGCCAAATAGGAACAGCTCAAGAGCTGTTCCCAGTGAGAACACCGCAGACAGTGCATGCTCACCAAATTTCCAAACAAGTTTCGCTGCCCACAGACAGAGATTTCCAGGTGAAAAGCGCTGTGAGTTTTCAGCATGGCAGTTTCAGCCAGTGCCAGGTTGGCACACAAAAACTCACACAAGTCTGGGCGGCCATTTGAACTGGTACCTGGAATGCCTGGGAGACAGAGCCACCTATTCAACTGAAAGGGAGGGGGGCTGAGACACAGAGCCAGGTGATCTGGCTCGGCGGGTACCACCCCCACAAAACAAGCTATCTGAAACTCTCTGGATTGAGAGTTTCACAGCAAATGCAGCTGGACCCAGCTCAGTTGGGTCAAGGTTGTCCCCCACTACTGAGGCAGTTCACTAAGCAGCTGAGCAGAGTCTGTGGCAGCTCAGCAATGACTCTGCTGGCAAACTGTGACTAGACTATTCTGTGTGGGGCAGGGCATCTATGAAAAAAGATGGCAGCATGACAGAAACTTATAAATAAAGCCAGCCTTCCTCAGACAGAGCACCTGGGAAAAGAGGTGGTTATGAGTTCTACTGCAGCAGACTTAAAGGTACTTGCCCAGCAGCTCTGCACAGAACAATGGAGCTCCTAGGACAGCACTTGAGCTCCTATAAGGGACAGATTATCTTCTCAAGCAGCTCCCCAACCCCTATACACCCAAAGGGACACCCCGTAAAGGAGAGCTCAGGTTGACATCAAGCAGGTACCCTTCTGGGATGAGGATAGCAGAGGAAGAAATCAGTGTTAACACTTGCTGTTCTGCAGCCCCCATGGGTGATCTCCAGGCAAGTGAGGTCTGGAGTGGACCTCCAGCAGTCCTGCAGCAGACGGGCTTGACTGTTAGAAGGAAAACTAAGAGTGGAAGGAAATCTCTTCAACATCAACAAAAAGGACGCCCACTCAGAGACCCCATCTGAAAGTCACCAACCACAAATTCCACAGATAGATAAAGCCACTACAATGGGAAGGAACTAGCACAGAAAGGATGAAAATACCAAAAACCAGAACGTCTCTTCTCCTCCAAGGGATCACAACTCCTTACCTGCTAGGGATCAAACATGGATGGAGAATGAATCTGATGAATTGACAGAAACAGGCTTTAGAAGGTGGGTGCTAACAAACTTCTCAGAGATAAAATAACATGTGCTAAGACAATGCAAAGAAACTAAGAACCCAGGAAAAAGGTTAGGCAAGATGATAACTAGAATCAACAGCTTAGTGAAGAATATAAACAACTTGATGGAGCTGAAAAACACAGCACGAGAACTATGCAAAGCATACATAACTTACAACAGCCAAATCGACCAAGCAGAAGAATGGATATCAGAGATTGAAGATCAACTCAGTGAAATAAAACAAAAGGCAAGAATAGATTAAAAAAAAGAGTGAAAAGAAATGAAGAAAACCTCCAAAAAATATGGGATTATGTGAAAAGACCTAATCTACATTTGATAGGTGTAGCTTAATGTGATGAAGAGAATAAATCCAAGCTGGAAACACTCTTCAGGATATTATCCAGGAGAACTTCCCCAACCTAGCAAGGCAAGCCAACATCCAAGTCCAGGAAATACAGAGAACACCATGAAGATATTCCTCAAGAAGAGTAACCCCAAGGCACATAATGGTCAGATTCATCAGGGTTGAAATAAAGGATAAAATGTTAAGGGCAGCAAGACAGAAAGGTTGGGTTCCCTTCACAAAGGGAAGCCCATCAAACTCACAGTGGATCTCTCAGCAGACACCCTACAAGCCAGAAGAGAGTGGGAGCTGATATTCAACATCCTTAAAGAAAAGAACTTTCAAGCTAGAATTTCATATCCAGTCAAACTAAGCTTCATAAGTGAAGGAGAAAGAAAATTCTTTATGGACAAGCAATTGCTGAGAGATTTTGTCACCACCAGACCTGCCTTATAAGAGCTCCTGAAACAAGTACTCAACATAGAAAGGAACAACCAGTACCAGCCACTCCAAAAATGTACCAAATGATAAAGAGCATTGACACAATGGAAAAAAAAATACATCAACTAATGGGCAAAACATCCAGCTAGCATCAAAATGGCAGGATCAAATTCACACACAACAATATTAACCTTAAATGTAAATGGGCTAAATGCCCCAATCAAAAGACACAGACTGGCAAATTGTTTAAAAAGTCAAAACCCATTGGTGTGCTGTATTCAGGAAACTCATCTCACATGCAAGGACATACATAGGCTCAAAATAAAGGGATGGAGGAAGATTTACCAAGCAAATGGAGAGCAAAAAAAAAAAAAAAAAAAAAAAGCAGAAGTTGCAATCCTAGTCTCTGATAAAATAGACTATAACCCAACAAAGATCAAAGAGATGAAGAAGGGCATTACATAATGGTAAAAGGATTAATGCAACAGGAAGAGCAGCCAGAGATCCTAAGTATATACGTACCCAATACAGGAGCACCCAGATACATAAAGCAAGTTCTTAATGACCTACAAAGAGACTTAGACTCCCACACAAGAATAGTGGGAGATGTTAACACTCCATTGTCAATATTAGGCAGATCAACAAGACAGAAAATTAACAAGGATATCCAGGGCTTGAACTCAGATCTGGACCAAGCAGACTTAATAGACATCTACAGAAATCTCCACTTCAAATCCACAGAACATACATTCTTCTCAGCACCACATGGCACCTACTCTAAAATTGACCACATAATTGGAAGTACATCACTCTTCAGCAAATGTACAAGCATGAACAAGAATGGAAATCATAACAGTCTCTCAGACCACAGTGCAATCAGGTTAGAACTCAGAATTCAGAACTGCATAGCTTCATGGAAACTGAACAACTGGCTCTTGAATGTTGACTGGATAAACAATGAAATGAAGGCAGAAATAAAGATGTTCTTTGAAATCAGTGAGAACAAAGACACAATGTACCAGAATCTCTGGGACACATTTAAAGCAATGTCTGGAGGAAAATTTATAGCAATAGCTGCCCACCAGAGAAGTGAGAACAGATCTAAAATTGACACCCTATCATCAAAATTGAAAGAGCTAGAGGAGAAAGATCAAAAACCTCAAAAGCTAGCAGAAGACAAGAAATAACTAAGATCAGAGCAGAACTGAAAGAGACAGAGACAAAAAAATCCTTTAAGAAATCAATAAATCCAGGAGCTGATTTTTTTTAAAAGATAACAAAATAGACCACTAGCCAGATTAATAAAAAAGAAAAGGAGAAGAATCAAATAGATGCAATAAAAAACAATAAAGGGATGTCACCACTGATTCCACAGAAATACAAACTAAAATCAGATATTGTACAACCCTATGCACATAAACCAGTAAACCTGGAAGAAATAGATAAATTCCTGGACACTTGCACCCTCCCAAGCATAAACCAGGAAGAAGTTGAAACCTTGATCAGACCAATAACAAGGGCTGAAGTTGAGGCAGTAATTAATAGCCTACCAACCAAAAAAAAATTCCAGGTCCAGATGGGTTCACAGCTAAATTCTATCAGACTCACAAAGAGGAGCTGGTACCATTCCTTCTGAAACTATTCCCAACAATCCATAAAGAGGGAATACTTCCCAAATCATTTTATGAGAATAACATCATCCTGATACCAAAACACAGCAGAGACTCAATAAAAAAAGAAAACTTCAGGCCAGTATCCATGATGGACATAGATGCAAAAATCTTCAATAAAATACTGGGAAAGCGACTGCAACAGCACATCAAAAAGCTTATCCATCACAATCAAGTAGGCTTCATTCCGGGGATGCAAGGCTGGGTCAACATACACAAGTCAATAAACATAATCCACCACATAAACAGAACCAAAGACAAAAACCACACGATTATCTCAATAGATGCAAAGAAAGCCTTCAACAAAATTCAACAGCCCATTATGCTAAAAACCATCAATAAACTAGGTATTGAAGAAACATATCTCAAAATAATAAAAGCTATTTGTGACAAACCCATAGCCAATATCACACTGAATGGGCAAAAATTGGAAGCATTCCCTTTGAAATCCAGCACTAGACAAGGATGCCCTCTCTCACCACTCCTATTCAATATAGTATTGGAAGTTCTAGCCAGAGCAATTAGGCAAGAAAAAACAAATAGAGGGTATTCAATTAGGAAAAGAGAAAGTCAAATTGTCTCTACTGGCAGACAACATAATTATATATTTAGAAGACTCTATCATCTCAGCCCCAAATATCCCTAAACTGATAAGTAACTTCTGCAAAGTTTCAGGATACAAAATCAATGTTCAGAAATCACAAGCATTTCTATACACCAAAAACAGACTAACAGAGCCAAATCATGAGCGAATTCCCATTCACAATTGCTACAAAATGAAAAAAGTACTTAGAAATACAACTAACAAAGGATGTAAAGGACCTCTTCAAGGAGAACTACAAACCACTGCTCAAGGAAATAAAAGAGGACACAAACAAATGCAGAAACATTCCATGCTAATGGTTAGGAAGAATCAATACGGTGAAAATGTCCCTATGGCCCAAAGTAATTTACAGATTCAATGCTATCTCCATCCAGCTACCAATGACCTTCTTCACAGAACTGGAAAAAAACACCTTAAACTTTGTATGGAACCAAAAGAGAGCCTACATAGCCAAGACAATCACAAGGAAAAAAAAACAAAAATGGAGACATCACACTACCTAACTTCAAACTATACTGCAAGGCTACAGTAGTCAAGACAGTATGGTCCTGGTACCAAAACAGATATACAGACCAATGGAACAGAACAGAAGCCTGGGACACAATGCCACACATCTACAACCAAGTGATCTTTGAAAAACTTGATAAAAACAAGTAATGGGGAAAGGATTCCCTGTTTAATAAATGGTGTTGGGAAAACTGGCTAGCAGTGTGCAGAAAGCAGAAACTGGACCCCTTCCTGACAACTTACACTAAAATTAACTCCAGATTTATTAAAGACTTAAACATTAGACATAATATCCTAAAAATCCTAGAAGAAAACCTAGGCAAAACCATCCAGGACAGAGGCATAGGCAAGGACTTCATGACTAAAACACCAAAAGCATTGGCAAGAAAATCCAAAATAGACAAATGGGATCCAATTAAGCTCCAGAGGTTCTGTACAGCAAAAGAAACAATCATTAGAGTGAACCAGGAACCAACAGAATGGGAAAAAATTTTTGCAGTTTACCCATCTGACAAAGGGCTGATATCCAGATTCTACAAAGAACTCAAACAGATTTACAAGAAAAAAACAAGCCCATTCAAAAGTGGGCGAAGGATATGAACAGACACTTTAAAAAAGAAGACATGCATGAGGCCAACAAACATGAAAAAACGCTCATCATCACTGGTCATTAGAGAAATGCAAATCAAAAGTACATTGAGATACCATCTCATGCCAGTTAGAATGGAAATCATTAAAAAATCTGGAGACAACAGATGCTGGAGAGGCTGTGGAGAAATAGGAACACTTTTACACTGTTGGTGGGAGTGTAAATTAGTTCAACCATTGTGGAAGACAGTGTGGTGATTCCTCAAGGACCTCGAAATAGAAATTCCATTTGACCCAGCAATCCCATTACTGGGTATATATCCAGAGGATTATAAATCATTCTACAATAAGGTCATATGCACAAGATTGTTCATTGCAGCACTGTTTATAATAGCAAAGACCTGGAACCAACCCAAATGTCTATGGATGACAGACTGGACAGGGAAAATGTGGCATATATAAACCATGGAATATTATGCAGCCATCAAAAATGATGAGTTCATGTCCTTTGACAGGACATGGATGAAACTGGACACTATTATTCTCAGCAAACTGATGCAAGAACAGAAAATGAAATACCGCATGTTCTCACCAATAGGTGGGTTGAACAATGAGAACACATGGGCACAGGGAGGGGAGCAACACACTGGGGTCTGTTGAGGGGAAATAAGGGAGGGACAGCAGGGGGTGGGGAGTTGGGGAGAAATAGCATGGGGAGAAATGCCAGATATAGGCGATGGGGAGGAAGGCAGCAAATCACGCTGCCATATGTGTACCTATACAACAATCTTGCAGGTTCTTTGCATGTACCCCAAAACCTAAAATGCAATAAAAAAAATAATTTCAATGTGTAAAAATAAAATTTAAGAGAGTAAGTACAGTTCAATTGAAAACCATTAATTCCAAAATGTAAATCTAGAAGAAAATTAAAGGAATGCTACAAGATATATTATCATGTTACAACTTTTTCTCATCTTTCATTATTGTATTGAATTATACAATAAAAATGTAAATTATTTTCATAAATTCTTAATTTTATGTATATTCTGTTCAAGTAGTTTTCCCACCAATAAAATGAAGCTGAAAAAACTATTTGATTAAGAAAATCCAGAAAATCAACATCATTTTACTGTGAGGAGCAAATTAGATTTGCATATTTATTAATGATTCATATTTAACAATGACTGATTAAATTAGTTGGAGATGTATAAATTTGTTGCTAGCTAGAGATACTGAATCCAGTGAAGAAAACTAATTGGAATAGGCCGGGCATGGCGGCTCATGCCTGTAATCCCAGCACTTTGGGAGGCTGAGGCGGGTGGATCACGAGGTCAAGAGATCGAGACCATCCTGGTCAACATGGTGAAACCCCGTCTCTACTAAAATTACAAAAAATTAGCTGGGCATGGTGGCGTGTGCCTGTGATCCCAGCTACTCAGGAGGCTGAGGCAGGAGAATTGCCTGAACCCAGGAGGCGGAGGTTGTGGTGAGCCGAGATCGTGCCATTGCACTCCAGCCTGGGTAACAAGAGCGAAACTCCATCTCAAAAAAAAAAAGAAGAAGAAAAAGAAAAAGAAAAAAGAAAACTAATTGGAATTGTTAGTTTCATTCTAGTAAGAACTTAGGTTATCCATCAGAGGTTGGAGTTAAATTTTTCTTTCTTTTTTTTTGAGATGGAGTCTCTCTCTGTCACTCAGGCTGGAGTGCAGTGGCACAATCTCAGCTCACTACAGCCTCTGCCTCCCAGGTTCAAGCAATTCTCCTGCCATAGCCTCCCCAGTAGCTGGGACTACAGGCACATACCACGACACCCAGCTAATTTTTGTATTTTTAGTAGAGATGCGGTTTCACCGTGTTGGCCAGGATGGTCTCTATCTCCTGCAAAGTGCTGATTACACATGTGAACCACTGCACCCAGCCTAGAGTTAAATTTCTAAGGTAAATAATTCAAAGAGCATTTAGATAAGTATGGATTTTTTAAATAAGGGTTTAGTGATTTAAGTTACTTAGCTAAGAGAAATGCTCACCACTGAAAAAGTCTTAAGTTTAGGAAAGAATGTAAATACGTTCAATGTACAATATTCCTTGTTTTAGGACCTATAAAAATGTAATGTAATTATTACTAGAATGCCAACACAGGATTGTGTGGGAAGTCGAACATGACGTAGGATGAAATTACCTTAAATTTATATGGATAAACAAATGCCAGGTAGATAAGGAAACTTTTGAAAAGTAAATACTAATGGGTGACTATATTTCCTAGTATCAGAAAAATCTATAATGCCGTGCTAATTAAATGAAGGTCATATTGGTGCAGATGAAGAAAGAAATAATCTATGCAACAAAACAAAGACTTTGTACGTCTCAGTTTACAGCTACATTTATTAGAGTAGCGATATGACTAACGTAGCTATCTTCTATGAGAAAGGTAAAGATTAGTTACTAAAGGGTACTTTATATGAGGCTATTTGTAAGAAAACACAGGAGTTTATATTACTTAATATATAATAAAACCAATAGACCAAAGACAATATTAAAATAATAAAACCTCCTGAAGAAAAATATGAACGCTATATGTAGCATTTTCACACAGTGTGCTTCAGAATTGATAACATTAACAAAACATTTACTTAGCAAGGAATATCAAAGAATTAACAAAGTAAATATATAATTATAGATCTGAAATATGTATAATAGATATGATAGACCTGAAATGTCTAAGGCAGAAGAAAGATGAGAGTTAATTTCTATAGTAATACAAAGATCTCTTACAATTTGAGACGAAATAATAGATAGGATTTTAATTGCTAACTCACAAATGAGCAACCCAAATTATCAAATAAATGAGATAAACTACATTATGAAAAGCTAAATTAAATACAATAAGGTAGGCTCTCTCCCTTTCAGATTCATCAAAAAGCAAAATATACAAGAGTTACAAAATCTACTATTGGGTGGGATGTAGAGAAAATGACACATTGGTCTTAAAAATGTCAAGTATTGTATTATTTTGTTCATTTATTCAAGAAATACAAATTGAGCTTAATAAATTGTAGGCACTCATCTAAGCATTTTGGATGCATTGCTGAACAATAAAAAATTCTAGGCACTCTTCTAGACACGTGGGCCATATTATTGGAAGCAACAGAGCCCCTTGTAGAGCTTGAATTCTAGTGCAGTCTCTAAACTCATATAAGCCTGTGCATTTCAACACAGAAATTCCAAACCTGATAGTATAACCCATAGAAATAAAAGCCTAACTTACTGAGATTTAAACATTTTAGTCTTTAATTTTGTAATAGGGAAATCACCTTAAAACCAAGCAAATGCTCAGCCTTCAATGAAGGATGAATTATGTATATTCTAGAAAATATTTTGCAGTCATTAAATAGGTATAAGAGCTACCTCAGAGGACTTGGAATAATTAAAGAAATTATCTTTGAACAAAAGATTAGCATAATGCAAATAACAGTTTTTTTCTATAAAACTTAAAAACATGATATGTTATGGGTGTGCATGAATATAAACGTCTACAGACATATGTCAGGTAGAGAACATGTGGATACTACTGTTACTCTATACGGCCTGGGGAAACAGGAGAGCAGAGTGGCCAGAAAGAAATTTACAAAATAAAAACAAAAATAATGAGCCAAACAAGTACGTTTGTGCTTATGTAACATATAAATGTTTTTCCACATAAAATAAGAGAAACCGCTTGTGACAGGCACTGTTTATAAATTTTTATCACTTCCTGAGAGCATGCTACCAAATTCCATTCAATCATTTCCCATGTTCTGCCAGAGTCAGACCATTATTATTCTCATTTGGCAAATGAGGACGTGAAGGTTAGAACACTCCATTCACTTGTCCGAATTCAGCTAAAAGATGGTGGGACTGAAAATTGTATGAAAGCAGCCTGACTGGAGCCTACTGCCTTCCCAATGTATTAATATTCCAAAGCATGGTATAACTTGGGTAATGCTGAGGGTAAAATGACTTTACAACAATACTGAATAGGAGTTTTATTTTTTTCTTGAAGAAAATGCAATTCTGCCTTTGAAAGAAGTTGAACGTCTGCTTTGCAATTTTATCTCAATTTCATTAAAAGGTCATAGCTGAGACATGCATTCTGTACTAAGAGTATGCGGAAAAATTGCTTGTGATTATTTATGCAGAATTGATGGACTTTGCATAATTGTGAAAAGGCCAATTTTATTGCTTTTAGTGTTGTCGCTGTGTTATTAATTTTATTACTTACTGATGCCATCTTAGAGGAGCCATATGTGCTCACAGCCATTATTGATTATGACAGCAAGTCTTTTACCTTTGAGAAACCGAAATGTGTTGATCTTTACAACACTGTTACTGCCTTTTAACTACAGCTTTTTTCTAGTCCTACTTGTTACATGACACTCTAGTGTATTCAGCATTTGGTTGAACACTGCATTCCTCGAGGGAGAGCTAGTCACGCAATGACTTCAGATTGAACGTGTGCTTCTCTTAGAAGGTAAGTCCCTGAATTGTGATGACAGAAGAATTAAAGCTGCCTTATTTATTAGCAAATAATTTATATGATGTTTAACTTGTGACTATCACACTAGATGTAATAAGTCCTGTCTTTGTGTAATTTGATTAAAAATAAAATTCTTCAGAACTGTGTATCTATTTCTAAGAAGCGTAATATATGATACCCATATCATGAAGACTTAAGAATAGAAGAGGCTTCTATTTGTTTTTTGTAGGAGACAGGTACCTAATGATATGATTTCAAAAAGCCAATATTAAATATTTGCTAACATTTTACTAGGAAGTAAGATCCATCAGAATAAGTAAAATAAATAAATTAATTAAAATGAACTGTTTCCATGAGATACCAGAACATACAAAAGTGTCATAGCTATAATGCACCAGCACAACTAACAATAATTTTTGTACATATCAGTAATTTAATTACAAATTTAAAGTTATCAGTTATACTTTAAGAAAACTTGAACTAATAATTTTGACTATGTTTTTAATTCTTTGCATGTCATTTTACTACCCTAGTAGAGTTTTGAGAACATATATAATTCATTGAAGTTTTATCTCTAAAGTATGTTGGGCAACTTATAACAATTATTGTAATTTGCATGTGCTTCCCCCATAGAGCATCTGGTTAATTATCTGTCATTAATGGATATTTAAGTGATATTTACTCTTACTTTAGTTGCTGCTCTTTTAAAAGTCATTTGTCAAAAATAACCTTCAAAATTACTAAACATCTGAAAACCAACTTCTTTTCCATTTGTAAAGAATAATAATTGTATTCACTTCTCCCTCTTACAATACTCAAAGAAGAATAAATGTAAAACACTTTCTGCTCTATAGATAAAAGATAACAAATTGTTTAGCAAAGTATTATTATGTGTCCATTTTTACATAAATTTATACATTTAAAGGCAATGTTATTAGGAGTCCAGAAAATACCTTTGTTAATGAGTTTGTTTTGTGGACATTTTTTGTGGTGTTTCTAAACAGCATGTCATAGAGTGGGTAATTTATTAAGAAAGGAAACTTACTACCCATGGTTCTAATGGATAGGCAGCCCAGGATCCGGGTGCCAGGGTCTGGCAAGAGTCTTTCTGCTGCATAATCCCATGTTAAGATGTTAAGAGAATGAAAGAATGAGAGAAACAGACACAGGAGAACCAAACTCATTTTTAAAAGTCAGGAACACATTGCCACAACGATGGCATTATTACATTCATGAAGGCCGAGCCCTCGTGACCAAATTACTTCTTAAAAGGTCTCACCTGTCAACACTCTTGAACTGTTCATTGAGTTTCACCATGTGAACTTTGGGGACCATATTCAAACCACAACATTCCACTCTTGGCCCTGAGAACGTATGTCCTTCTTACACACAAAATACATTCATTCCAGTCCAATAGCCTCCAGATTCTTAATTTATTAAAGCATTAACTCAAAAAAGTCCAGAGGTTGGAGTCGCATCTAAATCTGATATGGGTGAGTCTCAAGGCACAGTTGATCCTGATGCAAATTTTCCTCCAGAGGTGAGCCTGTGAAATCAAAAAGAGGTATCTACTCCCAAAATACAATGGTGTAACAGGCATTCCTATTCCAAAAGGGAGAAATAGTTCAGAAGAAAGATGCAACAGATCTTAAAGAAGTACAAAACCCAACAACGAAGACGACATTAAATCTTAAAGTTCCAGAGTAGTATTCCTTGCCTCCACGTTCCCCCTTCTGGGCATGCTGGACTGGGGATAAGCCTTCAAAGGCTCAGGCAGCCACACTTCCATGTCTTTGTTTGACACCGGCTGCACCACTGCTCTCACAGGTTGGAATCTCGTGCTTGCCGCTCTCCTGGGCTGGAGTTATATGCTGGTAGCGCTATGGTTCTATGTAGTATCCCTGACCCCACAGTTCTGGGCATTGCCCTAGTGAGGGCTCTCTGTCACTGCAACAAGTTTCTGCCCTGCCTGGGCCCCACGGCTGTCCGATACATCCTTTGAAATCCAGGCGGAGGGCACCACAGCCCCACAGTTCGTGCACTCTGTGTGTCTGCAGACTGCCAAAGCTTACTGTTTGTGCCCTCCAGGATGGTGAGCCAAGCTACAACAAGTGCACTTGAGCTACGGCTCACGGCGGGGGCTGAGTTGTGCTGCTGCACCACGATGCAGTGAGCAGATGTTTGAAGCAGCACAGGATGGTGAATAACTGAGGTCCCACAGGCTCCCCACTGGAAATGACCCCCTCGGACCAGCGATGGAGGGGAAGCCTAATATCTCTGAAATGCCTGCAGAGTTGTTAACCTCACTGTCTTGATGAATAGTGCCTGGCTCCCTTCTACCCAGTGGTAATCTCTGTAGCAAAAGGTCATCACACACGCCCTTCTTTTCCTCTCCTAAGCCTGCCTTTTCATTGTTTGCATGACTAGCCTAAACATTTTCAAAATTTTTACTTTCTGCTTCCCTTTTAGTTATAAATTCCGTCTCTAGATCATTTTTCTGTTCTCTCCCTTTGCAGTAAATGGCTAAAAGAAGCCAGGTAGCACTTTCTACCCTTTGCTGCTTAGATATATCTTCTACAAGATAACTGAGCTCATCACTCTTAAGTTCTGCCTTGCATAAGGCCCTAGGTCAGAAACAAAATTCCCACAAGTTCTTTGCAACTGCGTAATGAGGATGCCCACTTCTCTAACTTCCAGTATCTTGTTTCTCAGTTTCATGTGAGACCTCATCAGATTGGCCTTTACTGTCCATATTTCTACCAACATTCTGATTTCAACCCTTCAAGTAACCTCTAGGAAATTTGTTTCCCTGCAGTTCCTCTCTTCTTCTGGACCCTCACCAGAAATGCCTTTAACTCTCAATTCATGGCAATTTAGGTTTTTTTAGGATGCTTACCCCAATTCTTCCAGTCTGTACCAGATACCCAGTTCCAAAGTGCTTCCACATCTTGGGGTATTTGTTATAGCAATAAACCCACTTCTGGTACTAATTTTCTGCCTCAGTCCATTTTGTACTGCTGAAGTAGAATATCAAGGACTGGGGAATTTATTGAAAAAAAATGTTTCTCCCAGTTCTGGAGGCTTGGTAGTCTAGTACCATGCTGCCTGCATCTGTTGAGGCCTTCTTGCTGCTTCATCCTTTGACGGAAGGTGAGAGAGGGCAAGAAAGAGAGACAAACGAGTCTGAACATATGCTTTTCATCAGGAATCCACTCCCACAATAACTGAATGACACCTGCAAGAATGGTATTAGTCCGTTCAGGAGGGCAGAGCCCTCACGACCTAATCACCCCTTAAACATGCATTGAGCGTACGTTTCTAACACATGAGCTTTAGGGGTCACATTTAAACCATATACATGGGTTGAGTCAAAAACATGCTCTTTGGTTTCTAAAATGGTCCTTTAGTTATGACTTAGCAACTAGCAGAAATACGTGTAAGGGAATTCATTTCATTATGTGAATGCATGACCTCAATTTTCACAGGTAAATAGAACAGTTTGACTAATCTTCTAAAGCCAATCCACTTTTATTTGACATGGCAATGCTTGTTAGGAGATATTTCATGGGCAATACAGGATAGCAGAACTATTTGTGTTTTCCCCTCCAGTGAAATGTGAAACAAGTGACATTAAATAGGCCAAGACTGATTTTAGATAGAGGAAAAAATGTATGCATTTAATAACAGCATTATAAAAATTAGTTTCATAATTGTTAGAGAACAGGATGTATTATTATGTGTACCTGAAAGATCATCAACTAGAGAAATAAATGCCATTTCTGCTTAAACACGCTTCCATTTGTAGCAGTACAAACAAATATTAAACCTGTATGAAATTTTTATATGTAATTACAGTTAAATTTTTTCAGGAATTATTCCTTCAAAACACTTTCTGAGGTGGAATAATTTTAACTTAAAAACAGAACAATTTTGTACCTTGCCTCTTGTTCATTGTATAGCATAGCATACCTGGCAAAATCTCTGCTAACTCTGTCATGTACACATTGACATCACTTGAAGCAAGTGGTTTGGATTAAAGTGAAAATTCTTTTTTCATGCTATGCTGAAAATAACCTCAACTGGCTCGAAAACCATGTGGATCAAACCCAGCATGACTGAGTGATTCAGCACGATACATCGTAGCACTAAGAGCAGATTGAAACAAAAATATGTAGCTTAAAAATGCAAACATTATTTTAAAGTATGCAAAAATGCAAGTTCTTATAAATATCAATTGGCTACCAAAAATGTTTAAAAACTTACCTTAAATATTGGTGTCTAGTCTGTGCTTTTGATGCCTGCACTTTTATAGTGGTTAAAGCTACTTTTAAAAAAATGGGTGATTCAATTTTTCATTAAAAGAAATAAAAATTTTACCTTCATACAAACACATGCTAAAATATTATCAAATTTAATAAAACTCTATTAGAGTTATGTAGTTCAAGCTACTTTTATGATGATTTATGTACAGAAAGTTTTTTTAAAATCATTTTTATAATTATTTATATACAGAAGATATTTTTAAAAGAAGCTTGCCAATAAAAAATCTTTTCACTTTCTTACTATGTGTAGAGATACTCTATACCTTGCTGCATGTAGAAACGCAACATGACATGTAACCTCAGCGAAAATTCAAGGAGGTAAGTGTAGTACTTTATTTTGGAATTTTGTAGCATTTTTCAAAAACATTATTTGATAAACCATACTACTCATGATATTTTTGTTTTTTTATGGCACATTTGTTAAGAGACAATTCAAATGTCTCCAGTTGGATCTATAAACAAAAAAGAGTTTCCTGATCAGACAGTTTCTTGGAGAATATCCGTGTTTGTTGATCTAAGCTAAAGGCTAAATTAAAACAAGATAAAGGGAATATTCACTCTTTTTATTATTATTACTGTGACTATTGTTATTTTTACCTAGAACAATTGTTAAACTGAGAGACAGAAGACAACGATGTTAGAAAGAAATGACTATGATTATTTCACGTAAAAGGAGAAATGGAAGAAATCATTAGCTAGAAATATTGGGTATACAGTGGGTTTAAGGAAGAAGCAAGAGCTGAGAACTGAATCAAAAAGGCGCCTTCCAAATGTTCAGTCAGGTTGTCCCAAAGACAGAAATAAGTTATAGCTGAATATAAACACAATTGCTCCTCATTAAAATAAATTATTGGGGAAAATGTTATTCCTAATAATAAATTGCCCTGACAATTGAAGTTCACTTTTTCAGAAACTTTCTTTCATTATTATTTAAAACAAACAAACAAACATATTTAAAACAACCCTTGTTTCTAAAACATTGTGTATATCCAACAAAATAGACCACTTCTTACTTTATCAGCTTGAAGTATTCTAATTTGTTTTCTTTTTAAATTCCAAAGTACATTCTCCCCATATGCTCTATGTCTAAGGATCCTTTGCGTTTGTCATTGTTTTGAGAGTGAGCACACAGACTTCAGATACTTCTAGATGTTGGAGGTGGACAATGGCAGCTTCCACCCACATAGTAACAAAGGTCAAATAGTGAGGTCCCGTGTGAAATTTCCACCCACATGAAGTGGGGATAAGCAGCAAACAAGGACTCT
The DNA here is from genome assembly GCF_049354715.1 of Callithrix jacchus. Classification (NCBI taxonomy): domain Eukaryota; kingdom Metazoa; phylum Chordata; class Mammalia; order Primates; family Cebidae; genus Callithrix; species Callithrix jacchus. Next base: position 3,580,354 of record NC_133522.1, on the reverse strand, counting down.
CAGCAAGATAAGCACTGTTGGCTTACTGCCTTCTCCTTCTCACCAGCTTTTAACATCTGAACATTGGACTAAATAACTCCATCTAATATAGCAAAGAAAAAGACAAAATCTAACCTGACTTTTAATTTACAAAGTATATTGAGGGGTCATATTCTATTAGACATGTTTTCTTTGCATTGTTTTAAAATATACAAGTAGTATATTTTAAAATATTAAATATAATTTAACTTTACTTGTAAGTCACATTATTCATGAGATTTCATTTCCTTTTGCTTGTTTTATTTTTGTCAAATTCCTTTTATTTTCCTTTTATTAAACCAATATCTAGCATCGCCGTTAACAAAAAAAAAGTTATGAGTAACATAATAGATAATAAAAACTTAAAAATACGAAGAATGTATGTTATAACACTTAGCACTTTCCTGGAGGTAGTAATTTACTTAATAAAGCTGGAAATAGTTACAAATATACTTTTTAAAAAGTGGTGAACATTTAGAAAATATAGAAGAAATCATGTTAAAATAAGTTAAAGTAAAAAATATTTTACAAACAGAATTGAGTTAATATTAATACATTGTTATATATTTAATTTAGAATATAAATTAAAAGGGTTCTAGTCAATTTTTTCCTTTTTCTAGACTTTCATATCTGACTTGAATAAGACTGCATATATTAGTCATTGCCAATCTGTAAAAGATTATGCCTGACAATGCTAGGTACTATAAATAGAGGGTTTATTTATTAGTTGTTTATTTATAATGTTTATTAAACTGCTCAGAAATTCACTTAATAACATCATTGAAAGGATAATTGTGTCCTTCCAAGCAATAGACCTGTGTTTATTCTCGGAAAATGCCTCTGATATCATCCCAGATACCTGACTTTAAAATTAGGGTCTGTCCATTTAAAGTCTTTATCTCCCTCATCCAACAACAGCTTATGAGAAAACTACATATCATGCAAACCTACTCAGGATAACTTTGGCAGATGTGGAATGAAACAGAATGTTACCCCGTGGCTAACAAGGCTGCCAGGAAGGTGAGAAGCTCAAGTGAGAATAAAAGCAGAAATGGATAAAGGGCAGGCCTGAGGAAACCTGCAGCCATGTCATTCCCAGCATGACTGTTCAGATGGCCACGGGGTTTCTCTGGGAGGAGAGTCAGCACTGCTTTGGGGTAACCCTTTCTGCTGCACGGCTGGAATCTCAGTTTTGATATTATCATCTTGGATAATTTTTAACTGTTTCATGTCAAGATGGCTTCCTTTCCTCTTGGCTCCATATCTCCATTCCAGGCATAAATGAGGACTGAAGATACATATTCTATTGCCTTCCAGTGTGGAATCAGTGATACAGCTCTTTCCATCAAAACATGAATTCAGTTTCTCTATGGTTGATTTTGGTTTGTTTTAGGAATACATTACGAAGGAGGTGAGTCATCATAACGATCCCTGAGAATAAGTTATATAGGCTGATATTCATTTAGTACATACATTTTATGAATTGAAAATACAAAAAGAAATGAAAGAGTGCTATGGGTAAGGGGAAAAAAGATAAAGTAGAAGGAAGCAGGAAAGAAATATCAATAAAAGAAGAGTAGAAAGAGCCGTATTTTTTTGCAGGTGATACAATTAAAATAGTGAAATAGTTTAGAGAATGGATGTTTCAGATTTGATATTGGCTTTTTAATATGTTTTCCATTTTTTTTAATTTAAACTTCATTTTTTCCTCTTAAAACCTGAGGGAAATGCAGCCATAAATGTCATACACCTTTTGAATAAAAATGTACTAGAGTATTGATTGAGAATAGCAAAATTATGTGTCAAGAATAAAACTGCCAGAGTCAGAAGTTACTCATCAGCTTCATCAGAGAAAGGATATTGTGTGAACTGTTTCTTAATCTGATTAATAGCTTTTCTATAGATTGTAATTTATTGCACCTAATCATTATGCTCCCATTAAAGTCAGCTGGGAAACACTAAGAGAATTTTAATATTTGTTTTCTAATTAGGATGATCATTTTCAATTAGCCTCCACTGAATGTGCTTAAATAAAATATAGTTGCTGAAACCCTCAGACCCATCATTAAACAGAAATCTGTTGGCCTTTTATTGCATCCCCTATATTTAGCTTTCCAAATTGCTCATATGCTTTCCTCTTCTCATGGACATTTTATAAATTCTGTCCACATACCCAAAGCTGTAAGCTGGGAATAAAAACGGATTTTATCACTTGTTAGGGAGATCCCTTTCCAGTTAAACTTCCTTGTAGCCAATCAATTTGTCAGATCAGAGGACTATCTTTTGTGAGAGTTCCTCGGAACTAAAGCTGACAGGGTTAGGCTAGGGTCAGCTGTCTGATAAATCAAAGTGAAGGACAACTTTAAGCACTACAGTGGAGAGGGTTAGGGATTAGCGCAGATGGCATTATCTGGGAGTTGACATTGATAAAAATAATATTTGTAAGTGTTAGCCTGCAAGAGTTTTTTTTTCCCAACTCTTCTGTTTCCTGCCCTCTCAAATGACATTCAGATTAATCAGAAAAGTTAGAAAAGAAAGGGACTCATAAGCCATTTATCTACCAAGTGCTAAGGTTTTTAAAAATTAAATCTTGATAGTCTTCAATAAAGCAGCTTAATAAGACTAAGGGTTATCAATCTTTGCTGTAAGCTATCAAAACTAACGACGTTAAATTATATTGAAGTGATATGCAGTAACACAGTGACAGATACTTCATTAAAGGTATATGTTCCGATTCTGAGAACATTCAGATATTTATTTACTAAAAGTTTATAAATTTTGTAAAGGAAAATTAACTTTTTCAAAATATCTATACTTTTCAGAAACAATATTTTGCCTCTAATGTAGAGTTCATAATTATATTCTTAACTTACAATTTAATTTCAGTAGAAAATCTTGCTATGGCTGAGCCTAAGAAATCCAAACATTGAAGCCAGTAAATTAAAACAGCTTATGCTTCTAAATTTTAAAATGAATCATAAAGTCTTCTCAGTTTATAAGTAATTTATATGCATGAGATAATATACAATGTATCTAATTGTTGTACCAAGTTGTCTTAAAGTGACAGAGTGCTGATTGTGTGATACCAAGTTTTTTTTTCCCCAGTACAATATCAGTCATTCTGTGTGGCTCAAATGGAGAGGTAAAGGCATGCAAATCATCAATGATCTAAAATCACCACACACTTCACCAAAAAGAATAACAGAATACTACTGAGGGTCTGAAAAGTGTTAAAGTGAAGCATTTTCCAAAAATATAACCAAAAGAAATTCTGTCTCTCCCTCTTCTGCCTTCATGAGAAGTCACTAAGCCAAATAGTTTTTTTTATTTATTTTTCTCACTGCAAAAAAGTTTTCAAGGAAGGGAACTAATCTAGCAGTTTACAAAGATTTACCTCTGAAAATAAAAATACAAAAATATTTATTCCTGTGGACTCCTTGACTTCTAATTTAGTGACCCTTGATTTTTATGAAAAATTGCAATAAAATATTTCAATATTATGTAAACTTATAAGTACTGCATAAGAACAAAAGACAACTTACTGAACTAGGACAAAAAGAGAAAAAATAAATCAAATGATTAAACACCGTAGAGTGTATATTTTAAAGTATTCTGTGACTTATAAGAAGTTTTGTCTCTTAAATATCTTAAAAATTAAAAATAAGAATTTTGTAAGTGCTATAGATTTATGAGATTATAAGTGCTATAGGCTTTATGTGATTCAATTTGTTAACAAATGATTATTTGATAAAATGTTTGAAGAAATACTATTTCAGATAAATTTAAGAAACTATGGGAATTAAACATTCATTGCATAAACTTTCTTATAATAGTTTTATGAAATTACATTTTGAACAAAATTCCACATCTAAGGAAATATATTAAATAAAACATATTAAATACTTAAAAATTTAAAATTAAACGTAACCATGAAAATTCATTCTTATTTATATTCTAGGATATTTGCTGTTTTCATATATTTCATATGTCCAGGGAATGATGCAAAGTAATTTATTGCTTTCACAGGGATTGAAAAAATAAATCTGATAACATAGAGAAATGTCTTTAAGGTAATTATGAGAAATCATAGTAGGAAAGACTGATACCAAGATTCAGATACTTTTTGTAAATAATCCTGTTACTTAATCTTTAATTTCTTCTCCTCGTTGTTTTCTTTACTTGGCACAGCTTTTAATTTATGAATTTTAAAAAAATTTACACTTTTCATGACAATGTATACAATGTAATCTCTATAACTGAAAATAAAACCAAAAGAGATTTTTAGATGCTACAGTAAATATCGACATCTGCTGTTTCAGAGGTGTTCTGTATTATAACCAAAAAATTTATTTTTGTTTTTTAAACTTTACAGTTTATTTGGCTCAAAAATGCACAATTTTGGGGGAAAAGGAAAAATAAGTTGAAAACAAGTAACAGTGTCACTAATCAAAGTTAAATATATTTAAAATCTGGAAGTACATAAAATTCTTTATAAAAATAAAATTCCTCAAAAGGTTTTGACATTTGTTCAGGCTTTATGCTGTATTAAGCTTCCTTTTCATTCAATGGATACATCTGCATATTGCTTTTTTGCAGTTTGTATGAAATACCTGCTTCTAAACATGACAAATGTGTGTAACTTTTATTATAATTTTTGATGTGTTATGATGTCATTTTGCCAAAAGATGAAGTTTGCTTTTAAATAGTTTATCAAAACAGGTTTTAAGTTTCTTAAAAAAATATCAAATTATTGAATATTCAAATATATATATATATATTATGCTCATAGTAGACATATTTGCTTCCTAATTTAATGAGAATTTACAGAAGTGGACTGTTTGTTTAAATCATGCTTCTTTTATATTGTATCTCCAAAATGATACCCATTTCTTACTCATGTAAACATTGTACAAATAATCAATTTACAATTTTATGTATTATATTATAAAGACAGATAAAATTTTCACTTATTCATGAAGCATTCATAATCTCATTTTTCTAACATTTTCTACTTGGATCTGAGCACCATTCTTATAAATAAGGAGGATTAATAAGAATGTAAACACTTGATGTCCCTCCTTAAATTTACAAACATTGTCAGTGATAAAACTGATAAAATACCTACAACTTGTATAAATGTTCTCACACTACATATTTGATCTTTTTTAGATAGCAAATCAGTCTTCCAGTGGTTTCCTAACTGTATTACAAATGTTTCTTAGTTTGAAATATCTTTGGCAGATAATAAAGCAACAAATGTTAATATTGAGCAGTCTTCACTTTTAGTAATGTTTCATTTGTCTCCTTTCTTTATGCTAGTCTTTAATCTCAGGGTCAGCAAACGATGACCTGCGGGCCAAAGCCTGTCAACTACATGCGGTGGTACCGCTCACAAGCTACAAATATTTTGCTACCTATGAAAATTATAAAATTCAAATTTCAGTGTGTGTAAAATGTTTAATGGAATAAAGTTTTATTGTAAGAGCCACAGTTAATTATGTATACACTAGTCATGTTTTCTGTTCCACAACACCGGAGTGTAGTAGTTGTGAAAGAAACTGTGTGACCTTCCAAGCCAAAAAGTATTTACTCTCTGACCCTTTACAGAAAGAGTTTCCTGAGTCCTGTTTTAAATTATTCTGCTTTGTGCAGATAAAGATTGTATAGGGTTGACTAGTCTCATAAATAGCAATGACAAAAGCACTCACGGCTTTTAAATTGGAGCAATAAAAAGCCAATCAAAAGAAATGTTTCCAATAGATTAATTGTTTAATGCTATTGAACACAAATTGTTCTGCGGCATCGAATTACTGTGAGGTGATTGTGGCTTTGCTCACAGTTCATTCAGTAATCCAGACCATTGAGTTGGAACTGGATGAAACAAGTATTAGGTTCTTTTTAACTTGTAGGTTTTTTGCCACTTCTTGATTGGAAAAAAAAGTCAGCAAAATCAGCATTTTATATGGAATGGCCAACATAACATTATTATAAACCATGATGGCAGAAAATAAACTGTATTTCTCAATCAGAGCTATGTCTCTTGTCCTGGCTTTTGGCAACCAACAGAAGGGAAAAAGTTTTTGCAAGCTACCTATCTGACAAAGGGCTAATATACAGAATCTACAAAGAACTTAAACAAATTTACAAGAAATAAACAACTCAATCAGTAAGTGGGCAAAGGATATGAACAGACACTTTTCAAAAGAAGACATCTATGTGGCCAACAAACATGAAAAAATTCTCATCATCCTTGGTTATTAGAGAAAAGCAAATCAAAACCACATTGAGATACTATCTCATGCCAGTTGGAATGGTGTTCATTAAAAAAATCTGGAGAAAACAGATGCTGGAGAGGATGTGGAGAGACAGGAACTCTTTTACACTGTTGGTGGGAGTGTAACTTAGTTCAACCATTGTGGAAGACAGTGTGGCAATTCCTCAAGGATGTAGACATAGAAATTCCATTTGACCCTGCAATCCCATTACTGGTTACATACCCAGAGGATTATAAATTGTTCTATTATAAAGACACATGCACACATATGTTCACTGCAGCACTGTTTACTACAGCAAAGACTAGGTACCAACCCAAATGCCCATCAAAGATAGACTGATAAAAACAATGTGGCACATATATACCGTGGAATACTATGGAGTCATAAAAAAGATGAGTTCATGTCCTTTAGAGGGACATGGATGAAGCTGGAAACCATCAATCTCAGCAAACTGTCTCAAGAACAGAAAACCAAACAGGACATGTTTTCATTCATAAGTGGGTGTTGAACGATGAGAACACATGGACACAGGGAAGGGAAAATCACACACTGGGGTCTGTTGTGGGATGAGGCATAGGGGAGGAATAGGAGGGGTGGGAAGATTGGGGAGGGATAACATTAGGAGAAATACCTAATGTAGGTGATGGGGGATGGATGCACCAAACCACCATGGCGTGTGTATATCCATGCAACAAACCTGCACGATATGCACATGTACTACAGGACTTAAAGTATAATAAGAAAAAAAGAAAACATACACTACATACTCCCTTGGGGTAAGATTTGAAAACATGCTGAGGGTTATCAAGGAGAATTCGGAAAAGGAAAATGAAGCAGAATAAGATATTAGAGGCTACAGATGTGTGATGGAGTAGGATTACTCTCCCCATAGGGATTTGGTATTGAGATTTGGTAGCTCCTGCTTCAGGCTCCCTGTCCTGCTGGATGGTTGCCCATCTCACCTGTGCTGTTATTCCACTCCCCAAAGCATGGAGGCAACAGGTTGTGCATGGAATAGCTACACCTAGTATAGAAACTCCTCATATTGCCAGAGTGATAAAAGATAAAACATGTTAGACGTTTTTTTCTATTATAATTTGGGCAATTTACTTTTTGAGTTTTGTGTTTTATATCTTTAAAAGGTAGAAAATACTGATGATTGAGAAAAGAGAGTTGTATCTAATATGCTTAGCACATATATTGAGGCTATTTCTGTTACCTGACTGATGTACTGGAAACGTAACAGAGTAAAAACCACTACTTTATATGAAAAAATATTTTATCACACTGCAGTAAAAATATTTAATTTATTTTGCCATAAATAAGTATTTATGCAACATATAAGTGAGCACAAACCTTAGGTAACATTTCTTATGTTGACATTCACCTATAATATTTTCCAGCTGGTGGAATTTGGACAGGTCCCTTCATAGAGTCGAGTTTCCTTTTTTTAAATTTAATATAAAACTGGGAAAATATTACCATCACTTGCATTTGATATAATTAAATAAAATACTATATGAAAAGTGTATTAAGTGCTCTATAAATATGAAATATACTAATATAAATATATAAATCATTTAACAACTTGGTACAGTATGATTTAAATATTTGCTAAGTGTGTTAGCTACTTGCTGAGCTAATATAACAAATTATTCTGAAAAACTCTGCTATATTGCAGGCATATAGGCATTCATCAAATTCCCGATCATTCAATCTAGCATTAATACTATGGGTGTCTGCGAGCCTCAGCAGAGAACACCAGGATCCTGGTGTTCTTTCAAGGTAGTTTCCAAGAAATACTGCCTTTGTGGCTCTGAGATTCACTATTAAAAATGTGACAGGCCTCTCATGCCTATAATCCCAGCACTTTGGGAGACCAGGCAGGTGGATCATGAGGTTAAGAGATCGAGACCATCCTGGTCAACATGGTGAAACCCCTTCTCTACTAAAAATACAAAAATTAGCTGGGCATGGTGGCGTGTGCCTGTAATCCCAGCTACTCGGGAGGCTGAGGCAGGAGAATTGCCTGAACCCAGAAGGCGGAGGTTGTGGTGAGCCGAGATCGCACCATTGCACTCTAGCCTGGGTAACAAGAGCGAAACTCTGTCTCAAAAAAAAATGTGACAGGCCCAAAGTGGTAGTGGATGTCTATGCTCCTGGCATTCCGGGGAGCTAAGCTGGGTGGATCGTTGAGCTCAGGAGTACAAGACAAGTCTGGAAAACATAGCAAAATCTCACTTCTACACACACACACACACACACACACACACACACACACACACACACACACAAGAAAGAAAGAAAAACAGCTGGGTGTAGTAGCATGTACCTGGGGTCCCAGTGACTTGGGAGGCTGAGATGGGAGGATCATACAGTCCCAGGAGGGCAAAGCTGCAGTGCTCTGTGATCACGCCGTGGCACTCCAGCCTGACTGAGAGCGTGATGTGCTGCCTGAAAAACAGAAACAAAACCCAAAACACCAAATGCGACACTTCCTTCCTTCCCTCACCTGTATCCCCGTGTCTACTGTTCGCATTATATACGTTTGTAACAAGCTTGCACATGTACACCCTGATTCTAAAATAAGAGGTTAAGAAAATCAAATAACTTTTTAAAAAGGAAGAACGGTGATTTAAAAAGTGACACATCCAGAACTTTGTCCACAGAACTGCTCTATTCATCTAGCTGCGACATCCAGTTTGTGATTTGTCTCCACAATCTAGCATTCCATTAGATATGTATGCATATTTGGCAGTGCTTTTTGTAAGTACATATCTTGTTATAAAGTCGATAAAGTTTTAACAAAAATAAAAGGCCAGTAATCATACCACATACATACATACAAAATAAAATAAATCATTAAAAAAACTAGCAATTAAAATTATCCTTATTAAGAAGACACTAATTCGTATATTATGTATATATAGATATATAAAATATTTTTAAAAAAGAAAAGGTATAATGATTTCAAAATATAATTACACCTATTATTTAAAAAGAACAAATTTGAAAAATGCAGCTAACACAATAATATTGTGTAATATTGTTGGTAACATTGCAGGTAATATTGTTGGTAATATTGATTAGGTCTTATACACTGGGAATAAATATAATTTGTTCTATTGGTTCTCTGAGTTTTGTCTTCCACAGGGTTTATTGATATCCCACAATGCAGGGATTTCATTAATTTGGGTGGGTGTTGATGGTAGATTTGGGGTAGGAGCAGAACTGAGTACCGCAAAGGAGTGGGTTCTAATGGACACATCCGCATGACTTCACGTCGTCTTGGCCTCAGCTGACTGACACCTCATCTGATTTCAGCCTCAGGGTTTAACAATAGCTCTGTCTGGGCATTGTCGCATTTGGAGTTCACATTGCCTCACTTTAAACATGTGACATGAGCCTCTCTCTTCTACCCTTAGGGATTTTATGAGCCCAAACGTGTGATGCGTGCTGGAGCCCACTCAGTGGCACCACACTTATAAAAGAGCTAAGGTGGATTAACATCTTCCCATCTCGGCCACCCCAAGACCATTCTTAACCAATAGAAGTTAAGACAAACGCACTGAAGCTTCTTCCTGTCATCACTCAGATAAATGGCTGTAAAATCTGTTCTGAGTCTATTTAGACATCATCAGCAGGCTTGACCATCCATCATCCACAGTGATGGACAAGTTTGTCTTAGTCCTTTATAGGCTTTTTCTAATTCCCCTTCCCTCCTGTCCCATGTCACACTCTTCCTAGTTATTCATGTATGCTAATCAATGAACTGTCATTTATATCCAAATAAACGCTCTTTAGGTGAACTCTTTTCTCATGCTCTGATTTTGTGGAACCCAGACATGACACGTGGCACGTGACTATTTCATCCAGTGCTGGGCTAGCGCTGGGGATGAAATTTCACATACAAACACTTCTGTCTTTGTCTTTATGATACGTGTTATCCAGTTTTGATGGTTTTTTGACTTTATTCAAGTTGTATAAAGTACAAACAGGATGGCCACAATAATTATTTTAGTTAACACATGATATAGCTGTGTTTTATATGTAATCGATTTATTTCTTCCAAGTAAAAGTAATTTTCCTTTTTAAGAAATGCTTTATACCCTGCTTCATATTTACACATTGGTTGGTTTTTAATTTTTGTCTTCTTTCACTGTATAGTACCTCCCGTACTTCACATCAGAGGGGAAAGTAAGAATTAACGTGAACCTGGTCTTTGTTTCTTACTGTTGTTTTTGCCCACACGCAACCACCCTTGCCATCCAGGACCATCCTTAACCAGAAGTTAAGACAAATACACTAAATCTTTTTTCTTCCATTACTCAGATTAACAGTTGCAGAATACATTTTATAAGTATTCAAATCAGAATACTTATAAATTTAAAACAAATACTTATATAAGTATTCAAATTCTCCTAATCCCCTTACTTTTTCTTCTTTTTTCAGTCTTTGAAATTTTCCTGTACATGGTGTTTTCTCATAAGCAAGACTCCACACTAATAATAAGGTTGGCCATATCCATGGGAATAAAATATTAGGAAAATTGAACTTTCTTTTATTTTCTTCCGGAAAATGTCAAGCTAAACTTTTCATTACACATATTTTCTACTTCTAGATATAAAACAAAATAAAAATTGATTTTTGCTTTCAGGCAATAGGAACGTTTTGCAGTTCCAATTTCAGTGCAGAATACTTCATACATAATTGCCAACACGTGTATAGGCATAACAGCCAGCACATATTTTAAAAATCAGTCTTTCAAATACTCACAAAAGTAAAATGGCACTTTCTGAAATCCAAGTGTTAACATTATATTCATAAAGACGCCTAAGAATGTGACAAATTCAGTAAAGCAAACCAGAAACATACATTTCAAGGCAAATGTTTACTTGTTTAAAGATGCAAGTAAGTGACATTAACCTGTAGTTGTTAGTCACATATGGAACTCCACACACAGTCCTAATGTATCAGAATTCGCTATTATTGAACAGACATTGAAGATGTTTTCTGTGTAGAATGATATTACTCTACTCACTTGACAAATATTTATGCATCACTCTGTCTTAAATACAGACTGAAAAATATTCTTTAACATTCTAAGAATTCTTAGGGTATTGTTTTGCTTTTCTTTTTCACATATTTCCACTGAAATTTGTAGATAGTTCCAATATAGCAATTCTCATAGACTGTGAATCACAAAAGACCAAAGTGTTTTCTCCTCGCCTTACGTACTCTCCAGCCTCCGTTCACATAATCGGCATCCTTGGCTTGAAATATCTCAAGTTCTTTTCTTTTTCCATATTGCCAGATCGATTTACATAATGCAGATATATTGATATCAGTACCTGCTAGTTTAAAGTTCTTAATTTGGAAGTAAGAAGACTCTTAAAACAATCAGAATTTGATTAAATCATTATCTCTACATTTAGTAGTTTCAAAGCTTTTTTCCCTAAACATTATTTTTTAAACAAATCTCCAAATGGAGATATTTATTTTGCATGATCTTTGTAAAGATTAAATGTTGAGCTTTTTTTATATGCTTGGTAGACACATGTATGTCTTTTTTGAAAAGTGCCTGTCCAAATCCTTTTCCAGTTTTTAATGGGGTTGTTTTTTACTTTTAAATTTGTTCTTCAGTTTCTTATAGTTGAGGATATTAGACCTTTGTCAGACGAATAGTTTGCAAAAACTTTCTAGCCTTCTGTACGTTGTCTGTTTATTGATGATAGTTTCCTTTGCTGTGCAGAAGCTTTTTCACTTATACAGATCTCATTAGTTATTTTTTTAATTTTGTTACAATTGCTTGGAGCATGTTTGTCATGAAATCTTTGCCCGTTCCTGTGTCCAGAATGGTATTGCCTACATTGTCTTCCAGAGTTTTCATGGTCTTGGGTTTTACATTTAAGTCTTTAATTCATCTTGAGCTGACCTTTGTAAACTCTTCTATCATAAAGGCATGCACATTTATGTTCATTACAGCACTATGCACAATAGCAAAGATTTGGTATCAACCTAAATGCCCATTGATGGTAGAGTGGATTAAAGAATGTGGTACATATGCACCATGAAGTAGGTATTCTGTAGGCACAAAAAAATGATGAGATAAAGTCCTTTTCAGGGACATAAAAGAGGCTGGAGGCCATTATCCTTAGCAAACTAATGTAAAATAGAAAGCCAAATACTGCATGTTCTCACTGATAAGTGGGAGCTAAATGATGAGAACACATGGAAACAAAGGGGAACAACAGACACTGGGGATTGGCTGAAGGTGGAAGGTGGGAGGAGAAAGAATCAGGAAAGATGACGAATGGATACTAGGTTTAAGACCTGAAAGATAAAATAATCTGTTAAACCCTCGTGAAACAACTTTGCAATATAACAAACCTGTACATGTACCCATGATCTTAAAATAAAAGTTAAAAAAAAAAAAGGAAAAGAAAGATTAAATGAAATGAAATTTATTTAGTGGATACATTTTAGGGAATAAAACATGGTAGTTGTTATTTACTATCCTCTCACATTTAGGAAGTTCAGACTCCTCATCATGCATAGCAGGCCCAGGCAGTTAAGTCACTGCCTGCCTGCTCAGATTCAGTTTCCACCACTAATCTGTTACTTCCTATACACCAGCAATTGCGAGTTACATATAACTTCCTAACAAGTCATACTGTTAGATGCATCTTTTTTTTTTGTCTAAATATACTTACATTCATTATTGCAGGATATGGATTTACTAAGCTCAATTTAAATATGAATTCTTCACTTCAGCCTTCCTTTAAACAATACCAGTATTCTCCCATCATGATATATATCATCGTCTGAAAACTTTTGCACATTACATTTATAACAGTTTATTGAAATTATTTTGCATAAATGTTTTTTCTCTTAATATGAGAACTCCATTATGGTTTAGGCAGTTCCTGAAGCTTCTTTTAATTCACTAGGCATAGCACAAGGATTAGGATATTAAGGATACCTATGAAGTAGATTCACATGCATGAGATTGAGAATATACATCTGACAATATTTTATACAGCTTATTCAGATCATTTGTCAAAGATTTAAAAGCAAAATAAATTAAAATTTGGGGTTGTAGTAAACTCTAGCCATAAAAACTGTTACAATATATGTTTATATACATTGCATGCAATAGAAATTAACCAAATCCAGGTTGAGCATGGTGGCTAATATCTGTAATCCCAGCACTTTGGGAGCCCAAGATGGGCTGATCACCTGAGGTCAGGAGTTCCAAACCAGCCTGACCAACATGGCAAAACCCTGTAAATACAAAAATAAGCTGGGCATGGTGGTGTGCACCTGTAGTTTCAGCTACTCAGGAGGCTGAGGCAGGAGAATTGCTTGTACCCAGGAGGCAGAGGCTGCAGTGAGCCAAGATCTCAACACTGCACTCCAGCCTGTGCAACATAGCAAGACTCCATCTTAAAAAAAAAAAAAATCCTAAGGGAAAGTCAATTAAAGACAAATGGCAATTATTTGATCAGTACTATAAAAAGATCACAAAATAGCCTGTTATTTTGTTTGACAAAGCAGAAACAAGTTGGCAATCCTATTTGAATATTCCCAAATGTATTGGTAAACCACTGAACAGCTTAAAAAGAGGAGCACTACTTTTTAATTACAACATTTTTCTGCAAGTCTTCAGTCAAGAACACATGATTTTTGGATTTATAAATATCAAATATAATACCTTACATAAATGAATGCCCCTGAGTTTATTCATAGAGATAAAATACTGGTACATGTTTTATTTGTTTGAAACAAGTTACATTTGAAAAAAATCTTGGGAAATATATATTTGAAATACATGGCCTAACAATTAAAACTAAATAATTACTAGAATTCTCGAAACATTAAGCTATCCATGGCAGAAATAGGAATGTGCTGTTCAGATTCATCCATCTTCAATAAAAAATTTCATGCCCATATAATTGGATATTTGCTTCCCCAGGGTTTCCATTCATTTTCGGGCAAATGCAGTGATACTTTTTGGTTATGCAGTCAGTAACTCAGCCCGTTGTTATGACTTGGCATGGGGGGAGGGAAACAGCTGGCAGAATGGAAGCCTATCCCCAACAGCACTATCCCCCACACCACTCCTTAACTTCATGTTACTTAAAGAGACATTGCATGAGGTTGGAGAGGCAATCTTAAATTGCTGACACCACCCCTCCCCTATCCACCAGCAAAGGGCTGTGATGCAGAGTCTGTGCACTTGTGGGAGGGAGAGTGAAGCCATGGGAGACTTAACATTGAATGCAGTGTTGCCCCGTCATAGTGGAGGGAAAAGCCCTGCTGGGCTCAGCAAGCACCCATGTGCGAAGGGTGCATTTGGAAAAGCCCTAGCCAGGGTGGAATTCTTATTCTCAGCAATCACAACATGAGTTTCTTGGAAATCTTTGCCACTATGGCACAAAGAGCTCTGGGGTCCTAGGTAAACTTGAAAGGAAGTTTAGAACACAATAATGCAATGTCTAGGAATCTTCTAGTGCTAAAAGGGGCTCAAAGCCAGAGGGCTAGGATGGTACATGACCTCGGGACACATGAACCAGGGTTGGTAAGGGAGTTTGTATGCCGCCCCTCCCCCAATGTCGGACTGCACAACTGTGGCAACAAAAGTGACCACTTCCTTCTGCTTAAGGAAAGGAGAGCAAAGATTAAAGACGTCTTGCATCTTAGATATACCAGATAGATAGCCAGATTGAGAAAGGGCACCAGGCAGAGTGATGAAGTTTCCATTCCAGGCCTTAAGTCACAGACAACATTTGTAGACACACTCTGGACCCAAAGGGAACCTGTTGCCTTGAAGGAAACACACATCCTGGCAGGACTCACCACATGTTGACTAAAGTTCCCTTGAGTCTTGAATAACCAGCAGCAATACCCAGGTACTACACTGTGGGCCTCGGGCTCTGAGATATGCTGACATCAGGTGTGACTCAGCACATTCCGGGCTATGATGGCTATGGTTAAAGATCCCTTATGTTTGAGAAAAGCAGAGGAAAAAGTAATGGAGACTTTGTCTTGTACCTTACATATACCAGCTCAGCCACAAGGACGTAGAGTAACAGACAGGTTCCTGAGCTCTTGGGGTTCCTGAGTCTAGACCTTACCTTGTAGACAGCATTTCTGGACCTTCCCCGGGGCCAGAGGGAAGCCCACTACTCTGAAGGGTGAGTCCCAGCCTTAGTGGCATTCACCGAAAGCTGACTGAAGGGCCCTTGAGCTTTAAGTGAATATCAGTGGTGTCGTGGAAGAACCCCTCATGGGTCAGTGTTGATGATGAGCATAAGGAGAGGTTCCTCTGCCTGTGGAAATAGGAGGAAAAGAAGGAAGGACTTTGAATCGCAATTTGAATGAACAGACTACCAAGACTAAGATAAATTCCTAACTTTTCAGTGTCCAGACACCAACAAACTTCTACAAGCATCAAGATCATCAAGGAAAACTTGACCTCACCAAGTAAACTAAATGAGGCCATCAGGGACCAATTCTGGAGAAATACAAATATGTGACCTTTTAGACAGAGAATTCAAAAGAGCTGTCACAAAGAATTCAAGAAGGAATTCAGACTTCTATCAGATAAATTTAACAAAAAGATTGACATAATTAAAATGAATCAAGCAGAAGTTCTAGAATTAAAACTGCAAATGACGTATTAGAGAATGCATCAGAGTTTCTTAGTAGCAGAGTGATTAAGCAGAAGAAAGAATTAATGAGCTTGAAGATAGGCTAATTGAAAATACACAGAAGAGACGAAAATAACAGTGCATATTCATCTCCTCAGCACATGGATAAACCACGTGTTAGATCACAAGTATTAAAACAGTCAAAAAATTAAAATAAAATCAAGCTTCTTCACTGACCACAATAAAATGAAACTAGAAGTCAGAAAGAAGAATTCCAGAAACCATAGAAACATGTAGAAATTAAACAATATGCTCCCGAATGACCAGAGGCAACAATGAAAAAATTAAAAAGAAAATTGAAAAATTCCTTCAAACAAATCATAAGGGAAATATACGAAAACCAATGGGTTACAGCAAAAGCAGCACTAAGAGGGAAGTCTATACATATAAGTGCCACATCAACAAGAAGAAAACATTTCAAATAAATAGCCTAATGGTGAATCTTTAAGAAATGGAAAGCAAGAGCAAAGCAAAGACAAAATTATGGAAAAAAATAAGAAGAATCAGAGAAGAAATTAATGGAATTAAAATAAAAATTTAAAAAGATCAGCAAAAATTTGTTGTTTTTTTTTTAAGATGAGCCTTTACTCAGACTAACAAAGAAAAAAAAAAGGGAGAAGACCCAAATAAATAAAATAAGAGATGAAAAAGGAGACGTTACAGCTAATACTGCAGAGATTCAAAAGGCTGTCAGTGACTACTGTGAGCAACTATCCAGCAATAAATTACAAAACCTACAGAAAACGGGTAAATTTCTTGACACATACAATGTATCAATATTAAACCAGGAAGAAATCCAAAGCCTGAGCAGAACAATAACGAGTAACTAGGTCAAAGCTGTTGTACAAATCTTCCAGCAAGGAACAGCCCCGGACCCGGGGGTTTCATTGCTGAATTCGACTGAACATTTAAAGAAGAACTAATACAAATCCTACTCAAACTATTTTACAAAAATAGAAGAGGAGGGAGTATTTGCAAACTCATACTACGAGGCCAGTGTTACACTGATACTAAAACCCGGTAGACACACGAAAACAACAAGCCATTAGCTCTGATGAATACTGATGCAAAAATCCTCAACAAAATACAAGCAATACATTAAAGAGACCACTCAGCATGACCAACTGGTGTTTATGCCCGGGATGCAAAGAGAGCTCAACATGTGCAAACATATGACATATCATGTGCTATATTGCATCAAAGCAATGAAGGACAAAAAGCATGTGATCATTTCAATTGATGCTGGAAAAGCATTTGATAACTTTAAGCATCCTTCATGCTAAAAACCGTCAAAAGACTGCATATAGAAGGAACACGGTATAGTAAAAGCCATCTATATGTGACCCACAGTTAGCATTGAACTTGATGGGGAAAACCTGAAAGCATTGCTCTAAGATATGGAACAGGCCAAGAATTGTATTATTCCATTTTCACGTAGCTGATAAAGACATGCCAGAGATTGAGCAATTTAAGAGAAGAGGTTTAATTGGACTTACAGTTCCACGTGGCTGGGGACACCACACGAACATGGTGGAGGCAACAAGTCTGGGTAGCATGAATGGCCGCAGGCAAAGAGACTGGGGAAGCCGCAAACGCAGAACTTCCTAATAAAGCCATCAGATCTCGGGAAACTTATTCTCTACCAGGAGAACAGATATGAGTAAACTGTTCCCATTATTCAATTATCTCCCACTTGGTCCCTCCCACAACATGTTGGAATTTTGGAATACAATTGAAGATGAGATTTGGGTGGGGAGATAGAACCAAACAGTATCATTCTGACCCTGGCCCCTGACACATCTTATGTCCTCACATTTAAAAATCAGTCATGACTTCCCAAAAGTCCCCCAATGTCTTAACTCATTTCAGCATTAACTCAAAAGTCCACAGCCCAAAGTCTCATCTAATACAAGGTGAGTCCCTTCTGCCTGTGGACCTGTTAAATCAAAAGCAAGCTAGTTATTTCCTAAACACACTGGAGGTACAGATATTGGATTTACAACTGTTCAAATGAGAGACATCAGACAAAACAAAGGGGTCATAGGGACCATGTAATTCCAAAATCTAAGATCATGCCACTGCACTCCAGCCTGGGTAACAAAGTGAGATTCAATCTCAAAAAGAAAAAAATTACATTCTTCACAATAATAGAAAAAACAATTCTAAAATTATGTACACACATACACAAGGTTTACATCCCTTCTTATCTTTTGAGAAACTTTTATATGGTTTTCCATACTGTCTGCACTATTTCTCATTTCACCAGCAGCATACAAGTGTTCTAATTTTTCCACATCCTTGCCAACACTTCTCTGTGCCCCTTGCTCTCTCCCTCCGGTACTCTCCCTCTCTCTGTCTCCCCTTCACTCTCTCTCTCTCTCTCTCTGTCTCTGTCTCTCTCTCTCTCTCTCTCTCTCTCTCTCTCTCTCTCTCTCTTTTATAATAGCCTTCTTAACCGATATGAGGTTATATATCATTGTGGTTTTGATTTGCATTTTCCTATACAGAATCTTTGACTTTCTCTATTTTGATAAGTTACCAAATCCAGCCAACAATTATATTTGATAATATTTCTTCATTAATTTGATTCTACATCACCATAATTTGCCAGTTTCCATCTGTCTTTATTTGTAGCTAGAATGGAGAATTAGATGATGGTAAGATCGAGACAACCAATTCTACATTATTTAAGTCTCATGTGCAGCTCACTTATCTCTACCCTTCCAACTGAGATACAATATTGCTTCTGATTTGCACTTTGCATGGGGTAGGGAATACAATTGTAGGGTTCCCACTTGACTTTCCAACCATCAAGACTTTTCTTCCACAGGTTAGGAAATCAATGTGATGTTGATACTAGCAGCTAAATTATCCTTATACAATATCTACTCAGAGACTAGAGAAATAAATACCGTATGGTTCTGTGGGAACCCTTAGGAGCTAGTGCTAGACTGACTTCAGCTAGACTTTTTTTACTACATGGTCTTGACATACTCTCACTTTAACAAAGAAACATCGTGGCACAGGGTGACATAAATCTCATGTTAAAGATAATCCCCAGTGTTGGAGGTGGAGCCTGGTGGAAGGTGACTAGATCACAGGGGCAGAATTTCTATGAATGGTTTAGCACCAGCCTCTTGGTGCTATCCTCGTGATAGTGAGTAAATTTCAAGAGATCTGGTCATTTAAAAGTGTGTGGCACTTCCCCCTGAGTCACTCTTTCTTTTGTGTCTGATTTCACTATATGATGTACCAGCTCCTGCTTTGCTTTTCACCATGACTGTAAGCTCCTGATGCCACCCCAGAAGCTGATGCTGGAGCTATGCTTCCTGTAAGTCATGCAGAGCCTTGAGCCAATTAAACCTTCTTTCTTTATAAATTACTCTGTCTCAGATATTTCTTTAGAGCAATGTAACAAAAGCCTAATACAGAAAATTGGTACCAGGAGTTGGGTATTCTTAAAAAGATAACCGAAAATGTGAAGGCAGTTTTGGAACTGAATAACGGGCTGTATTAGTTTGTGTTCACACTGCTATAAGAAGCTAACTGAGCCTGGATAATTTATATAGAAAGCAGGTTTAATGACCCACCATTCCACATGGAAGGGGAGTACTCAGGAGACTTATAATCATGGCAGAAGGCAAAGGGGAAGCAAGGTACATATCACATGGCTGAAAAACAGAGTGAGGTTGGAAGCGTCACATTTTTAAGCCATCAGATCTCATGAGAACTCACTGACTGTCATGAGAAAGACATGGGGGACTTTTGCCTCCATGGTTTAATCACCTCCCACTGGGTCCCTCCCCTGACACTGGGGGTTACAATTTGACATAAGATTTGAGTGGGGACACAGAGCCAAACCATCTCATGGACAGAGGTTGGAAAAGCTTGGGGAACTCAGAAGGTAGGAAGCTGAGGGAAGTTAGGAACTATTTAGAGACTGGTTACATTGTCGTGAGCAAAATGCTGATAGTAACATGGACAGAAAAGCCTAGGCTGTGGAGGTCTCAGATGGAAAGCAAGAGCTTATTGGAAACTAGAATAAAGCTCATGTTATTCCTTAGCAAAGAACTTGGTTGCATCCTGTTCATGCCTCAAATATGCGGAAGTTTGACTTTGAGAGTGATTATCTAAGTTATCTGGCAGAATAAATTTCTAAGGAGCAAAGTGTTTAAGATGTAAAAAAACTGCTTCTGCCAACCTATTATCAATGCATGAGTAAAGACATGACCTAAAGTGTGAACTTATATGTAAAGGGGAAGCAGAATATAAAAGGTTGGAATATTTGCAGCCTGGTCATGTGATTTAAAAAAAGCCCATTTTCAGAAGAATTCAAGTGAGTTCCTGA